>NC_137071.1:60617851-60940623 GCF_951640355.1 Cnephaeus nilssonii | reverse complement strand
GGTAAGTATATGGGGTTAAAGAGTACTCTTGTATACTGTTGGTGGGAATGTAAAATGGTGCAGCCATTGAACAACAATATGAAGTTTACTCAAAAAAATTAAAATAAAACTATCATATGTTTCAGTAATTCTACTATTGGGTATATATCAAACTGAAACAAAATAGTATCCCAAAGGAATATTTGCACCCACATATTCATTGCAGCATTATATACAACAGTCAAGACATGGAAACAACCTAAGAGTTCTTTGACAAATTAATGGATAAAACATTATGCCATAAACATAAGAAAATCCTGCCATAAACATAAGAAAATCCTGCCATTTGTTGAATATGGATTAACCTTGGTGAACTATGCTAAGTGAAATAAGTTACAGAAAGACAAATATTTTCTGATTTCACTTATATGTGTTATCTAAGCAAACAGAGATCAGATTTGTGGTTGCCAGAGGTGGGGGATAAAGTTGTGGAGGAATTGGGTCAATATTGTTGAAAGGTATAATCTTCCATTATAAAATAAGTTATAGGGATATTAATAAACAACACAATGACTATAACTAACAATACTGTTTTGTATTCATCATTCTGAGGGAAAATGCCATTTGGGTATGTATTTTGAGACTCTCCAGGGCACTTCTGAAAGATGCTCCTGAGGTGTTAATGCCAGTCTCAACATAAGAATCACTGATTTAGTCCAATGTCTGTAATTTAGTGAACTAGAAACTGAGAGATCAAATTAATTACTAAAACAGCTATTTGCTAAAAAGTTGTGTTTTGAGCCCCTTTTTTCAATATATCATATTGAAATTTCATAATGCAGACATTTTGGTCTCACAATAGTCATTTTATATCTCTCATAATTCTGCATATTCTTTAGTAACATCACCCTAATTTGGGTCAGGTTCAGTGAAGTCATGTGCATTAGGAAAAATATCCCCCCTTTCTCAGCCTAGGAGATTAATCTTGATTAGTTTAAATCAACCATAGTAATCCCATTCCCTGTAGTAATTCATTGACAAAGACATGGCCAATGAGCCAAAAGGAAAATTCTACACAAGTAGCTTTTGGAAAAGATTTTCTCACTCTTAAAAAGGCTTATAAGAAAGTGTGAGTATATAATAATATCTGTAGTTGCAGCAGCCATCCTGTAATTCTAAAGGAACAAGCCAGAAGACAAAAGGCAATATGCTAAAGAATTTCAGATCATTTTTCAAAAATGCCAATGGTTAAAGACAAAGAGAGAATCTTAAAAGCAGTAAGTAAACAGCAGTTAGTTACCTATAAGGTAGCACCCATATGACTGTCAGCTGATTTCTCAATAGAAACTTTGCAGGCCAGAAGGGAGTGGCAATAAATATTCAAAGTGACAAATAGCAATGACCTACAACCAAGATTACTCTACTCAGAAAAGTTACCATTTAGAATTGAAGGTCATATAAAGAGCTTCACAGACAAGAAAAATCTAAAGGAGTTCATCACCACCAAACCAGTATTACAAGAAATGTTAATGGGTGTTTTTGAAGAAGGAGAAGAAGAAGAAGAAGAAGAAGAAGAAGAAGAAGAAGAAGAAGAAGAAGGAGGAGGAGGAGGAGGAGGAGGAGGAGGAGGAGGAGGAGGAGAAGGAGGAGGAAGAGGAGGAGGAGGAGGAGGAGGAGGAGGAGGAGGAGGAGGAGGAAATATGAACAATAAAATGGCAGTAAATACACATCTATCAACATTTGAATCTAAAAATAAAAATAAGTGAACTAGGAATCTAATGAACAAAATAAATTGATTAATAAAATAGAACCAGAGGCATGGAAACATGGAACAGACTGACAAATCTCAGAGATAAGTAGGGAGGGGGGAGTGGGAAGAGATTAACGAAAGATCTTACATGTATTACCTATGGACACAGAAAATAGGGTGGTGAAGGCCTGGGGCAGGGTGGGAACTGGTTGAAGGGGGACAATAGGGAAAAAAAGGGGGACATCTGTAATACTCTCAACAATAAAAATTTTAAAAATTTGAAAGTTCACTAGGATAAAGAAAGTAAAAATAAAGAATTGTATTCTTGCTGACATTGTAGAGCCACTGAATTAACCAGCCTTGTAACCACCATATTTTTAGATTTTTCATTAAGTGAACTAATGAATTTTCTTATTTAAACTTATTTAACATGTCTTCTGTAACTTACTGTTTAAACAATTTTAAATTGTGTTTTCTGATACTTGAACTTAAAATAATTTTGAATGATATCCAATATTAGAGAGTTAGAGGGATTATTCCTTGAACTTAAAAAAAAGAAATAAAAGAAAAACAATTCTGCAATGCAATAGGGAGAGAAAATTTAGTGTTAAAGCTAATTAATGAAGACATTGTAATATAATCTGAGTTCCTTTTGAGAGAGTATTCTAAAAATCAGCCTCTTTAAAATAATTATTAAGGCTCTGACTCTTGGAGTCACCTTCGAGCCACTCAAACTGAGTTTCATCCACATAGATGACATAAAGAGAGGAATGGAGAGGAAGAGAGAGATAGAAACATCAATTATGAGAAAATTAAAAATGGCGGCAGAGTAATGGATGCTGCACAGACACACTCTCAGGACCAAACTGGAATTATAACTAAAATACAGAAAATCTTCCTGAATAAGAAACTGAGGACTCACTGGAGAGAACCCTGATAACCAAAATGGAAAGTGGAGACTGAATAGAGACTGGTACCCAAAATGAGGAGACAAAGAAACAACCCCCAAATGAAAGAACAAGAGAACTGTCCAGAAGAAGAGATAAATGAAATGGAGATAAGAAATTTATCTGATATAGAGTTCAGAATAATGATGGTAAAGATGCTCAATAGCATGAGAAAAGACATAGTAACTATGAAAACAGAAATAAATAATGATATAGCACAAATGAACATTCTGGAAGGAATAAACAGCAGATATGAGAATCTAAGGATCAGATCAGTGAATTATAAGATAGGGTTGAAAAAAATCAGAGAACCAAAAATTAAAAAAAAAAAACAACAATTAAAAAACAGGAGGATAGCTTGTGGGACAATGTGAAACATAACAATATTTGCATAGCAAGCATGCCAGAAGAGGCAGAAAAAGAGAAAAGGATAGAAAACGTGTTTGAAGAAATAATGGCAGAAAATTTCCCTAACCTGGTGAAGGAAAAAGTCACACATGTTCAGGAGGCACAGAGTCCCAAGCAAGAAGAACCCAAACAGGTCCAGACCCAGGCATATAATTATTAAAATGCCAAAAATTAACAACAAAGAGAGAATCTTAAAGGCAGCAAGAGAAAAGCAAACTGTTACATACAAAGGAGCTCCTATAAGGCTGATACCTGATTTCTCATCAGAAACCCTTCAGGCCAGAAGGGAAAGACATGAAGTACTCAAGGTAATGGAAAGCAAGGATCTGAAACCAAGATTACTATATCCACCAAGTCTATCATTCAAAACAGACAGGCAAATAAAGAGTTTTTTTTTTGGGGAAAAAAAAAAGGCTAAAGGAGTACCATCAAGCCAGCATTACAAAGAATACTAAAAGGACTGCTGTAATGAGAAGAAAGAGAGAGAGAAACCAAGGCATACAGAATTAAAATGGCAACAAATAAATACCTATCAATAATAACCTGAAATATAAATGGATTAAATGTTCTAATCAAAAGTCATAGGGTAGCTTAATGGATATGAAAACATGAACCAACTATATGCTGTCTATAAGAGACCCATAGGAGAACAAAAGACTCACACAGGATGAAAATGAAGGGATAGAAAAAAAAGTTTCCATGCAAGTGGAAAAGAAAAAAAAAAAGCTGGGGTAGCAATACTAATATATGACAAAATAGAATTCAAAATGAAGGCCATCACAAGAGACAACAAAGATCACTATGAAATACTAAAGGGATCGATACAACAAGAGGATTGAACCCTGGTAAACATATATGCCCCCAATATATGAGCACCTAAATATATAAAAAATCTTCTAGAGGACTTTAAGGGAGAGATCGACAAAGATACAGTCATCGTAGGGGACTTTAACACCCCGCTGACTTCACTGGATAGATCATCCAGACAAAAATTTAACAAGGAAATGGTGACCCTAAAGATCACACTGGATAAGATGGATTTAATTGACATTTTTAGAACATTTCACCTCAAGGCTGCAGAATATACATTCGTTTCAAGTGCACATGGGTCATTCACAAAGATAGACCACATGTTAGGACACAAAACAAGTCCCTATAAGTTCAAGAAGATTGAAAGCATATCAAGCATCTTTTCAGATCAGAGGGGAATGAAATTAGAAACCAACTATAGTAAAAACACCCCAAAACATTTAAACACATGGAAGCTAAATAGCATGTTATTAAACAACTAGAGGCCCGATGCACAGAATTCATGCAAGAGTAGGCCTTCCTTCCACCGGCAGCTGGCACTGGCTTTCCTCCAGCACTCGAGACCTGGGCTTCCCTCCAGCCACTGGCACCCGGGACCCGGGCTTCCCTCTCAGAGGGAGGCCCCACCCACCTGCTGCAACCTGCCGGTTGGTGGGCTCCATGATTGCCCCAAAGAGGGAGGCCCAGTTGATCATCCTGCTGGCTGGTGGCCTGGGCCTCCCTCTGTGGGGAAATTATGGGGCGATGGCCGGGCCCCCAACCAATCGCATTGTACCCACCTTGGCTGGCCTGGCGCCAGTGGGTGTCATAGCGTGGTCCCAGATGGTCGTCCAGATGGTCGTTCCGCTGTTCTGCAATTCAGTTTATTTGCATATTATGCTTTTATTATATAGGATGAAAGGGTTACCAATGAGGTCAAGAAAGAAATAAAAAACTCCCTGGAAACAAATGAAAAAGAACACACAACAACCCCAAATCTCTGGGATACATCAAAATAAGTACTTAGCAGTAATAACCTTAAATATAAATAGATTAAACCTTTTGTTGAACTTTCTTTCTGAGAGGGAAGTTTATAGCACTACAGGCCTAGCTCAGAAATGAAGAAAAATTTACAATAAAATATTTAACCCTACAACTTAAAGAACTAGAAAGAACAAGACAATTCCAGAGTAAGGAGAAGGAAGAAAAAAATAAATATTAGAGCAGAAATAAATGATATAGTGACTAAAAAAACATTGAAAAATCAATGAAACCAAGAGTTGATTCTTTGAAAGGATAAACAAGATTGATGAACCATTAATCAGACACAACAAGAAACAAAGAGAGAGGACCCAATAAATAAATAAATAAAATCAGAAACTAAAGTGGAGAAGTAACCACTGACACCACAGAAACACAAAGGAGTGTAAGAAAATACTATGAACAATTATATGCCAACAAGCTGGACAATGTGGATGAAATGGACAAATTCCTAGAAAAATACAATCTCCCAAAATGGAATCAGGAAGAATCAGGAAACCTGAATAGGCCAATAACAACTGAAGAAATAGAAGCAGTAATAAAAAAACTCCCAGCAAACAAAAGCCTGTGTCTGGATGGCTTTACAGGGGAGTTTTACCAAACATTCAAAAAAGAACTAACACCTATCCTCCTCAAACTATTCCAAAAAATCCAAGAGGAAGGAATACTTGCAAGCTTTTTTTATGAGACTAGGATAATCCTAATTCTAAAATCAGATAAAGATACTACAAAGAAAGAGAATTATTATCAGGCCAATATCCCTGATGAACACAGATGCTAAAATCCTCAACAAAATATTAGCAAATGAGATCCAGCAATATATTAAAAAGATCATACACCATGACCAAGTGGAATGTACTCCAGAGATGGAAGAATGGTACAACATTCACAAATCAATAAATGTGATACGTCACATAAACAAATTGAAAGATAAAAATCACATGATCATGTCAATAGACATAGAAAAAGCATTTGACAAGATCCATTTTTGATAAAAGTTCTCAGCAAAATGGGAATAGAGGGAGCATATCTCAACATGATAAAGGCCATATATGACAAACCTACAGCCAACATCATACTCAATGGGCAAAAACTAAAATCATTTCCTTTAAGGACAGGAACAAAACAGGGATGTCTGCTTTCACCACTCTTATTCAACATAGTACTGGGAATCCTAGCCACAGTGATCAGACAGCAAGAAGAAATAAAAGGCATCCAAATTGGAAAGGAGGAAATAAAACTCTCATTATTCATTGATGACATAATATTGTACATAGAAAACCCTAAAGATTCCACCAAAAAACTACTAGATTTAATAAATGAATTTGGCAATGTAGCAGGATACAAAATCAATACCCAAAATTTGATGGCTGTTTTATACACCAATAATGAATTCTCAGAAAGAGAAACTTAAAAAATAATCCCATTTACCATTGCAACAACAACAACAAAAAATAAGATAATTAGGGATAAACTAAACCAGGGAGGTAAAAGAGTTGTATTCATATAACTAAAGGACATTGAAAAAAGAGAAGATATAAACAAGTGGAAGAATATACTGTGTTCATGGATTGGTAGAATCAACATCATGAAAATGTCCATACTATCCAAGGCAATATACAGATTCAATGCAATCCCTATTAAAATACCAACAGCATAGTTCACAGACCTAGAACAAATACTCCAAAATTTATATGGAACCAAAAAGGATCTGGAATAGCTGAAGCAATCTTTAGAGAGAAAAACATAGTTGGAGGAATCACAATACCAGATATTAAGTTACAGTACAAAGCCACTGTAATTAAAACAGCCTGGTACTGGCACAAGAACAGGCTTATCGACCAATGGAACAGAGCAGAGAACCCAGAAATCAATCCAAGCCATTAAGCTCCATTGCTCAATTAATATTTGACAAAGGAGGCAAGAGCATACAATGGAGTCAAGACAGTCTCTTCAATAAATGGTATTGGAAAAAATTGCACTGATACATACAATAAAATGAAACTAGACCAACAGTTTACAACATGCACAAGAATAAACTCAAAATGGATAAAAGACTTAAATATAAGTCAGAAACCATAACAATCCTAGAAGAAACCAGAGGCAGCAAAATCTCAGACATCTCTCATAGCAATGTGTTTATTGATACATTTCCTAGGGCAAAGGAAACTAAGGAGAAAATAAACAAATGGGACTACGTTAAAATAAAAAGCTTCCGCACAGCAAAAAACAAACAAATAAACAAAAACATCAACAAAACAAAAAGGGAGTCCACTGTATGGGAGAAGATATCTGTCAATGATACATCTGATAAATGGTTACTATCCAAAATATATATGGAATTCATACAACTTAACAAAAGGAAGACAAATGACCCAATTAAAAAATGGGCAAAAGACGTAAATAGTTCTCCAAAGTGGACTTACAGATGGTCAAGAGACATATGAAAACTGCTCAAAGTCACTAATCATCAGAGTGATGCAAATTAAAATGGCAATGAGCTATCACCTCACACCTGTCAGAAAGACTACCATCAAGAAATCAACAAATGACAAGT
The DNA here is from genome assembly GCF_951640355.1 of Cnephaeus nilssonii. NCBI lineage: Eukaryota > Metazoa > Chordata > Mammalia > Chiroptera > Vespertilionidae > Cnephaeus > Cnephaeus nilssonii. Next base: position 60,933,152 of record NC_137071.1, on the reverse strand, counting down.
GCTGGTGATGATGTGGAGAAAAAGGATCCCTAGTACACTGCTGATAGGAAGGCAGACTGGTGCATCCATTATGGAAAACAGTATGGAGTTTCCAAAAAAAAAAGTAAACATGAAACTGCCATTTGACCCAGTGATCTCACTTCTAGGAATATATCCTAAGAAACATGAAACACCAGTCAGAAAGAATGTATGCACCTTTATGTTCATCACAGCACAATTTACAATAGCTAAGATCTGGAAACAGCCCAAGTGCCCATCAGTATATGAGTGGATTAAAAGGTGTGGTACATTTATACCATGGAATACTATGCAACAGTAAAAAAGAAGGATCTCTTATCATTTGAAGCAGCATGGAAGGACCTGGAGAGTATCATGCTAAGTGAAATAAATCAGTCAGAGAAGGTACCACATGATCTCACTCATATGTGGAATCTAATTGACAAAATAAACTGATGAACAGAGGGTCCAGAGACATGGAAATATGGAGCAGAGTGCAGAATCTCAGAGGGAAGGTGGGGAAGAGTGCGTGGGTGGGAGGTAATCAACCAAAGGCTTTGTATGTATATATGTATAACCCATGGATATGGACAATTAGGTGGTGAAATCCTGGGTTGGAGGGTGGGAGAAGGCTGGAGGGAGTTAATAGGGGAAATAAGGGGACATATGTAATAATTTCAACAAAGATTTTTTAAAAGAGAAGAAACAACAAAAAGTAAAAAAAAATTATTAATGCTAATAGTAAAGACAAACATTTACAAGGGAACTGCAAAAATTTTATTTTCAGCTTTAGGGATACTAATTCACATTACTAAATAAAGCAAAATAGATCTTTATTGAATTGAAATCTTATGTTTATTGGGATTTTCATATTTTTAAATTTATCTTTATCTTGTATTGCTGCACATCCTAACCCTCACATCTGGCTGAAACAGTTTTGAAACTTGTCTGTGTGATGCTTCTGTCTTTTGTCTCCTTAGTTCCATGTTTGTAAAGGTGTGAAAATGTATAGTGTGAGATTTGTTAAACTTTGCTTTTTCTGTTCTTCCAAATTGTACTTGAATTTTCAAAGTCCACAGGGAAAACATCTGAGAAAGATCACAGAATATTTTTAAATCAATGAGTTGCAGTGAATCTCATGAGTCATTTAGACCAGAATAATATTCAGAGCTTCAAACCCTTCTCTTGAAAATGTCTGTGAACTTTTCTAAATTATATGACATTTTGCAGAAGTGGCTACAAATTCTGAGTGCAGCAAGCCTCCATTTATCTAGAGAGTGGCATTGAGATGTGCCAGAAGAAGCCTCCTAGCACCCTAATATCTCTTTATGTGCCCACCATAGGATCTAAAACTTCTCTGTTATAAAATGATCCTTTTTCTCTGTCTCTGAAGACACTGACAACGCCTTGCCATATTAGCGGACAGCAGCTGTGCACCGCTGAAGGATGCCCGGGACCAAACCAGAGACTGTTGGACCTGCATCACTACCATTTGTCCACCACCCAGAACTGAAATATCATTGCTGACATGTACACATAAGGAAATGTTCGGCATTGAAATTGGGACTCAAAAGAACTGTTGGCCCAGAAAGAAACTCACTACAGACTGATTCATTTGCCTCCCAGCAAATAACCATTATGGCTTGTCTCATTTTCGGTTTTTATAAGTGTATTTCTTGTATCACATGATCTCACACATCTAAGGGAAATAATGAACAACATAAGCTGAAGAACAAAAACAGACCCGGTGACAGGGAAGCATCGACCAGACTGTCAAACCTCAGAGGGAAGGCAGGGGAGGGTGGGGGAAAGGGGGAGAGATCAACCAAAGGACTTGTATTCATACATATAAGCCTAACCAGTGGTCATGGACAACAGGGTGGTGGGGGCATACGTGGGGAGGGGTTCGGGATGGGAATAGGGGGATGAAGACAATTATGTGATACCATAACCAATAAAGAAATAAAAAACAAAAACAAACAAAAAAAGAATAAATGAAAGCTCATTGATGGGAATATTAGGCCTTTATTTCTTTCTTCTTTCCAAAATACTTAGCAGAATACCACATGCATAGTATGTATTTAATAAAAGTGAGCTACATGAACTATAAATTAGGAGACCTAAAAAAATAAAAATAAAATAAAATAAAATAAAATGATTCTATTTGGGTTTGCAGGGTTATTGTTCATAAAGATTCCTCCTTTTAACATTGCAAAATATCAATTAAAATGTAGATAATAGTTTAACACTAGATAAAATCAAGCATAACCTAGAGGGTACTATGCTTGGTGAAATAAGTCACACAGAGAAAGACAAATATGTATGACTTTACTTATATGTGGAATCTAAAGAACAATATAAATGAACAAACAAAAACAGAAACATACCCATAGATACAGAGAACAGACTAATGGCTGCCAGAGGGGAGGAGGTTGGGTACTGAGATAAAGAGTTGGAGAGATTATGTAGTAAAATTTGGTAGTTACAAATTAATTATGGAGATGTAAAGTATAGGATAGGGAATATAGTCAATAATATTGCAATAACTCTGTATAGTATAAGTTGGGTACTGGAAATATCAAGGGGAACAGCATGCAAAGCATATGATTGTCTAACCACTAAGCTGTACACCCAAAACTAATACAAAATAAAATTGAAAGTAAAAAATAAAAATAATAAAAGACAGAGTTAAGATCTGTGAGAAAAGGAATTTGGGGAGTGATACTAGGGCCATACTAAGAGGGTTAGGGTATCAAAGACAAAGTCCACCTAATTTTTACTCAAAGCTAGAGCAAATGACCACTGACACCTAAAATACAAAGTCACTGCAGAAGAATATTTTTTTTTATTGATGGAAATGCATTTCCCAGCCAGGTTTCTTTGGTCCTCAGATAAAAGATCATCAAACTTTAGTGTGCTTAAGAATCAAGTATAGATCTTATTTAAAAAGTGAATGCACTCCTACTTGCTTCAAGTTTAAGTTAGAACATGAAATTCCAGCTACATATGGGTGATCTGGGATAAGCCCAGGAACCTATTAAAAATTTCCAGGTAGCGATATCAGTAAAATGGCATCTTATAAAGTCCTGGACCCTCTCTCTGCCATGGACAAACAATTCAATGACACACAGACCAATTACCTTTGTAAGAAATCCAGAAACTACTTGAGAGGCTCCTGCATTGCAAGTAAGCATAAAATCTGCTACATCGAACCTGGAGAGAGATTTGAGACATAATCTTTATATCTGATATATCATCGAAAAATTAGAAGAAAAATAATAGCTCCCAGCTTCTCCTTGCAGAAGGAATATAAGGACTAGACCATATACCCAACACTCTGAATTTTCAGGGGGTAACCTGAAGCAATTGCTTTTCTTTTTAAAAATGTATCTTTATTGTTGAAAGTATTGCAGATGTCCCCTTTGTTTGTGTGTTTTTTCCTATTGATCCCCTCCACCCCGTACCCGGCCCTCCCAGGCCTTCACCACACTATTGTCTGTGTCCATGGGTAATGCACATATGCATATAAGTTCCCCTGTTAATCATTCCCTTCTCAGGCCCCCACCCCTGCCTTCCCTCTGAAATTCATCAGTCTGTTCCATGCTTCTATGTCTCTGGTTCTATTTTATTCATCAGTTTGTTTTGTTCATTAGATTACACATATGAGTGAGATCATGTGATACTTGGCTTTTTATCATTGGCTTATTTCAATTAACATAATATTCTCTAAGTACATCCATGCTGTTGCAAATGGTAAGAGTTCTTTGTGTGTGTGTGTGTGTGTGTGTGTGTGTTTGGTGTTCTTTTTAAAGCTGTGTAGTATTCCATTGTGTAAACGTACCACAGCTTTCTTATCCACTCAACTGCTGATGGGCCCTTGGGCTGTTTTCAGATCTTAGCTATTGTAAATTGCAATGCTCTGAACAGAGGGGTCCATATATTCTTTCTGATTTCTTAAGAATATAGTTTAAGAAAATATATCTTAATAAAAGTGGGATTACTGGGACAAATGGGAGTCCCAGTTTTAATTTTTTGAGGAAAGTCCACACTGTTTTCCATAGTGTTGCACCAGTCTGCATTCCCACCAGCAGTGCACTAGGGTTCCCTTTTCTGCACATCCTTGCCAACACTTGTCTTTTATTGATTTACTAGAGGCTTGGTGCATGAAATTTGTGCATGGAAGGGGGGTGTCCCTCAGCCAAGCCTATACCTTCTCCAATCTGGGACATCCCTCTCACAATCCAGGACTGCTGGCTCCCAACTGCACGCCTGCCTGCCTTCCTGATTGCCCCTAATGGCTTCTGCCTGCCAGCTTGATCACCCCCTAACCACTCCCATGCCAGCCTGATTGATGCCTAACTGTTCCCCTGCCAGCCTGATTGCCCCCAACTTCCCTCCTCTGCCGGCCTGGTCACCCCTAACTGCCCTCCCCTGCAGGGTTGATCACCTCCAACTGCCCTCCCTTGCAGGCCTGGTCCCTCTCAACTGCCCTCCCTTGCAGGCCGGGTGCCTCCAAACTTCCCTCCCCTGCTGGCCATCTTGTGGTGGCCATCTTGTGTCCACATGGGGGCAGGATCTTTGACCACATGGGGCAGCCATATTGTGTGTTGGAATGATGGTCAATCTGCATATTACTCTTTTATTACATAGGATAGAGGCCTGGTGCAGTGGTGGGGGCCAGCTGGTTTGCCCTGAAGGGTGTCCCGGATCAAGATGAGGGTTCCCTTGGGGCATGGGGCAGCCTGAGCGAGGGGCCTGTGGTGGTTTGCAGGCCAGCCACACCCTCTGGTAACCCAAGCGGAAGCCCTGGTATCTGGAATTTGTTTACCTTCTACAATTGAAACTTTGTAGCCTGGAGCGGAGCCAAGCCTCCTGCTCACTTTGTGGCCGGCAGCCATTTCTGTTGGGGTTAATTCACCTTCTATAATTGAAAATTTGTAGCCTTAAGCAGAGGCCTGGGCCGGCCAGGATGTGCAGAAAGCTTTGCTTCCTCCGTTGCAGGGCGCAACCCTGGCCTGCTCTCTCCAACTCTGTGGCTGCTATGTTTACCTTCTATAATTGAAACTTTGTAGCTTGAGTGGAGGCTTAGGCCTGCAAGGGCAGGCGGAAAGCTTGGCTTCCTCTGTTGCCTGGGAAACTTTGCTCTCTGTGGCTGTAGCCATCTTGGTTGGGTTTATTTGCATATCTGCTCCTGACTGGCTGGTGGGTGTGGCTTGTGGGCATGGTTTGTGGGTGTAGTGGAGTTAGGGTCAATTTGCATATTACTCTTTTATTAGGTAGGATTAATGATAGCCATTCTGACAGGTGTAAGGTGATACTTCATTGACGTTTTAATTTGCATCTCTCTGATAATCAGTGCCTTTGTGCATTTTTCATATGTCTCTTGGCCTTCTGTACCGCCAGCTTGGAGAAGTGTTTATTTAGGTTGTTTGCCCATTTTTACTTTGATTATTTGTCTTATTATTTTTGTTAAGTTATATGAGTTCCCTATATATTTTGAAGATTAACCCCTTATCTGATGTATCTTTGGCAAATATGTTCTCCCATACAGGGCTCTCTTTTCATTCTGTTAATGGTTTCTTTGGCTGTGCAGAAGCTTTTTATTTTGATGTAGTCCCATTTGTTTATTACTCTTTAGTTTCCTTTGCCCTAGGAGAGGTATCAGTAAACATATTGCTATGAGAGATGTCTGAGATTTTGCTGCCTATTGTTTCTTCTAAGATTTTTATGGTTTCAGGACTTACATTTAATTCTTTTATCCATTTTGAGTTTATTTTTGTGTATGGTGTAAGTTGGTGGTCTAGTTTGATTTTTTTTTGCATGTATCTGTCCAATTTTCCCAACACCATTTATTAAAGAGATTGTCACGATTCCATTGTATGCCCTTGCCTCCTTTGTCAAATGTTAATTGAGCATAATGGTTTGGGTCAATTTCTGGGTTCTCTGTTCTGTTACATTGATCTATTTGCCTGTTCTTGTGTCAGTACCAGGCTGTTTGGCATACAGTGGCTTTGTAGTATAACTTGATAGCTGGTATTGTGATCCCTCCAACTTTGCTCTTCTTTCTCAAGATTGCTGCAGCTATTCTGGGTCTTTTTGTTGTTGTTGTTCCATATAAATTTTTGGCATGTTTATTCTAGATCTGTGAAATATGCTATTGGTATTTTATTTTATTTTATTTATTTATTTTTTAATTTCTTTATTGATTAAGGTATCACATATTTGTCCTCGTCCCCCCATTCCCATCCCACACCCCTCCCCACACATGCCCCACCCCCCTGTTGTCCTTAACCGCTGGTTAGGCTCATATGCTTGCACACAAGTCCTTTGGTTGATCTCCCCCTTTACCCCCACCCTTCCCTACCCTCGCCCTGAGGCCCGACAGTCTGATCCATGCCTCCTTGTTTCTGGGTCTGTTCTTGTTCATCAGTCTATGTTGTTCATTATTTCCCCTAGATGAGTGAGATCATGTGCTATTAGAAATACACTTATAAGAACCGAAAATGAGACAAGCAATAATGGTTATGGTGACAGGCAAATGAATCAGTGTGTAGTGAGTTTCTTTCTGGGCCAACAGTTCTTTTGAGACCCAATTTCAATGTCCAACAGTTCCTTATGTGTACATGTCAGCACTGACATTTCAGTTCTGGATGGTGGACAAATGGTGGTAATGCAGGTCCGACTCTGTCTGGTTTGGTCCTGGGCAATCTGCAGTGATGCACAGCTGCTAACTGCTAGTATGGGAAGGCCACATCAGCGTCTTCCGTCTCTGGACTGCTTCTCTTCTGTCTTCATGGCTGGAGTAGTCCTGTCGATTCCTCTCTGTTGCTGGAATCCACATGGTCTCGGAGTTGTTTTCTGAAAATATACAAACATATTCTCGACCAAAAGTTAATAAAGGAATATTTTCTATAAATTTGACTGGGGATCCTTTTTCAATTTTTGCCCAAATGATTTTCCTCTTGCTTGTTTTGTCACCTTGTGTGTTTTTCATGGGTGTCTTGCTTTTAGCCTTACAATTAATTTTCTAAAGTATTAATTTTCTAGATGTGATTTACTTACAGGATATTTTTCCTTACATGATATTCCTCTACTATCCCCTCCTTTTTTGATTTAAATGTTAGGAGGCTTTTGAAAATTTATAATGTAGTCTTGATGGCTTTTAAATTTTAATTTTTTGCACTATAATATTTCTGTTTTAGGTTCATTATATGGTGCACAATTTTATCATGAGATGAAGTACCAATAAAAATTTTAGTTGACACTTTAAGAACACCTTTTTGTCCAGTACAATTAATTTTTCTAGAATATTCGCTTGTTTCAACTAGCCAATTTAAATTTGCCTGAAAACTTGACTACTATTTTACTGTCAAATTTATTACTCTAACAATAATCTTGTTTTACCCTGTAAATATTGGTGGAAGGGATTATTTGCCTTCTTGAGTAGGTCCTGAGCATTCCTGGTGGTAGGCTGGATTTAGATATCGTAAACCCACTTCCCCACACCATGGGTACAAGACATGCTATTGGTATTTTAATAGGGATTGCATTAAATCCGTAGATTGCCTTGGGTAGTATGGACATTTTAATAATGTTAATCTACCAAGCCATGAACACAGTATATTCTTCCACTTGTTTATATCTTTCTCTATCTCTTTTTTCAATGTATTATCATTTTCTGAGTACAGATCTTTTACTTCCTTGTTTAAGTTTATTCCTAAATATCTTAATTATTTTTTTGTTGCAATAGTAAATAGGATTATTTTTTTTATGTTTCTCTTTTTGAGAGTTCATTATTGGTGTATAAAAAAGCCTTATATTTCAGGCTTTTAATTTTGTATTCTGCTACATTGCTGGATTCATTTATTAAATCTAGTAGATTTTTTTGGTGGAGTCTTCAGGGATTTCTATGTACTTCTGGTATATCAGGTAATCTGTGAACAATGAGAGTTTTACTTCCTCTTTTCCAATTTGGATTCCTTTTATTTTTTCTTCTTGTCTGATAGCTGTGGCTATGACTTATAGTACTATATTGAACAAAATTGGTGAAATTGGACTTCCCTGTCTTGTCCTGTTTTTAGGGGAAATGTTTTTAGTTTTTGTCCATTGAGTATGATGTTGGCTGTAGGTTTGAGAAATAAGGATTTATTATGTTGAGGTATGATCCCTCTATTCCCACTTTCCTGAGTTTTTTTTAAATCAAAATGGGTGTTACGCCCTAGCCAATTTGGCTCAGTAGATAGAGTGTCGGCCTGCATACTGAAGGGTCCAGGTTTGGATTCATCAGTTGCAGGCTCCTCCCCGGCCTGGGCCCTGGTCAGGCGGCTGTAGGAGGCAAACAATTCATGTTTCTCTCACATCTATAATTCTCTCTGTCTTTCCCTCTGTCTTCCACTCTCTCTAAAAATCAGTGAACAAATATCCTTGGTTGAGAATTAAGAAACAAAAACAAAACAAAAAAGGGTGTTGGGTCTTGCTGAATGCTTTTTCATCAATTGATATGATCATATGATTTTTGTTTTGCAATCTGTTTATGTGATGTATCACATTTATTGATTTGTGAATATTGCACAAGCCTTGCATCCCCAAAATAAATCCCACTTGGTCATAGTGTATGATCTTTTGATTATATTGTTGGATCTGATTTGCTAATATTTGTTGAGGATTTTAGCACCTATGTGCATCAGGGATATTAGCTTGGAATTCTCTTTCTTTTCAGTATCATTATTTGGTTTTGGAATTAGGGTAATGCTCATACAAAGAACTTGGAATTGTTCCTTCCTCTTGAATTTTTTGGAATAGTTTGAGGAGGATAGGTGTTAGTTCTTTGAATGTTTGTTAAAACTCTCCTGTGAAACCACCCAGACATTGGCTTTTGTTTGCTGAAAGTTTTTTTTTTTTTTAAATTACTGCTTCAATTTTATCAGTATTTATTGACCTATTCAGGTTTTATGATTCTTTCTGATTCACTTTGGGAAATTGTATTTTTCTAGGAATATGTCCATTTCATCCAGATTGTCCTTTTTTTTTTGGAATATTGTCGTTCATAGCATTTTTTTATGATCTTTTGCATATCTGTGGGGTCAGTTGTTACTTCACTTCTTTCATTTATGATTTTTTTTTATTTGGGTCCTCTTTCTTTGATTCTTAATGAGTCTGGCTAGAAGTTCATCAATCTTGTTTATCCTTTCAAAGAACCACCTTTTGGTTTTATTGATCTTTTGTATTTTTTTTAAATCTCAATGTCATTTATCTCCCCCTCTGATCTTTTTTCTTTCTTTCTTTTTAAATATATTTTTATTGATTTAAGAGAGGAAGGGAGAGGGAGAGAGAATTATAAACATCAATGATGAGAGAGAATCATTGATTGGCTGCCTCCTAGATGGCCCCTACTGGGGATATAGCATGCAACCTGGGCATGTGTCTGTGACTGGAATCAAACCCAGGCCCTTCAGTCTGCAGGCCAACACTCTATCCACTGAGCCAAACCAGCTATAGCTCTGCTCTGATCTTTATTATTACCTTCCTTCTACTTATTCAGGGCTTTTCTTGTAGTTCTCTTTCTAATTCTTTAAGTTGTAGGGTTAGATAACTTATTAAAAGTTTTTTCTTTTTTAATATATTTTATTGATTTCAGAGAAGAAAGGAGAGGGAGAGAGAGAGAGAAAGATCAATGATGAGAGAGAATCATTGATTGGCTGCCTCCTGCACACCTCCTACTGGGGATCCAGCCTAAAACCTGGGCATATGCCCTTGACCAGAATTGAACCCAGGACCCTTCAGTCCGCAGGCTGATGCTCTACCCACTGAGCAAACTGGCTAGGGCAAGTTTTTCTTGTTTTTTGAGGTAGTAATGCTATGAGTTCCCCTCTCAAGACTGCTTGAAGCTTGAAACAATAAATAAGTATCAATTGGAAATACTGAATGACATAGCTGAAATAAAGAACACCCTGTAAGGGTTCAACAGTAGACTAGAAGAAGCTGAGGGCCGAATCAGCAAATTACAAGATTAGGTAGGGAAAATACACACACAACAAAAACAAACAAACAAAAAAACACATTCAGAGCAGCAAATGGAAAAAGAGAAGGAGAGTTTAAGGGAGTTTTGGGACAACATGAAACTTAACAACATTCTCATTATAGGAGTACTAGAAGATGCAAAATCTGAGAAAAGAATAGAAAACCTGTTTGAAGAAATAATGGCAGAAAATTTCCATAACATGGTGAAGGGAATAGTCACTCAAGTTCAGGAAAAAGAGTCCCAATCAAGATGAACCCCAAAAGACTCACATCAAGCACATCCTATATAATAAAAGGCTAATATGCAAATAGACCGAATGCTGGAACACTGGAACAACTGAACAACCGGTTGCTATGACATGTGCTGACCACCAGGAGGTGTGTGCGGAACATGGTGGGCATTGGCTGTGGTGGGATGGTGGAGCAGGTGAGCATGGGTGGACCAAGGCGGGGCACCAGTTGCTGTCATTGGGATGAGCCTCTATTGGTTACTGAAAATTCTTTGCTTCCGCACACTGTGGTCCTCTCCCACCAGTGCTTGCACCTGATGCTGGCGCCAGCCTCGCTCACACCTGCTGCTGGAGTTGGAGCCGCCGCTTGCACCCACTGCTGGTGCCCTGGCGCCAACAGCGGGTGCAAGCAGCAGCTGCCAGCCCTGATTGACCCTGAAGGCTTCTCCACCTCTCCCTGCTCTTGAGGGGTGATTGGGGCAGCAGCCACCACTCACACCCGCTAATGGCACCGGACCCACTCACACCCGCTGCTGGCACCAGCTCCAATCGCTCCATGCCATCAGCAGGTGCTAGTGGGGCCAGTGCTGTCAGCGCGTGGGAGCAGTGGTGGCAGGAGTGGAGCTGCTGGCAGACAGGGGATGGGGGCTGCGGTGGGAGGGCCTGGGTGGGGTCGTGGAGGATGGACTGAGACCCAACCCTGTGCCTACCTCAGCCTCGTGGCCCACAGTTCCTTTCAAGGTGCACGAATTTGTACACTGGGCCCCTAGTATTAATTATAATGGCAAAATTTAAAGTCAAAGAAAGCATCTTAAAGCTTCAAGAAAGAGACAGAAATTTATCTACAGGGGAGCTCCCATTAGACTATCAGCTGACCTCTCAATACAAACACTTCAGGCCAGAAGGGAATGGCATGAAGTATACAAAGCAATGAAAACCAAAGGACTGAACCCAAGACAATTCTATGCAGCAAGGCTCTCATTCAAAGTCAAAGGTGAAATAAAGAACTTTGAGACAAAAACAAAGGTTTAAAGAGTTTATTACCACCAAACCAGCACTGCAAGAAATGTTAATGGGACTGTAGTAAGAAGAAGAAATGGAGAGAAAGAGAAGAACACAGGCATCTATACTAATAAAAGGGTAACATGCTAATTAGACCAGATAGACCGGATGTCTTCTGGACGTCATTCCGGACATCCTTCCTGACAAAGCCAGGGGTGTGGCCAGCCTGCAAACTGCCCACGGCCCCTCACCCAGGCTGGCCCCGCCCCCCAGTGGGAACCCCCCCACCCTGATCAGGGGCGTGGCCGGCCTGCAAACTGCAGGTGACCCCTCGCCCCGCTGGCCCTGCCCCCCAGTGAGACTCCCCACCCTGATCCAGAGCCCCCTTCAGGGCAGGCCAGCTGACCCCCACCCATGCACCAGGTCTCTATTCTATATAATAAAAGGCTAATATGCAAATCAACCAAATGGCAGAATGACCAGTCTCTATGACACACACTAACCACTAGGGGGCAGACATTCAATGCAGGAGCTTCCCCTTGATGGTCAGTGCGCCAGAAGCCAGGCTTACAGCTGGTGAGTGCAGCAGCAGTGGCAGGAGTCTCCCCCACCTCTGCGGCAGTGCTAAGGATGTCCAACTGACGGCTTAGGCCCACTCCCCATGAGTGGGCCTAAGCCGTCAGTTGGACATCTCCCAAGGGCTTCCAGATTATGAGAGGGCACAGGCTGGGCTGAAGGACCCCCTGAGTGCATGAATTTCATGCACCAAGCCTCTAGTCATAAAATAAAAGGGTAATACACAAATTGGCCCTAACAGCAGAATGACCAGAATGACTGCTGGACCAGTCACTATGAGGCACACTGACCACCTCTTGGTCCCTTTCCTGGGCCTACAGACTCCGATCACCTGATGGCCACCTGAAGTGCGGGCGGGGCCAGCTTGTGGGCAGAACAGCCAACCTCTCTGTCCCTTCCCCTGGCTGTCAGGCACCGATCATCTGTTGGTGAACAAGGGAACCATGGGTGGGTGGCGGTGGGAGGCGGGGGGCGGGGCTGGTTGCGGGCAGCTGAGGAAGATGGCCCTGATCACAGGCCAGGCCTAGGGACCATACCCGCACACGAATTTTGTCCGCCAGGCCTCCAGTAAAGAATAAGAATGGCAATAAATAACTACCAATAATAATAACCTTAAATGTAAATAGCTTAAATTTTCCAATCAAAAGAGAGAGGGTAGCTGAATGGATAAGAAAATATGACCCAGTTTTTGCTCTCTATAGAGCAATTGCTTTTCTATCACCTGACTTGGAATGCTCACAGAGCCAAGCATATGCCACTGAAAACAATGACAGTTTGAACTAGCATTCTAATACTCACCACAGCTCCTCCCCTGGATTAATTATGAGTGAGCAAGCAAAAAATCCCTTTTCCCAGTTTATCCCTGTGGAGGGTAAGAAAGTACAGTATCAATATTGACCCATCAATTGTAACAAAGGCACCACACTAATGCAAGATGTTAATAGGGGAAACTAGGGAGGAGGGGGGAGTGGCATACAGGAGCTCTCTGCACTTTATGTTTAATTATTTTTAGAAAACTTAAAAGTGCTCTTTTTTATTTTTATTGACTTTAGAAAGAGAGGAAAGATAAGAGAGAGAGAGAAATATAGAGATTCACTGTTTTTCTTTCAATTAACAAAGCTCTGATGAAAAATGACATGTCTTGGACTATGGCATAGAATTGAAAAGCTTTGTTTTCATTCTTGAACTTTTTCCAAATGATCTTAGTAACCTTGAACAATAAACTTTTATTCTGTTTCTAACCTTCTGGGAAATACAAAAGACATGTACTGGTAATTAGTGTCTGCTTCATAGGTTTTCTGTCTGTCATGATTCTCAAAATAAAGTCTTCAGTGATATGAATAGTCTTAAGTAACTTGTATTCTTTCTATAGTTTTAGTTTTATTGTTTTTGTTCAGTATAAATAGGTCTTTATCTTATCCTAACTATATACTGGTGTCTCATTTATCTATTTCCCCCATTTCTTCCCAAAATCAATTTGAGTTATGTCATTAGTATTAAGAGCCTGACAGGGGCTCTTGTGGTTTTATCTCATTTGATCAAACTCCAGAGTGGACCATTGTGAATTCACACAAAAGGTGCCATTGCTCATGCTTAAACTTTTAAAAATGATTTGCTATCCTTCTATTAACTTAAAAATAAAGAGGAAATGTACTTTTAAGACATGATCATCCCACAAGTTCTAAAGCATGAGTCATCTTTTATCTACAGGTGCCATGCAGATTTCAGTTATTCAGATATAGGACTTGAGTGGTGGGACTGTGACACATTGAGTCACATGCCCTATATAAAGGTGGCAGATAATACTCAGTTCAAGCAGATTGTTTCCATGGTTCTCAGTATTATTACATTTATTTTTTTCAAAAGAAGTAGATGATGCAATTTTTAAATTTAAAATCATAATTTTTGGAGTGTTCACAATTAATTTTACAAATATTTGTGTCAAACAAAACATACCTATGAGCCAGATTCAGGCCATGAACTAATTAAAAGTTTTAGTCTATTTTTAGAATATTTTCTTCAACTTAAAACACATATTTTCCCCACTGAAGTGGAAATATAATTGAGACCTGTGTAGTCACACAAATTACCAGGACAAATTTATATAGGAATGAGGACTAATTTCTCTATGTTACCGTATCTTTGTCTTTAGAAAAACTTTCACAAAGAATAAAAAGAATATGAATTAAACAATACTGAAATTTTAACATAAATATCTAATAGAAATTATAAGCTCATAATAAAATACAATTGGTACATACTATATAAAAATAGAAGCAAAAAAAAAAATTTCCCCACACTGAGCCTTTAGTTTCACTCACCAGAAATATCCATTATCAAGTCTCTTACAAATCCATTCAGATATTTCCCTTTAAATAGATTCTTACAAAGCATTCTGCTCTGAAACTTGCTTGTTTCTTTTTTTTTAATGGCAACAGGTATTGGCCATCTTCCATATCATGAAATATACTTTTGCTTCATTCATTTCAATTGTGTGCCTCTGTCATAAATTTACTAAAGCAGCCCTCTCCCTCATGATGGACATTAATTTTTCCATTTTTTAACAATTACAAATACAGAAGTGTTATGATAAAAATCTTTTAATGTGTTTGTTTGCAAGTATTTGTAAATTATATATGTAAATTTCTTACAGAGGGAAAATATGTATTTTTAAAAAATGCTTGTTTCCAGATTGCACTCCAAAATAGGTTACACCAATTTACATTCCTGGCAGCATCAGATGAGTGGTACTTCTTCACACTCTCTCCAGTGCTAAAGGGTAATCTATTGCCATGAACATTCAGTATGCCAGGTGCATCTATTGGTATGTCTTATGTAGGAAATGAAGAGAAATGTGTAATCTGGTGAGTTGTTCAAATGAAATCAGTTAAAATAGCTTCAGTTATTTTTGTCTTCCTTATGGCTTTGTTTCATGTGTTGAAAATTTTCCCCCACTCGTATTATTTAAGAATGAAATCTCTGCTTTCTAAAATATGTTTTAAAGCTATTTTAAAATATCTGTAATGAAATAAATTTCAAATGAATTTTGAGTCAAGTAGAATAATCTTAGATAATTTCAAAGGAAGAAGTCAAACATATAAAGCTTCAGACTTGTAGATATCCTAATTCAATGCTTTTTGAATAAAATTAAAGGTCAAGTGGGAAACTGTAGGAATATTTTCTCAAAAAATAAGAAAACTATGTGATTGTCATGTGAATATGTTCTAACAACACTATAATAAAATAAGCAAAGGGCAATTTTCAGAAGAAGAAATATAGCTGGCAATAAACATAAGAAAATATGTTAATTCAAATTTACACCTTTTAAATATGAAAATAATTGCCATTGCTCAGTGCTAATGAAGATGTAGTGAGATGATACTATAAATTGTTACAGCATTCTGTAAAGCCTCAAGCATTTTCAGTGTCCACATTTAACCTTAATCTACCTAGGTCCCAAAAGCCAACTGGAATAAGCAAATTCACATTAGCATAATGACTCAAATTATCTTACATTTGGGTTCTTACCTATCCAGATTGATACTGCATGATCTGCCCCTCCTAGGAAAGCATTCCTGAGAGTTCCCAGGCATTGTTTCTTATGTGTTCCCAAATGAGAACACATACTATGCATATTCCTCTTCTAGCAGATTTCCATTGGAAATCTACCATATCCATCCAGCATTCAATGTACAAAGTAAGCAACCACCATTTTCAAAGAATTCTCTGCTGTAGGGAGTGCTGCATTCACATTCAAGAAACAGACATCAGAATCCAGGAAAAATCAAGATAATTGAATTTAGTTAACTATTAGGAAATCATCCCATACTATGGATCCCCTCCTCCTGCCATTATCCCTCTTTAGGATAAAAAGATAAAGTTGAAAAGGAATTGCCAAAAAAACTGAAGTTTATGTTAGATTATAAAGAAGTACATTTGATGGTTCTATTTTGGTTTTATACACATATATCTAACTGTAATATTTAACCCAGTTTATAATTTTGCTGCTGTTAGCAATAAACTCATAAATAACTACGTTTAGGTAAAAAAATTAATTTTAGGTAAAAATCAACAGCAGTAGTATGTAAAGCCCATATCACCTTCTTATGGGAATATTGGAGGAAGGACTTTTTAGTATAATTTCGACAAAACTATTAAGGTAAGTATTGGGGAAGATAGTGAGGAAGTCAAATACACCATTTAATATGTAAAAATATTCACAGTAAATTATCGAACATATAAAAATACACTTAGAGATGAAGTTCAAGGGCTTTCTTAGGTTTTCTGTTTGATTGATTTGTTATTTGTTTTTTTTAAACTAATATCTCTTCTGTCTTTAAATATTATAGTAAATAATGAAATTAATATTTTCATCAGTGAGCATAAAATTAAATGTATACTTAAGAAATGGCATTGGTTTTTAAAATGAGTGGTTCAATAATTGCCAGGTCTCAGAAAAATGACTCTAATTTTAAATGATATATCTCCCTTACCCTTTTATTTTGGCCAAATCTGTTTGAACATACAATAACATTTAATTTTTTATCACTATCACTATAATACTATCTAAATTATTATATTCTTAAATATTTTCTTACCAATATCTGTATCAGATTGAACTATCCTTGAAGAAGATTATGCAAAGGAAAAAAACACCCCTTAAAAGTAATTATTTTTGTAGATAAAATGCAAACTACATTAGAAAGATTATATGAAATACAATCATTCTGGAATTTTCTCAAGATTAAATAGGATGCATCTGGCACCTTGACAAGGCATCTGCTCTCAGAGACAGCTATTCTTCCACTTCTAGGGATTTTTTTTTTCTAAGGAAAAGGTCTAATGATGTGGGAGAAATACTGACCATGTGGTATAATAGTTACAAAATACAATGTACATGTAGTATAAGTCTACATTTCATTTTATATATATATATATTAGGGGCCCGGTGCACGAAATTCGTGCACTGGGGAGGGGTCCCTCAGTCCAGCCTGCCCCCTCTCACATACTGGGAGCCCTCAGGGGATGTCCTACAGATGGCTTAAGCCCACACCCCATTGGGAGTGGACCTAAGCCGAAGTCTGGCCTCCCTTTGCTTGAGGCAACTGGGCTGATAAGGGGAAGGCGCCAGCCCCATCACCCCTCTGCTGCAGCCACTGCCAGTCACTGCAGCTTCCCAGGTATTTTCATCAACACAGACCCCAGTCTTGTCACCATGAAAAAATGACAACTTTCTTTAAGCATTTTCAAGATGTGTCTTTCATAGGATATGACATTTCTTTCTTTATTTTTCCTTTTATCCTCACCTGAGGATATCTTTCCATTGATATTTTCCCCTTCCCTCAGATCCCAAGCTCAGCCCCTTCCCAAGCCAAAAGCCTCCACCCCAGGTTTAGGCTTGGGAAGGGTCCCCCCTCCCCAACCCCCACGCCTCACCTCTGATCGCAGCAGGCTCGGCCGCTTCCCAAGCCTAAAGCCTCCACTCCAGGCTTTAGGCTTGGGAAGGGCCCCCCCCCCAGAACCTCCAATCACAGGCTCAGCACCTCCCCAAGCTTAAAGCCTCTGCCCAGGTTTAGGCTTGGGAAGGGTTTCCCCCCAGGTCCTCCCCAAGCCTAAAGCCTCCACCCCAGGCTTAGGCTTGGGAAGGGGACCCCCGCCCCTCCGATCACAGACTTGGCCCCTTCCTAAACCTAAAACCTCCACCCCAGGTTTAGTCTTGGGAAGGGTTCCCCCCATCAAACCTCCAATAACAGGCTCGGCACCTCCCCAAGCTTAAAGCCTCCACCCCAGGCTTTTGGCTTGGGAAGGAGTTCCCCACTTTCACCTCCAATCACAGGCTCGGCCCCTTCCCAAGCCTAAAGCCTCTGCCCCAGGTTTAGGCTTGGGAAGGGGTCCCCACCAGGACCTCCCCAAGCCTAAAGCCTCCACCCCAGGTTTAGGCTTGGGAAGGGGACCCCCGCCCCTCAGATCGCAGGCTTGGCCCCTTCCCATGCCTCAAGCCTCTGCCCCAGGTTTAGGCTTGGGAAGGGGACCCCCGCCCCTCAGATCGCAGGCTTGGCCCCTTCCCATGCCTCAAGCCTCTGCCCCAGGTTTAGGCTTGGGAAGCGGACCCCGCCCCTCCTGTGGCAGGCTCAGCCCCTTCCCATGCTTAAAGCCACCGCCCCAGGTTTAGGCTTGGAAAGGGTCCCCTGCCCCTCCGATTGCAGGCTTGGCCCCTTCCTAAACATAAAGCCTCTGCCTGATGGCCAGCTGGGAGTGACCTGGGTGCCAAGGAGGTTCCCGGACCCAGGTATGTATGCAAATTAACCGCCATCTTGGTTGGGTTAATTTGCATACTCTGGCTGTGGGCATAGAAGGTATAGTCAATTTACATCTTTCTCTATTATTAGGTAAGATATATATATATAATACATATATATATGTATATATATATATGTATTATATATATATATATTATATATATATTAGATAAGATGCTGTCAAAGCAATAATTATAGTCCAAATGATTACTCATTGAGTCTCCATAGTGCAAATTGCCAGAGTTATAAACAAGAATCAAAAATAGCATGTACAAATTCAACCAATTACATTACTAATGGGTGGAAAAGCACAATGTATAATTTGATGGAAGACAGCCCTAATTGTACTGGTCCATATTTAGTATCAGTAAGGAGATGGAGACATTTTCACATCACCAAAAAGTACTTATCAAAAGAAAAATTAGAAATATTTGATGGAATCCAAAATTCGGGGACATAGTTTGATTTTTCTACAATGGAATATACAAACAAGAAGAGCAATATCTAAAAACAAACTTTCTAAGTTTGAGATTTTTCTTCTCAAGTTTCTGATACCTATGTGTAAAATGGAGGATGACTTTCTTACCATTCTGTTGGGTTAGCAGATTTATCTAAAAGGACCTAGATATTCTTGGTTCTATTATTAAAATAATTCTCTATTTATATGCAACTTTTATAGGATGTATCTGCATTCCTGTCTACGTGAGTTAATAAGGAGTACACATCACTAATACAAAAGTTGCTTCTTTTTTAAATTTATTTTTGAAAGTATTACAGATGTCTCCATTTTTTCCTCCTTTGACCCACTCCACCCTGCTCTGTCCGTTCACCAGGCCTTCACCCCACTATTGTCTGTCCATGGGCTATGCATATAAGCATATAAATTCTTTGGTTAATCTCTTCCTGCTCCCCTCCCCCTTCCCTCTGAAATACATCAGTCTGTCTCATGCTTCAATATTTCTGGATCTATTTTGTTTGTCAGTTTATTTTGTTCAATAGATTCCACATATAAGTGACACCATGTCATACTTGTCTAAAGTTGCTTCTTTATTTCTGTCATGATACTTTCTATGTAGCCAGAGGCTACAAGGAAGTGGGAAAAAAAATACCAAATCCACAGTTGTGTCCCTTAGTTAATAGTTCTGCCAGAGGGATGCTGCAAAATTGAAGACAACTTTCATCAGGGCCTTCCTATAGAAATACCTTCTCTCTTAAGGAAGTTAACAAAGAAACAATCCCATGTCTGAAACATGAATCAGAAAACAGCCAGTAAAGAAAATTCTGGCAAGACATGCCAGCATCTCAATAAAGCTGTGGGACAAGAAATAACAAAAAATATATTTAAGATATGCACTTCAAATATTTAAGGATACCACTTCTATCTTTAAGAGGCTTTTTTGTCCTTTGGTATAATAAATATGCATTGAATTCAAAAGGCAATTGGGACACAGGTGAGTAAGCTATGCAGGCTGCCTCAAGGATCTTATAGTCAAACTAGGGGCCCAGTGCAAGAAGATTCATGGACAGGGGTTGGGTCCCTCAGCCTGATCTGCACCCTCTCCAATCTGGGAGCCCTCTCCAATCCGGGAGTTTCTGTCTGTCTTTGCAAGCATATGAGCAAATTGTCTGAGACCCCAACCCGGTTTGGTTTGGTCCTCACAGAATAATAGTGGTCTTTTTTTTTTCTTTGCTCCATTGGTGGAGATTTCCTACAAGTTGCAGGATATCTTCCCTTTAATTTTTCCTCAACAATCTGACTTTACTTATGTCTCTCACCTTTGCTTTCCCTCCACCTCCCACCCACAACAGGAATTTACTCCAGGTTCACTTTGCTCTAGTGTGTAGGAGATCCTGCATCGCCTCTGCCACTAGAACTATGATTCCCAGAATTCTTGGTGCTTCCCACGCTCTTGGTTCCTGCTTCCAGTCCAGGGGCTGCACAAACTAAAAGGGAAAAGGACTGTGAACTCCAGCAGCCCCCAGGCCTGGCTGACAGGACCGGACACTCAAGTAGTGTCCCCGGGACCCTGGCTGCTTGGTGCCGACGCCAGCCACAGGCTCAAAGTGGGCGGGTTCCCGGGGATGCCTGTCCCACCCCCAGCCACTCAGTGCCTGCGTACCTCCACGACACCCACAGGCCCACCATCTTTGTTGGGTTAATTTGCATACTCGCTCCTGATTGGCTGTGGGGTGTCGTGGAGGTATGATCAATTTACATATTTGTCTATTATTAATGTAGGCTAGAGGCCCGGTGCACAACATTCGTGCACTAGGGGGGCGGGTCCCTCAGCCCGGACTGCAACCTTTGGCAATCTGGGAGCCCTTGGGGGATGTGTGACTAATGACTTAGGCCCACTCCCCAGTCGATTTACATATTACCCTTTTATTATATAGGATGAGGGAGACAATGAGAATCACATGTTTTCCATTAACATAAGTGCTAAGACAGATATATGTATAAGGTCCTATATCAACACAATAAAGGTACATTTCTCCCTCACCTGGAAGTAGCTGATACCTTAGTTGAACATTAAAAGATGACTAAGAGTATATCAGAAAGTAATTGAAAGATAGGAAGCACATTTACAGGAAGAGGAAGGAGTATGAGGGTAAAAAAGGAGGTGAGAAGCCCTAACTGGTTTGGCTCAGTGGATAGAGAATCGGCCTGTGGACTCAAGGGTCCCAGGTTCGATTCCGGTCAAGGGCATGTACCTTGGTTGTGGGCACATCCCCATTAAAGGGTATGCAGGAGGCAGCTGATTGATGTTTCTCTCTCATCAATGTTTCTAACTCTCTCTTCCTCTCCCTTCCTCTCTGTAAAAAAAGTCAATAAAATATATTAAAATAAAAAGGAGGTGAGAAACAGTATAACATGTTGGAGAACTACAAAGCTGTTTGTTATTAGATCATCAAAGTTAAGTGAGGGATGTGCCTGGCAACCTGTAGTAGCAAGAAAATAATGTGATGCTTTATTATGTATGCAATGAAGAAGCCCAAAAGTATTCTAAACACAGAAGTAATATAATCTGGTTTATATTTACCAGATTATTCCTATGAATAATGGTTGATGGTTGAATTAGAGAGGAAGTAGGGTAAGTGATTAGTAGGCTATTATAACAGTCCATAAGAGAAACAACTCAATTATGCTAATTGGGAGTAGAGATGAAGAGGATGAAAACATTTTGAGATATACTGAGAAGGAAAATCAACCAGACTGGCTATTAATTGGATGTCAGGAGATGTTTAAGGTAAATCCATAGCATCTGATTTTGGAAGCTGGGTGCACAATGATGCTTTTAACAGTGATCTATTCTAGAATACAGGAACAGAAGTAGACTTAAACAGTGGGATGAGATTTCAGTTTTGGATATTTGGAATTTGAGGAACCTATAACATATAGCAAAGTATATATGATCAACAGTCTTTGCATAGCAAAGAAACCATCAATAAAACAAAGAAGCTAACCTGTTGTATTGGAGCAGATATTTGCCAGTGATACATCTGATAATGGATTAATATAAAAATTTATAAAGAACTTTTACAATTCAGCATACACACACACAACCACACACCAAATGATCCCACTAAAAATGGGCAAAGAGGACATACAGAGGGCCAATAGACATATAAAAAGATGCTCAATGTCACTAATCAGAGAAATTCAAATTAAAATCACAATGACATATCACCTCACACCTGTCAGAATGTCTATTATCAATTAATCAATAAATAACAAGTGTTAGCAAGGATGTAGAGAAAAGGAAACCCTCATGTACTGTTGTTGGAGATACATATTGGTACAGCCACTATGAAAAACAGTATGGAATATCCTCAAAAAATTAAAAATAGGACTATCTTATGATCCAGCAATTCCACTTCTGAATATTAACACAAAAAAAAAACACACAAATAACCACTACTGGGAAAAGATATATGCACCCCCTATGTTCACTGCAGCATTATTTACCATAGCCAAGATATGGAAGCAGCCCAAGTGCCCATCAAAAGACACGTGGATAAAGAAAAGTGATACATATATACAATGGAATACTACTTGGCCTTAAAAAAGAAACCTTATCATTTATGGCAGCATGGATAGACCAAGAGGGTGTTATGCTAAGTGAAATAGGTCAGTCAAAGAAAGATACATATCATATTATGTCACGTAGATGTGCAATCTAAAGAATATAAACAAACAAAATAAAAACAGACTCATAAACAAAGAGACACACTGATGGTATCCAGAGGAAGGGGTTGGGAGTTGGATGAAAAAGGTGAAGGGATTAAAAAGTACAAATTGGTAGTTATAAAATAGTCATGGAGATACAATGTATGGCATAAGAAATATAGTCAACTATCCTATGTAATAAAAGAGTAATATGCAAATTGATCATCACTACAACACACAAGATGGCCGCCCCATGTGGTCAAAGATGGCACCCCCATGTGGACACAAGATGGCCACCACAAGATGGCTGGCAGTGGAGGGCAGTTGGGAGGGACCAGGCCTGCAAGGGAGGACAGTTGAGGGTGATCAGGCCAGCAGGGGAGGGGAGTTAGGGGGTGGGCCCAGGCCTTCAGGGGAGGACAGTTGAGGGGGACCCAGGCCTGCAGGGGAGAGCAGTTGGGGGTGATCAGGCCTGCAGGGGAGGACAGTTGGGGCGGGAAACCCAGGCCTGCAGGGGAGGGCTGTTGGGGGAGATCCAGCCTGCAGGGGAGGACAGTTTGGGGAGGAACACAGGCCTGCAGGGGAGGACAGTTGAGGAGGACCCAGGCCCACAGGGGAGGACAGTTGGGGGGGACCCAGACCTGCAGGAGAGGGCTGTTGGGGGAGATCCAGCCTGCAGGGGAGGACAGTTTGGGGGGGAACCAGGCCTTCAGGGGAGAACAGTTGAGGGGGATACAAGCCAGCAGAGGAGGATGGTTGGGGGGGTGGACCAAGGCCTACAGGGGAGGACAGTTGGGAGTGATCAGGTCGAAAGGGGAGGACAATTGGGGGGATCCAAGCTTCCAGGGGAGGACAGTTGGGGGGGACGAAGCCTGCAGGGAAGGACAGTTGGGGGGGACCCAGGCCTGCAGGGAAGGACAGTTGGGGGGGACCCAGGCCTGCAGGGGAGGACAGTTGAGGGTGATCAGGCCAGCAGGGGAGGGGAGTTAGGGGGTGGGCCCAGGCCTTCAGGGGAGGACAGTTGAGGGGGACCCAGGCCTGCAGGGGAGAGCAGTTGGGGGTGATCAGGCCTGCAGGGGAGGACAGTTGGGGCGGGAAACCCAGGCCTGCAGGGGAGGGCTGTTGGGGGAGATCCAGCCTGCAGGGGAGGACAGTTTGGGGAGGAACACAGGCCTGCAGGGGAGGACAGTTGAGGAGGACCCAGGCCCACAGGGGAGGACAGTTGGGGGGGACCCAGACCTGCAGGAGAGGGCTGTTGGGGGAGATCCAGCCTGCAGGGGAGGACAGTTTGGGGGGGGAACCAGGCCTTCAGGGGAGAACAGTTGAGGGGGACACAAGCCAGCAGAGGAGGATGGTTGGGGGGGTGGACCAAGGCGTACAGGGGAGGACAGTTGGGAGTGATCAGGTCGAAAGGGGAGGACAATTGGGGGGATCCAAGCTTCCAGGGGAGGACAGTTGGGGGGGACGAAGCCTGCAGGGAAGGACAGTTGGGGGGGACCCAGGCCTGCAGGGAAGGACAGTTGGGGGGGACCCAGGCCTGCAGGGGAGGACAGTTGTGAATGATCAGGCCTGCAGGGGAGGACAGTTTGGGGAGGGACCCAGGCCTGCAGGGGAGGACAGTTGAGGAGGACCCAGGCCTGCAAGGGAGTACAGTTGGGGGGGACCAGGCCCACAGTGGAGGACAGTTGGGGGGGACCCAGGCCTGCAGGGGAGGACAGTTGAGGGGGACCCAGGCCTGCAGGGGAGGATAGTTGGGGGGTATCCAGGCATGCAGGGGAGGACAGTTGGGGGGGTGACCCAGGCCTGCAAGAGAGGACAGTTGGGGGGGACCAGGCCCACAGGGGAGGACAGTTGGGGGGGACCCAGGCCTGCAGGGGGGGGGGGCTGTTGGGGGTGATCCAGCCTGCAGGGGAGGACAATTTGGGGGGGACCCAGGTCCGTCAGGGGAGGACAGTTGGGGGGGAACCCAGGCCTGCAGGGGAGGACAGTAGAGGGGGACCCAGGCCTGCAGGGGAGGACAGTTGGTGGGGATCCAAGCTTCCAGGGGAGGGCAGTTGGGGGTGCTCCAGCCTACAGGGGAGGACAGTTGGGGGGAAACCCAGGCCTGCAAGAGAGGACAGTTGTGGGGGACCAGGCAGACAGGGGAGGACAGTTGGGGGGGACCCAGGCCTGCAGGGGAGGGCTGTTGGGGGAGATCCAGCCTGCAGGTGAGGACAGTTTGGGGGGGACCCAGTCCCACAGGGGAGGACTGTTGGGGGGGACCCAGGCCTGCAGGGGAGGACAGTTGGTGGGGATCCAAGCTTCCAGGGGAGGACAGTTGGGGGGGACCAGGCCTGCAGGGGAGGACAGTTGCGGGGGACCCAGGCCTGCAGGGGAGAGCAGTTGTGGATGATCAGGCCTGCAGGGGAGGACAGTTTGGGGAGGGACCCAGGCCTGCAGGGGAGGACAGTTGAGGAGGACCCAGGCCTGCAAGGGAGGACAGTTGGGGGAGATCCAGCCTGCAGGTGAGGACAGTTTGGGGGGGGACCCAGGTCCTTCAGGAGAGGACAGTTGGGGTTGACCCAGGCCTGCAGGGGAGGATGGTTGGGGGGGACCCAGGCATGCAGGGGAGGGCAGTTAGGGGTGATCCAGCCTGCACGGGAGGACAGTTGGTGGGGATCCAAGCTTCCAGGGGAGGACAGTTGGTGGGGCCAGGCCTGCAGGGGAGGACAGTTGTGGGGGATCCAGGCCTGCAGGGGAGAGCAGTTGGGGGTGATCAGGCCTGCAGGGGAGGACAGTTGGAGGGGGACCCAGGCCTGCAAGGGAGGACAGTTGAGGGGGACCCAGTCCTGCAGGGGAGGACACATAGTGGGGACCCAGGCCTGCAGGGGAGGACAGTTGGGGATGATCAGCCCTGAAGGAGAGGACAGTTTGGGGAGGGACCCAGGCCTGCAGGGGAGGGCAGTTGTGGGGGACCAGGCTGGCAAGGGAGGACAGTTGAGGGGGACCCAGTCCTGCAGGGGAGGACAGTTGAGGGGGACCCAGGCCTGCAAGGGAGGACAGTTGGGGGGGACCAGGCCCACAGGGGAGTACAGTTGGGGGGGGACCAAGCCCACAATGGAGGACAGTTGAGGGGGACCCAGGCCTGCAGGGGAGGATGGTTGGGGGCATCCAGGCATGCATGGGAGGCCAGTTGGGGGTGATCAGGCCTGTAGGGGAGGACAGTTGGGGGGGACTCAGACCGGCAGGGTATGGCAGTTTGGAGTGACCAAGCCAGCAATGGAGGGCAGTTAGGGGTGACCAGGCCTGCAGGGGAGGGCAGTTGTGGGGGACCAGGCTGGCAAGGGAGTGCAGTTAGGGATGACCAGGCCAGCAATGGAGGGCAGTTAGGGGTGACAAGGCTGGCAAGAGAGGGCAGTTAGGGGTGAGAAGGCCTGGAAGGGAGGGCAGTTAGGGGTGCTGGGCCAGTTGTGCAGGGCAGTTAGTGGTGACCAGGCTGGCTAGGGAGGGCAGTTAGGGGTGACCAGGCTGCCAAGGGAGGGCAGTTAGGGGTGACCGAGCCAGCAGGGGAGGGCAGTTGGGGGTGATTTGGCCTGTAGGGGAGGACAGTTGTGGGGGGACCCAGGCCTGCATGGGAGGACAGTTGAGGGGGACCCAGGCCTGCAGGGGGGGACCGTTGAGGGGACCAGACCTGCAAGGGAGGACAGTTGGGGGGAGCCCAGGCCTGTAGGGGAGGGCAGTTGGGGGGGACCAGTCCAGCAGGGGAGGACAGTTAGGAATGACCAGGCTGGCAAGGGAGGGTAGTTAGGGGCGACCAGGCTGGCAAGAGAGGGCAGTTAGGGGTGACCAGGCTGGCAGGGGAGCAGTTAGGCATCAATCAGGCTGGCAGAGGAGTGGTTAGGGGTTGATCAGGCTGGCAGGCAGAAGCGGTTAGGGGCTATCAGGAAGGCAGGCAGGCAGGCAGTTGGGAGCCAGCAGTCCTGGATTGTGAGAGGGATGTCCAACCGTCCGTTTAGGCCTGATCCTACTGGGATTGGGCCTAAATGGGCAGTCAGACATCCCTCGAGGGGTCCCAGAATGGAGAGGGTGCAAGCTGGGCCGAGGGACACCCACCCCCCTGCGCACGAATTTCGTGCACCGAGCCTCTAATATTATATAATATTGAATATAATAAAATATTGAATGCCAACTGTAATTAAAAACAAAAACACAGGCAATTGGTTATTTATATGACCTCAGGAGTGGGATTAATCCTAGAGCTATAGATTTAGAGGTTATTCAGTCAAATTCTATTTAGAATCATGGGAGTAGATAAGATTGAGAGAGAAAAGCATTGTTAAGCATGGAGACCAGGGCAAGTCTCATGGTTAAGGTATAGAGGTGAGAAACCCATGACAATGAACAAGAGGGAACAACTAGAAAAGCACAAGGAGAAACAGGGAGATGGAAAGTTAATGAAAATAGAGGACAGAATATAAAATGCAAGAGAAGTCTAGCAAGACAATGAAAATGTCCAGTTGAGTAATATGGCAGTCTTTGGAAACTTTTGTAAGAGCAGTTTTCAGTAGGGTTTTTGTTGAAGTGGAAGTCAGATTGCTGTGGTTTGAGAAGTGATAAAAAGTGAAGAGGTTAGCCAAGGAACATTTATGCATATATGCATAGCCCATGGACACAGACAACAATGTGGAAAAAGCAGGAGGTTTGGGGGGTTGTGGAGGAAAGAGGGGGGAAATTTGGGACATCTGTAATAGTGTAAATAATAAAAAATAAATTTAAAAAAAGAAAGTGAGAATTTAAAGAATGTATGCAAACTACTTTTTCAGAAGTTTGACTAAGAAGAGAATGAGAAATAGCAGGACATAGAGGGTCACAATAGGGTTATGTGGGGGAGAGGCCAATGCAGGAAAAAGGAGACTCATGTAATACTTTAAACAATAAAGAATTTAAAAAAATATATTTTTGAGGTGAAATTTATATAACACAAAATTCATCAATTTAATAATTCAGTGGCATTTAGTACATTTACAATGCTGTACAATCATAACCTGTATTTAGTTCCAAAACATTAGAACCATTCCAAAATAAATCCCTTTAACCATTAAGCAGCCTTGCCCCATTGCTCTATCCTTAAACCCTTAGCAATCACCAATTTGCATCTTCTCACTATTAATTTATCAATTTTATATATTTACTATAAATGGAATCATAATATTTGACCTCTTGTGCCTAGATTCTTTTACTTAATACCTTTTTTTTCTTTTTTTTCTTTTTGTTTTTTTGTTTTTTTTTTCCTTTTCTTTTTGTTTTAATACCATTTTTGAGTATTTATATTGTAGAGTTATCAGGACTTCATTTTTATGGCTTAAAAATATTCCACTGTATGTACTATATACCACAATTTGTTTATCCATTCAGCCATTAATGGACACTAAGGCTATGTCTACCTCTTGGCTATTGTGAATAGTGTTGCCATGAGCATGCATATCTTATATTTGTTTGAGTACTTGTTTTTATTGTTTAGGTTATATACCTAGGTATAGAATTTTAGGGCCATATGGTAATTCTATGTTCAACTTTATTGAAGAACTGACTGACAAACTGTTTTCCAAATTGGAAAGAAAAAGATAAAATTATTTTTGTTTGTAAGTGGCATGCTGTTTTATATAAAAAACCATAACAACTCTATAAAAAAAAGCCTCTTAAAACTAGTAAATAAATTCAGTAAATTTTCAGGATACAGTATCAACATACAACAATATATAATATCAAACACAAACAACATACAATATCAAACTCAAACAAGGAACTATCTAAAAAAGAAATTTAAAAAATAATATCATTTACATTAGGATAAAAATATTTAGGAATGTACTTAACCAAGAAGGTGAAAAACTTGTAAAGTGACAACTACAAAACATTGATGAAAGAAATGAAAAGCACAATAAATAAATAAAAGCCATGTACATAGATAGAAAGTCTTAATATTGCTTGTATGTTCATACTACCCAAAATGGTCTACACAGTCAATGCAATCTATAACATAATTTCAACAGCAATTTTTTACAGAAATAAATTTTAAAATCCTAAAATTCATATAAAACAACAAAGGACCCAAAATAGCAAAAAAAAAAAAAAAAAAAAAAAATTATCGAGAAAGAAGAACAAAGTTGGAAGCATTACATTTCCTGATTTTAAAATATATTCTTTATATCTACAATAACTTAAACAATGTAGTACTGGCATAAGGACAGATATATAGATCAATGGCACAAAATAAGAGTCCAGATTTAATGTCACTTGCATAAAGTCAACTAATCTTGGCAAAGGTGCCAAGAAAGCACAATCAGAAAAGGATAGTCTCTGCAACAAATATTGCTGGGAAAACTGGATATCCGCCTACAAAAGAATAATATTTGGCCCTTACCTCACACCATATCCCAAATTCAACTCTAAGCAGATTAATGATTTGATTGTAAGAGATGAAACTGTAAAACTCCTAGAAGAAAACACAGGGGCAAAGCTTCTTGATGTTGGTCTTGGCATTTATTTCTTGGATATTACCCCAAAAGCACAGGAAACTATAGGAACATGGAAAAATGGAACTGAATAAAGTACAAATCTTCTGCTTAGCAAAGGAAAGAGAATGATATTACAACCTATGTAAAAGGAGAAAATATTTGAAAACTATATATCTGATATGGGAATAATATCCAAAATGAATAAGGAACTCTTACAACTCAACAGCAAAAAATGCAAAAAAAACACACTTTATTTTCTTTCTTTCTATCTATCTATCATCTATCTATCTATCTATCTATCTATTTATCTATCTATCATCTATCTATCTATCTATCTATCTATCTATCTATCTATCTATCTATGTATCTATCTATGTATCTATGTATGTATGTATGTATGTATCTATCTATCTATCTATCTATCTATCTATCTATCTATCTATCTATCTATTTATCTATCCTCATCTGAGGATATTTCTTCCATTGATTTCTAGAGAGAGTGGAAGGAAAGGATGAGGGGGAGAGAGAAAGAGAAACATCTAGGTGAGAGAGACATATTGATTGGATGCCTCTCACACGTGACCCCACTGGGGCTGCGGAACCTGTAATGGAGGTAAGTGCCCTTGATCACAAATCAAACCCAAGACTCTTCAGTCTGAGGACCAACACTCTAACCACTTAGCAAAATCTGCCGGGACAAAAACTGCTATTTAAAAATTGTCAAAGGACTTGAATAGATATTTCTCCAAAGAAGACCAAATAACTTGCCAACAGACACATGAAAATGTCCTCAACATAACTAATCATAAAGGAAATGAAAATGAGATATCTCACCTAATACTGTTAGGATGGTTATTATAAAAATAATAACTATTTTCAAATATATGGAGAAAAGGGATACCTTGTAAAGTTGGTGGGAATGTAAATAGGTGCAATCAATATGGGAAATAGTATGGAGATGGCTCATAAAATAAAACTAGAACACTATATGGCACAGCAATACCGCTTGTCTATATATCCAAAAGAATTGAAATCAGGATCTCTAAAAGACTTCCATGTTCATTACAGCATTATTTACAACTAGAGGCACAGTGTGAAAAATCGTGCAAGACCCAGACCCGCCGCACCAGCAGGGCCCCAGACCTGCCATGAGCGAGTAGCTCACTGCCACGAGCCACTGAACTCCACCGTGTGAGCCACGAGCCTCGCATGATCCCCTCTGTGCCACACGAGCCATGAGAGCTACAAGCCCCACCCCGTATTGCCACGCAAGCTGTGAGTCCTGCTGCGCCGCGTGAGCTGCAAGCCCAGCCCCACCACCGCGAGTGGCTCACGGGCCAGGGGGACGGACTGAGAGGTGCTCCATGCACCTTCTGGTGACCAGTCGTTTGGTTATTCCGTCATTCCAGTGTTATGGCCACTGGCCTTTTATAGTATAGACTAGAGGCCCGGTGCATAAAATTTGTGCATGGGGAGGGCGTGTCCCTCAGCCCAGCCTGCACACTCTCCAATCTGGGACCCCTCGAGGGATGTCCGACTGCCCGTTTAGACCTGATCCTGGTAGGATTGGGCCTAAACGGGCAGTCGGATATCCCTTTCACAATCCAGGACTGCTGGCTCCCAACTGCTCGCCTGCCTGCCTTCCTGATTTCCCCTAACCGCTTCTGCCTGCCAGCCTGATCACCCCCTAACCACTCCCCTGCCAGCCTGATTGATGCCTAACTTCTCCCCTGCCAGCCTGTTTACCCCTAACTGCCCTCCCCTGCAGGCCTGGTCACCCCTAACTGCCCTCCCCTGCAGGCCTGGTCTCCCCCAACTTCCTTTCTCTGCTGGCCTGGTCACCCCCAATTGCCCTCCTCTGCTGGCCTGGTCACCCCTAACTTCCCACAACTGCTCTCCCCTGCTGGCCATCTTGTGGCCGCCATCTTGTGTCCACATGGGGGCAGCCATCTTTGACCACATGGGGTCGGCCATCTTGTGTCTTGGTTTGATGGTCAATTTGCATATTACTCTTTTATTAGATAGGATAGCCAAAAGATGGAAACAAACTAAATGCCCATCAAGGGATAAATAGCTAAAGAAAATGTGTTATGTACAAACAGTGGAATATTATTATTAAGACTTCAAAAAAAAAAGAAAATCCTGCCGTTTTTGAAAACATGTATGAACTAGGGGACATTGTGCTAAGTGAAATAAGCCAGATAAAAAGGCGCATAAACTACATTATATTACTTATATGAAGAATCTAAAATAGTCACATGGCACAAAGTTTCAGTTTATACAAGAGAAGGAAGAGCTTAAGATCCCCTGTACAACATAATTCCTACAGTTAACAATACTTGCTAACATGGTATATCTCATGTTAAGTGCTCTTACAATAAGAATAAGAATAAGAATAAGAATAAGAATAAGAATAAGAATAAGAATAAACAATTAGCTAAGCTATTTGAAAATTTGCCATAGCTTTTCTTTTCTTTTTGAGTCATATATGAGCGTTTATTCCAATACTGCTGGCAGTATGGGAGAGCAGCAAGTCATCCACAAAAATCTGCTCTGCAGCCCCCCATAAGCCAGCTGCTTAGATAGGGTAAGACAAAGGTTACAAGGGGGAATAGGGATTACAGGCATGGGGAAGTAGGGATTACAGGCATGGGGAAGTAGGAGGCTGGGGTGGGACTACATCATTTGGGCAACAAGGTTGTTAATCTTTCCAAGATAATAGACAGTTCTTGAATGAGAATGGACCACATTCAAAGGTTGACTCCCAGGTCCAAGGTTGACTCCCTCTCCAAGGTTGACTCCCAGATCTCGGGGATACACAACTCCCAGCCAGGTCATAATGTCTTTTCTTTAACCAACACAAGGCAATTATGGTTAACAGAGAATGATTAATATTTCCCATAGCCATAGCTAGTCGCCAATATTCTATTTTTACCCCTAACATTTCCCCACTCTTAGCCTTTATTTTCTACTTGAATTGAGCTTAGAAATCAGCCAGAGGTAAATATTTAAGGTCTTCTCAGATCTTTTCTTAGCAGGTGTTCTGCACTGACATGTGTGTAAATTCTTTAGTATTACGCAGACATGTTAGAACACCCTAATTTCCCAAACAACCTCTGTCCCCAGCTTTCCTTTCAGTGCTTTAGGTAGTCCATTGCCTCAATCGAAATCTTGGCCCCAGGTAGCATTGGTTTTTAGTTTACCTTACAATGATCTTGAGCAATGCAATCAAATGAAAATTGCCACATTTCAGCCCTGAGTTCTTTTTAAAAAAATACAAATTCAAAGGCCATTTCTATTTTTTAAATTTATCTTTATTGTTGAAAGTATTATTGATGTCTCCTTTCTTCCCACTGTCCCCCTCCACTCTGATCCTGCCCCCTCCTCAGGCTCTGGCTGAGTTCTGAGTTATGCAATGCATAGATAAGTGCCTTCTGTCACTACTTTGGGTAGCTTCCTGACAGGTTAGAACAAACACAATAATTTGGGAATAATGTATAATCTGCTTCCTTTGGAACTGGGTACCAGTTTTCTACACTAGGAGTCTGCTGTTTCCAAGATCATCTCTAAGCTGGGAACAGGATGGAGCAAATGCAAGTAAAAAATGGCACAAAGCTTTCTTACTATTTTAAGTTGCCTAGTTCTTGATTCAGCATTCATTTGATTGCTGTAAATCTTTTAACTATTTTCCAGAATTTTGAAAAAGTTACTTCTGACAGTTTCTGCTTTTTTAAAATATATTTCTGTGGAGGGACTAGAGTTTGGAGCTGCCTAATCCATCATTTTATTTGTTACTCCCAATGAGAAGGTTTATTAATTTTTAAAATTTTATTTTTCAGTTAAAGTTGACATTCAATATTACTTTGTATTAGTTTAAGATGTACAGCATAGTGGTTAGACAATCATATACTTTACAAAGTATTCCCCCCAAAATTTCAAGTATCTACCTGGCACCATACATAGTTACTACAATATGATTGACTATATTCCCTATGCTGTACTTTTACATATCCATGACTATTTTGTAATAATCAGTTTGTAGTTTTTAATCCCTTCAACTTTTTCATCCAACTCCCAACCCCTTTTCCTCTGGGGACCATCATTTTGTTCTCTATAACTATGAGTCTGTTGGTGTTTTGTTTGTTATTTTGTTCTTTAGATTCCATATATAAGTGAAATCTTATAATATTTTTCTTTCTCTGTCTGACTCATTTCAGTTAGCATAATACCTTATAAGTCTATCCACATGGTCACAATGGTAAGGTTTCATTCTTTTTTAATATTGAGTAGCATTCCATTATATATATGTACCACAACTTTTTAAACAATCATTTATTGATGGACATTTGGGTTCTTTCCATATCTTGGCTATCTTATCTAATAAAAAGGGAATATGCTAATTGACTGCCCCACCCTCAAAGATGGAGGCGCCCACAGCCAATAAGGAGGGAATATGCTAATTGACTTCCATGCCCTCAAAGATGGTAGCGCCCACAGCCAGAAGATGATGGCGCCCAGTTACCTCAGCCCCCCAGCCACCCAGGGCCCAGGGTCAGCCCAAGGCACAGGCAAGCCTCAGATGGCGGCTGCCCAGCCCATGCCTGAGGTGCAGGCAAGCCTCGGATGGCGGCTGCCCAGCCGCCCAGGGCCGCCCAAGGCTCAGGTAACCAGGGCTGGCCAAGGCTTGTGCTGCTGGCAGTGGCAGAAGCAGAAGTGTGATGGGAGCGTCACCTTCCCCTGATTGCCAGGTCACCTCCTGCCCCTGAAGGCTCCCACACTGTGAGAGGGGGCAGGCTAGGCTGGAAACCCCACCTCCAGTGCATGAATTTTCATGCACCAGGCCTCTAGTTTTAAATGATGCTTCAATGAACTTAAGGGTGCATATATTATTTCAAATTAGTGTTTTGATTCTTTGGATAAAGTGGAATCACTTGGTCATAAGGTGGTTTCATTTTAAATTTTTTGAGGAAACTCCATACTATTTTACATAATGGCTGCATCAATCTGTATTCGCATTAACAGTGCACAAACATTGTCTGTTCTCTGTATCCTCGTCAACACTTGACATCTGTGGATTTATTTATGTTTTTAAATGACTGCTTCAATTTAGACGGTTTAATGTATCTTTTCAGATTTTCTGTTTCTTTCATTCAGTTTTTGAAGATTGTATGTTTCTAGGAATTTATCAATTTCATCTAGATTGTTCAATTTGTTGGCATGTAGTTGCTTGCAATATTTTATTATAATTCTTTGTATTTCTGTAGTGTCAGTTGCTGCTTCTCCTCTTTCATTTAAGTTTTTATTTATTTGGGTCCTCTCTCTTATTTTCTTAATGAGTCTGGTTAAAGGTTCGTTTATCTTTTCAAAGAACCAGCTCTTGGTTTCCTTGATCTTTTGTATTATTATTTTTTTTAGATTCTATTTTATTTCTGCTTCAATCTTTATTATTTCTTCCCTTCTACTCACTTTGGGCTTTGTTTGTTGTTCTTTTTCTCATTTCTATAGGTGCAATTTTACATTGTTTATTTGAGAGTTTTTTTTTGTTTCTTGAGGTAGGCTTTTATGGTGTGCTATGAATTTCCCACTTTAGACTGCTTTCACTGTGTGCCATAGGTTTTAGGTTGTTTTATTTTCATTGTCTCAAGGTATCTTTTAATTTATTCCTTGTTCTAATTATTAACCAATTCATTATTTAGAAACATGTTATTTAGCTGACATTTGTTTTTGTGCTTTCCAATATTTTCTTCTATTTAATTTCTACTTTCATGCTATTGTGATCTGAAAAGATGCTTGATATGATTTTCATTAATTAAATTAAGTGAGACTTGTTTTGTGGCCCAACATGTAGTTCTTTTGGAAAATATTTCACGTGTACTTTAAAAGAATGCATATTCTGTTGCATTGGCTTTAAATGCTCAAAAATATCAATAAAATCCATTTGGTCTAAAGTGTCCTTTAAGGCCACTGTTTCTTTGTTAATTTTCTGTCTAGAAGATATATCCATTGATATAAATGGAATGCTGAAATTCCCTACTATGACTGTATGACTGTCAATCTCTCCCTTTTTGTCCTTTAATTTCCTATAAAATAAAGAGGTAATATGCAAATTGACCATCACTCCAACACACAAGATGGCCACCCCCATGTGGACACAAAGATGGCCGCCACAAGATGGCCAGCAGGGGAGGGCAGTTGTGGGCAATCAGGCCAGCAGGGGAGGGCAGTTTGGGGGGGACCAGGCCTGCAGGGGAGGGCAGTTGGGGGTTACCAGTTTGTCCAGGGAGGGCAGTTAGGGGTGACTGGGCCAGCAGGGGAGGGAAGTTGGGGGTGACCAGGCCTGCAGGGGAGGGCAGTTAGGGGTGACTAGGCCAGGAGGGGAGGGCTCTTAGGGGAAATCAGGCTGGCAGGGGAGCAGTTAGGCATCGATCAGGCTGGCAGGGGAGTGGTTAGGAGGTGATGAGGCTGGCAGGCAGAAGTGGTTAGAGGCAATCAGGCAGGCAGGCGAGCGGTTGGGAGCCAGCAGTCCTGGATTGTTAGAGGGATCATGTCTAAATGGGCTGTTGGACATCCCTTGAGGGGTTCCAGATTGGAGAGGGTGCAGGCTGGGCTGAGGGACACACACACACACCCCGTGCATGAATTGCATGCACTGGGCCTCTAGTTTACTCTATACATTTAGTTTCTTCTATGCTAAGTACATAAATGATTCCAAGGGTTATATACTTTTCTTGGATTAATCTCTTCATCATTATGCAATGTCCTTCTTTATCTCTATTATAGCCTTTGTTTTAAAGTCCTTTTGTATGATATACACATTGTTACTCCAACATTTTTGTTGTTGAAATTTGTATGAAATATATTTTTCTATACCTTTACTTTTAGTCTGTTTGTGTCTCTTGAACTGAAGTGGGTCTTTTGTAGACAACATACATGTGGGTTCCTGTTTTCTAATCCATTTAGCTACCTTACATCTTTTGATTGGAGTATTTGATCCATTTACATTTTAAGTAACTACAGAGAGGGATAAAGAGAGAGAGAAATATCAATCAGTTGCTTCCCGAACATATGCACACACGCAACCTGACCAGGGATTGAAATGCAACCTGGGCATATGCTCTGACCAGGAATCAAACCAGTAACCTTTCGGTGCACAGGACTATGTTCAACCAACTGAACCATACCAGTCAGGGCTAAAATGTCAAAAGTTTTTAAGCATCAAGAATTGCAGGTCTTTTTATTCACATACTAGAAGCCCGGTGCACGAAATTCGTGCACGGCGGGGGGTTGTCCCTCGGCCCAGCCTGTACCCTCTCCAATCTGGGACTCCTGGAGGGCAGTCAGACATCCCTCTCACAATCCAGGACTGCTGGCTCCCAACTGCTTGCCTGCCTGCCTTCCTGATTGCCCCTAACCACTTCTGCCTGCCAGTCTGATCACCCCCTAACCACTCTGCTGCCAGCCTGTTTGCCCCCAAGTTCCCTCCTCTGCCAGCCTGGTCACCCCTAACTGCCCTCTCCTGCAGGGTTGATCACCTCCAACTGCCCTCCCTTGCAAGCCTGGTCCCTCTCAACTGCCCTCCCTTGTAGGCTGGGTGCCTCCCAACTGCCCTCTCCTGCTGGCCATCTTGTAGTGGCCATCTTGTGTCCACATGGGGGCAGGAACTTTGACCACATGGCAGCAGCTATATTGTGTGTTGCAGTGACGATCAATCTGTATATTACTCTTTTATTAGATAGGATAGAGGCCTGGTACACAGGTGGGGGCCAGCTGGTTTGCCCTGAAGGGTGTCACAGATAAGGGTGGGGGTTCCCTTGGGGTGTGGGGCGGCCTGAGCGAGGGGCCTGTGGTGGTTTGCAGGCCGGCCATGCCCCCTGGCAATCCAAGGGGAGGCCCTGGTATCTGGAATTTATTTTCCTTCTACAATTGAATCTTTGTAGCCTGGGGCGGCAGCCATTTCTGGGGCGGCAGCCATTTCTGGGGCGGCAGCCATTTCTGTGGCAGTTAATTCACCTTCTACAATTGAAACTTTGTAGCCTTAAGCGGGTGAGCCCGGCCAGGGTGTGCGGAAAGCTTTGCTTCCCCTGTTGCCGCCGGCAACCCTGGCCTGCTCTCTCAAGCTCCATTCTGCCGCCATTTGTTTGAATTTGTTTACCTTCTATAATTGAAACTTTGTAGCTTGAGTGGAGGCTTAGGCCTGCAACGGCTATGGAAAGCTTGGCTTGCTCTGTTACCTGGGAAACCTTGCTCTCTGTGGCTGTAGCCATCTTGGATTGGGGTTAATTTGCATACTCGCCCTGATTGGCTGGTGGGCGTGGTTTATGTAGTGGAGTGATGGTTAATTTGCATATTACCATTTTATTAGAGAGGATGCTTTTAGATAAACTTTTTATTTTAATTTAATGGAGGAATTAGACTGAAGCATGAAGAAGTGTAAAGCATTGTTGACCATGTATTATTATTATTTTTAAAAGAATTCCCAGGAGAAAAGTTAAAGATTCATGGAAGTGGAGAATTCAATAAGTAAGGTTTCTGAGGAGGCAAGAGTTTTAACTAATAATTAAAGCAACAGAATATTTTACATAAAATACTTAAAGTTTGTTGAAATTGCATTTTCCCCTGTAAAATGGCAAAAAATAAAACAAAACTTGATTGTATTCAAAGTTGGTGAGAGTAAAAGGTACACTCACGAACTCTTTGTGGGTATACATATTGTGAAGTCAATTCAGCAGTTACAATGCTAAGTTAAAATGTATTCTCCCTTTGACTCAGCAATTATATTTTAGGATATTTAATCTTGCAAGTTTGCAAAAAGATATGTGTATAAGGATGTTCATTTCAGCCTTTTTTTGTAAGGCAACAATTCCAAGACTACTTAAACATCCAGAACTATATTAATGAGAGAAAAATTACCCACAAATCAGATGTGTAATTGGATTCTACATACTGTAGTATGTATGCCTCTGTGTATATGTTCATATAAGCACAAAAAGTCGAAAAGGATCCATACCAAACATTTAATTGAGATCCACTCTGAGGGATGAGATAATGAGGAGTGCTTTCACTTCTTAATTTATACATATTTTACATACTCTTTTTTGTTATGACTGTGGCTTACATTGTAATTTTAAAAATATTTTATGATTGCAAATAAAATTACCACAATAAAAAGCACAACATCGTTTTGTTATCTATCACCGACTCCAAAGCGATGTATGAATTGTCAAGCTTTCTGATAAGAAGTATAATATGGCAAGGTAACTGACCTAAGCTTATATTCAGAAACTATGGCAAAAAAACTGGACTAAAAAATATATATATATATTTTCTATTTGATGAGAAAGAAATCTTTTTTTTCTTTTTTTTTTGTTTCTTTGTTTTCTTACTTGGGAGGCCCACTTTATTTATTATTTTTTTTATTTATCTTTATTGTTCAAAGTATTACATATGTCCCCCTGTTTTCCCATTGACCTCCTCCCATCCTTTTGCCCCCAACCACAATGAAAGGATAAAGCTTAATTGATATGTAAAAAAGTTTTTATCAATGATCAAAGTCTTTTCACTAAATGGACAAATTATGAATATTATTTATTATTTTCTCCTGTTGTCATGAGAAGGCTAATCCCTATTTTGTAAAACTACTGTTTGAAATTCTCTGCTATTAGATAGTCCCTTATTCTGTAAAGTCAACTCTGCAATTTTTAGACAGCCCCTTATTCTGAAAAAATAACTTTGCTTTCTAGCCTGCTTGAATAATGAGGAAGATAAACTTAGCTGTCTGACCTTGTAGGCCAGAGACTAGATACTCCCATGTTCTTATGCCATGCCAGATGTATTTTATTAATTGAATAGAACTGTGTTGTTTTCAATGCCACAAGTTTCTAGCAAGATAACCACTAAGCACACATAGGGCTGGCTCTTTAATAAAAAGAAAACTTCTGTTTATTGCATGGCCCAGAATTTAAAAGACATTTTTCTCTGGACTGCACGTAATGATAATGTGTAACTCTGTTTCTCTAAGCATTGCTTGGTTTTTCTCAGGTCTTCTATAACAGTCAATTTATCTGATTATTGCTGTATTAATTAGCAAATGCCCTAGAATAATAATATTGTCTTAAGCCTAGTGAAGTAATACATTTTATTGCATTTGTTCTTGCTCTAATTTTTGAATGCACAGCTTTGTGATTTGCTAATAAAGAAATGAGTGATTAGCAACAACAAAAACTAAAATAAAACTTTTTTCAAAATAGATCAATATTTTATACCACTTTAGAATAGTTTCCACTTTTTAAAATAAATATTTGTGTACTTGGCATGTAATTTTCCTTCAGCTGTGTTAACACATGATCTCTGTCACTGAGCTTGTAAGCCATGACATTTTCTGTTTCTGACAGTTTTCCCACATATAATGTGTGAGTGTGTGTATTCATTAAGAAATAAAACATATAATTCAGTCATCATTTATACTGGTACTAGAGGCCCGGTGCATGAAATTTATGCACAGGTGGCGAGGTCCCTCAGCCCGGCCTGCACTCTCTCCAACCTGGGACCCCTTGGACATCCCTCTCGCAACCTGGGACCACTGGCTCCTAACCACTCAACTTCCTGCCTGCCTGATTGCCCCTAACCACTTTGCCTGCCTGTCTGATGCCCCTAACTGCTCCCCTGCCTGCCTTATCACCCCTAACTGCTCCCCTGCCTGCCTGATTGCCCCATAACCACCTCTGCCTCGGCCCCCCCACCATGGCTTTATCTGGAAGGACATCTGGATGGATGTCCAGAAAGCGTCCAGTCTAATTAGCATATTATACTTTTATTAGTATAGATGATTTTGCTCCCTGTATCCTGGTTCAAAACCTGTCATGCCTACATTATTCTAGAAATCCTTGATTTTTGTCAGTAGACTGAGCAGTTTTCTGGTAACATCTTACTGATGATGTCATGCTATAACCAACTAATCTGGTTTTTTGAAGCAGTTCTTCTGCTGACTCGATCAATTAAAAAAGCTTATCTAATTTTCTACAATAACGGGAGAGGTTTTTTTTCTCTCACTATTTTACATTTTTTTAAGTATGATTTTCAGATCAAATTATTTCTCTTCCCCTGCTTTCTTGTTGCCCTCTTCAGGCAGTATACATTACACATGATATAAATCACTCTTGGTTCACATTTCATTTGCACCATTTCTGGCAGTGAAGAACCAAATTGATTTTGGATCAATTGAGAAGAGCAGCTTTAGACATTTAAATTAGTTGAAATTTAAAGTGTGCCTTGTTCCCTAGAGCTTAAATTACTCCTCAGTTCTGATTAAAATCTCTATTAGACAATAATAATGAAACAACTTAAATGAAAAATGCACCAATTGCCTCTCTGTACAAGAAATGGCCTAAAAAACAAAACATTTTTACTTAAACATTTTCATTTTAATGTATTTGTACATAGGAATCTTTAACTTACAGGTAATTTCAGAGTCATATTCTATGAATAGACAAATGAGCATTTATCCCAGAATGTATGTAAAATTTATGTGCATGTAGGAAATTACCACACAATACTTTGCTTACTTCATGAATTTACACTTTGAAAATAGAGTTATAGCCTCAAGCAATGTCACAGATGAATGCCCTGCAAATTATTCAATAGTAAAATTGGAAAATGTCAAAATGAGAATTTGATGTTAGATGTTATAAAAATAACCATGGAATCCACGCAAAATGCTAGAGAATACCTATATTGCTTTGGTTTAGGAATTCTTGATCTGTAATTTATATATAAGCCCAGGCTAATTCTTGTCAGAGCTAAAATATTGGACTGCTCCTGTATGACTTTCGCCATGCAAATTGTTAAGGCCATATCGTATGTAAAGCCACTAACCGATAGGATCTTACTATTAGAGAACTATAAAAAGGCACATGTATTCATCTCAGAAGCCATTTATAACTATGCTGTTCCAGTTACAAAATGCTACACATTTTTATTTTTTGACCAAGTTAAGTGAATATGCATACATTATAAAGACTACACCTTTTACAAGAGATACACTTTTAATATTTAGGAATTAGATTTCTATATAAAAATTATTGATGATAATTAGTTCATCAGCCCTTGGTCTGTCATCTCCCAAGTTTCATTAAGCAGCTTAATAAACGACAAAAGCTAGCAAAAGCATTGAAAATTAAGGATGTAAAACAATATAGTCACTTGCCAGGGTATGGGGAGAACTCCCACTAACTCTTACAATAGCAGACAGAAAAATATATCTAAATTAGTCCACCACTGAAGAAAAACAACACAGGCAGCAAAAGTGTAGTCATGAAGAGGCTTGGCCCCTGCTATATCACCCATAAGTTTGTAGCAGCCATCTATTCAGAAAATTCTAGAAGCAGCCAGAACTGCCTCATTTTCACAAGCCCAAAGTGACTCTCTTCCTCCATCCAATTGGAAAATACAATTCCCATAATACAATACAGAGATGAGGGGCATAGAAGCAAAGCATACTGGGGAGTGCAGTCTTTCTACAAACTGAATATAGTCAAAAGAAGAATGATTTACTTCCTAGGATATAACTTGTTCTCATAGCAAACAAGCAAATAAAAATCTACACAGTAAAGACAGAATAGTCTTTCCCTCATATCAATAGAGTTGTGCCTTTTTATAACTCACTGCTCTGCCATTCACTAGCTGTGACCTTGAGCAAATTACTTAAATCTTCTGATTCTGTTTTATCTTTAAAATGAGTATAAAATTACTCCCAGTCTCATGTGAATAACGAATAATATATATTAAAATGCCTAATACAGAATTTGACTTACTAGTATATGAAGTGCCTAATAAATATTATATTTTCCTCCCCCAGCCGGTGTGACTCAGTTGGTTGAGTGTCATACCGTGCACCAAGAGGCCGCTGGTTCTATTTCTGGTCAGAGCACATGCCTTGGTGGTGGGCTGGATCTCCATTAGGGGGCTTGCAGGAGGCAACTGATTGATGTTTCTCTCTCATCATTTTTATCTCTCTCTCCCTTTCCCTTCCTCTCTCTTTAAAAATCAGTAAAAAACACTTAAAAATATATATTATGTTTTCTTCTTGTGGCATATATTAACCACCTTTGCAGCATTACTGTGTACATAGTATATATTGAACATATATGCCTAGAACTGTGACCTAATAATCTTCTGTCCAGGAATCTAGTTTAATGAAATAATCATCTCTTAAATAAGATGTTTTCTGCAATGGTATTCATAAGAGTAAAAATGTATACATTTTCAATGTGCAAAAATAGACAAATATGATGAAATAAAACAAGGCCATTAAAACATGATTACGACAAGTGTTCAGTAGCATGGGATTATTTTAAATTTGTAATTTGCAAAACGTAAGATAAATGTAAGTAGCAAATTCATTACAAACAACTGGAATCCTATATAATCCTATATAATAAAGAGGTAATATGCGAATTGACCATCACTCCAACACACAAGATGGCCGCCCCATGGGGACACAAGATGGCCACCACAAGATGGCTGGCAGGGGAGGGCAGTTGTAGGCAATCAGGCCAGCAGGGGAGAGCAGTTGGGAGGGAACAGGCCTGCAAGGGAGGGCAGTTGGGGGCAATCAGGCCAGCAGGGGAGGCCAGTTAGGGGGGAATGGGCCATCAGAGGAGGGCAGTTGGGGACAACCAAGCCAGCAGAGGAGGGCAGTTGGGGGGGACCAGGCCTGTAGGGAGGACAGTTACGCGTGACCAGGCCTGCAGGGGAGGGCAGGTGGGGGCAACCAGGCCTCCAGGGGAGGGCAGTTTGGGGTGACCAGGCCTGCAGGGGAGGGCAGTTGGGAGTGACCAGGCAGGCAGGGGAGGGCAGTTGGGGGCAATCGGGCCGGCAGGGGAACAGTTAGGCTTCAATCAGGCTGGCAGGGTAGTGGTTAGGAGGTGATGAGCCTAGCAGGCATAAGCGGTTAGGGGCAATCAGGCAGGCAGGCAGGTGAGTGGTTGGGAGCCAGCAGTCCTGGATTGTGAGAGGGATGTCCGACTGCCCATTTAGGACCAATCTCACTGGGATCATGCCTAAATGTGCAGTCGGACATCCCTCGAGGGGTCCCAGATTGGAGAGGGTGCAGGCTGGGCTGAGGGACACACACCCACATGCACGAATTTCATGCACTGAGCCTCTCGTGATACAATAAAATGCTTACAATTGCTTTGAGTGGAAGTAAGTAGGGTGATTGTATTTAGGTTAAAAATTTCCTTTGATGTTCAAATTTTCTATAAGAAATATATATATATATCTTTTACAATTAAACACTATTAAAAATAAATACAGAACAGTACAAACTGTCTGTCTCAGATAGTGTGATTTTACCTGACTATTACTCTCAATACCAGTGTTAGTCTGCTAGGGCTGCCATAAGAAACTATTAGATACTAGGTGGCTTAAACAACAAATTTATTTTCTCATAGTTCTGGAGTCTAGAAGTCCAAAATCAAGGTGTTGGCAGGGTTGGTTCCTTTCTGAGGCCTCTCATTTTGGCTTTTAGGACACTAATTATCTTAGTTAAGGTCCACTCTAATGATCTAATTTTAACTTCTTTACCACTTTAAATACCCTATCTCTAAACATAGTCACATTCTGCTTACTACGGCTTAGGACTTATATGGAGGAGCACAGTTCAGCCCCTAACAACACCTCTTACTAGATTATTTTTAAGCACTTATCTAACTTTCTATTTCATTAAGAAGTCAATTATCACAAGCAAAATACAGATATCATAATGTACTGAAATCACCCGTTTAGTTTTTTTATCCCCACTCTGCCACTTAGTATCTATGTGACCTTGGTTTAGATAGTCAAATACTCAGAATCTCAGTTTCTTGACCTGAAAAATGGGGATGATAATAATCATCTCATCGGGTTTTCTAAGACTCAGACAGTGGGCTAAATATTTTACATGTTGTATTCTATTTAATTTTTTAAAAGTTCATATCAAATGGCTTAACATATTCTCCTTATTTTGCACAAGCTAGAACAATATGGTCTTCTTTATCTTGTGACCAAAGAACTTTTATTAATAAAGTTATCAATTTTCTAACATTCTGACAGGAATATCATTTGTGATAAAATGTCCACCAAATAAAGTGTAATTTTTCTTAATATAGTTTATTCTCATTTTGAATCTAATGCCATAAAAGTATTTTCTTATACAAAAGAAGACCACAGTCATTTATATATGGCAAAAAACCCCACAGTGTATAGCCCTCATGTCCTCACTTCTAACAAAAGAGCAAGGAACAGCCTGAAGCGATTGACGATCAGCATCAAAAGATTAAAAAGTTAGGAAATGTTCTGAAGAAATGAACCATTCTTTGTTTGTGGAATAATGAGTTATACCACAATTAGATATCCCTTCACACCTGTTAGAATGGCTATTATAAAAAAGACAAGAAATAATAAATGTTGGCAAGGACATGGAGAAAAGGGAACCCTTGGGCACTGTTGGTTGGTAAATTGGTGCAGTAACAATGGAAAACAGTATAGAACTATTGCATGATCCAGCAATTCCTCTTCTGGGTATTTAGCTAAAAAAAAGAAAATATAATCTGTACAGATATATGCACCCATATATTCACTGCAGCATTATTTACAACAGGGATATATGGAAATGTCCTAAGTGTCCATCAACAAATGAATGGATAAAAAAAGATGTGGACTACTACTCAGCCATACAAAGCTAAAATATTGCCATTTGCAACAACGTGGATAGATCTTGAAGGTATTAAGCTATGTGAAATAAGTCAGACAGAAAAGAACAAAAACCATATGATTTCATTCATACGTAGAATATAAAACAGTAAAGTAGCAAACTAACGGACAAAACAAAACAAAAACAAACTCATAGATACAAACAGCACAATGGTGATTACCAGAGGGGAAGGAGGATGGGGGAGAAAAAGTAGGGTAAAGGAGGTTAAATATATGGTAATAGAAGGAAACTAGATTTTTGG
Organism: Cnephaeus nilssonii; assembly: GCF_951640355.1. Taxonomy (NCBI): domain Eukaryota; kingdom Metazoa; phylum Chordata; class Mammalia; order Chiroptera; family Vespertilionidae; genus Cnephaeus; species Cnephaeus nilssonii. The sequence goes on along the minus strand of NC_137071.1, from coordinate 60,888,371 downwards.
TGGTGAGCACTTAATAGTGTATATAGATATCAAATTATAATATTGTACACCTGAATTTTATATAATGTTATTAACTAACATTCCTTCAATAAATTGAATTTCAAAAAACAAAGATGAGTTACATTCAGAATTACACACACAGAAGCAAAAAGTGTCTTTTCATTGTTAGAAATTTTATTTTTTCTGTATTTTTAGAGCTTCTGTTTTTCCTTCAGTAAAATATTATAATTTGCCTTCCTATTAAGGCCCATTCCCAATATTGAATACTTAATGTGAACACAGTAGACTGAATTTTAAAAAAATTATCGCTCATTCTAAATAAGAAGAGGTGTGTAATCCACATATTATGTGGTTGTTATCAAGTCATTTATATCAGGTAAATTGGTGCTGTGCCTAAAATAATATCTGGAACATAGGTGCTGAACATCTGTTGAATGAGGATAATCCACCTCCTTGAATATCACATTCCACCCAGATGACATTTTGTTGACAGATCCTACTCCTTCTCATCTCTTCCAGCACAGTGTAAATGTTTGAGGATTAAGACTGACCACAGGAACATTTTCAGGAAAACCAATTTGTATTTCTACTCATCCTCTGTCCTTGCTTTGATCCTATACTAATATTCTTCTCCTATGGTGACTAATTTCTTTTACCTCTTAAACACCTTCTATATATTCTCTTCTCCATTCACAATATCCTCCATATGTCAATCACAATGATATCTCTTAAATTCAATTCTGACCATGGGTCTACAACATTTAAAACCTGTTAAACACCCCTCACTATTGTCTTCAGGGTCAAGTTTAAAATCATCAGTTGGCAAACAGGGCTCTCTATGTTCTCACTCCTGCTTATCCCTCCTGCCTTGCCTTTGTCTCATCATATTCATAAAAACATTCTCAGAGCTTTCACATTTTCTGGAATGCTCTCCGTTAGATGTCAGAATGTCTTGCACCCTCATCTACCTTTCCAGTCAAATACCACTTGACAGGACACAGGACTGACACTAAGGTGAGGCAAGCAAGATACCCAGGATGCAATATTTAAAGAGACACTTAACTCTCAGGCTTAGGCAAGTGCATACTAAGCAACTGAGAGTGAGTGCTTCCTTAAATTTTGTACTCTGGTTGCCTCCCATGCCTCCTCTTACTGGCAGCCTCCCAGCCTTCCCAGTCTACATCCCTTATTATTATAACCAATCCCCCCAAACAAACTATCCCTCCTTCCTTGATTTATTTCCCCTTGGTATTAATCAGGGGAAATATATGTATATTTTTCCCCAATACAATGTAAACTCTATGAGGGCAGAGATTTTTCTTATGTTGTGTTAACTATTGTATATCTAGTGCCTAAAATAGTATCTGGAACATAGTTAGGTGCTGAACATCTGTTGAATGAGGATAATACAAATCTACCTGCAATTTTTACCACATCCTCTCCATGCCATTCATATGCTATTTGTTACCTCTGCCAGTAAGGTCCTCCCTACTTCAACAGGCCACATTACCCCTTACAAGGGCTTACAAATAGACTGAAGAGTCACTTTCTTATGGAAGCATTCCTTAAATCACATTAACCTTAATTAATGGCCACTCTTCTGTAATCCTTATGCTGTCACAGAATATTGTGATTGTGTTTCTTGTTTGTAGTCTCAACAAGTTTGTGAGTCCCTTCAAGGGAATGAATCCCTAACCAGAATAGCTAGATGTAATATAAAGTGTTTTTCATTAATTTACTTTTTAGTTACAGTTGACACACAACGTTATATTAGTTTCAAGTGTGCAACATATTGATTAGGTATTTATATAGCTTACAAAGTAGTCACTCTGATAAATCTAGTACCCATCTGACACCATACCTAGTTGTTATAATATTACTATGTTCCCTATGCTGTGCTTTACATTCCCGTGACTATTTTTATCACTGCCAATTTGTACTTCTGAATCTCTTTTACCTTTTTGACGCAACCCTCCAGGCCCTCTCCCATCTGGAAACCATAAATTTGCTCTATTTATCTACAAGTGTGTTTCTGTTTTGTTCATTTATATTGCTTTTTATTTTTTAAATTTATCTTTATTGCTGAAAATATTATAGATGTCCCCTCCTTCCCCATTATCCACCACTACCTCACTCATACCCCCTCCTAGGCCTTCACCTCACTATTTTATGTCCATGAGTTATGCATATATGCATATCATTTCTTTGGATAACCTCCCCCCCACACACACACACACACTTCCCTCTGAAATTCATCAGTATGTTGCATGCTTCCATGTCTCTGTATCTATTTTGTTCATCAGTTTATTTAGTTCATTAGATTCCACATATAAATGAGATCATGTGATACTTGTCTTTCTGTTACTGGCTTACTAGTATTTCACTTAGCATAATACTCTCCAGGTCCCTCCATGCTGTCTCAAAGGATAAGAGATCCTTCTTTTTTTTTACAACCCAGTGGTGTTCCTTTGTGTAAATGTACCACATCTTTTTTATCCACTCATCTATTGATGGGCACTTGGGCTGTTACCTGATCTTAGCTATTGTAAATAGCACTTCTATGAACATAGGGATGCCTATATTCTTTCTAATTGGTGTTTCTGGCTTCTCAGGATTTATTCCTAGGAGTGGGATCACTGGGTCAAATAGCAGTTCCTTATTTAATTTTTTGAGGAAACTCCATACTGTTTTCCACAGTGGCTGCACCAATCTGCATTCCCACCAGCAGTGCACCAGGGTTCGCTTTTCTCCACATCCTCACCAACACTTGTCATTTGAGGATTTATTGATGACTAATAGCCCATCACACGATATTGCGCCTAGTAGGCAGCCCACCGTTTCCGCGGGAGGCGGCGGGAACCACAGCACGCCACCAGGAGCTGGGAGCCTATCTGGGCCTGCGCTTGGCTGCGAAGGCTGCGGGATGCCCCCCCCAACCCCCGTCCCTATCCATGTCCACTCTGGCTCCAGGGGGCCAGTCCGAGCCGGGTCGCAGTGGCTTGCTGGCCCCCTTGTCTCTGTCTCTGTCTCCGCTCTGGGCCTCACCTGCACACGCCACCTCCTCCTGTCAGGTCGTGACCCATTACGGAGTCCTGGCCTAATTTGCATATTTCTTCTTTTTATATATATGTATAGATAGATAGATAGATAGATAGATAGATAGATAGATAGATAGCAATTCTAACTGGTGCAAGGAGATATCTCATTGTAGTTTTAATTTGGATTTCTCTGTTGATTAGTGATATTGAGTATCTTTTCATGTGTCTGTTGGCCATCAGTATGCCCTCTTTGGAGAAATAGCTATCCGTGACCTCTGCCCATTTTTAATCAAATAGTGTGGGGTTTTTTTCAAGTTGCACAATCTTGCTTGGTATTTATTTTTAAAATGAGAACATTACTATGGCAAAAATTTAATGTAACAAAAAATCATAAATTGACTTAATATAAATAACATATTTTATTATATTAACACAATATAAAGGTGCCTGCACCTGATATTATCTGAACAAAATAATTTAAATTTTTTTATTTTGGTAAGCACTTTTTAAACTTTATTTTTATTGTTTAACACTATTACAGATGTATTCATCCCCTCATTTTTCCCACCTTGTTTTTTTTTTTTTTTTTTTGAGCTGTATGACTTCTTTATGTATTTTGGATATTTATCTCTTATCATATATATTATTTATAAATATATTTTTTTGTTTTGTTAGTGATTTCCTTTGTGGTACAAAAGCTTTTTAAGTTTGATGTGGTTCCATTTATTTTTGCTTTTGTTGCCTTTGCCTTAAGAGACATATCTAAAATTATATTGCTGAGACCAATGTCAAAGAGTTTATTGCTTATATTTTGTCCTAGGAGGGTACAATATAAAGTGTCTTGTAGACACTGAGATATGAGGTAGAATCCTGGCTTAGATGATTGCTCGCTGGAAAGATCACTTAATCTCAGTGATCATCAGTTTCCTCATATGAAGAGGGCAATTATTGATGTTTTATATGAAAGTGAAATGAGGATATGTACTTAAGCATTTTGCTTAACACATAGTATTCCCAAAAAAAAAAAGGCAAACATTATCTCTGTCTTTCCCCACAAGAACTTAACAGAACCCCAGTTATGAAGTAGGTGCTCAGTACATGTTTGAATCAATGAATGAATAAATGCTTCACCTTGTCTGTCTATGGCCTCACAATTTCAATTTGTGGATTTCCCTCTATGTAGTGCTCTAGGGTCAGCTGATACCAGCTTACAAGAGCTAATTGTGTACATGTCTTCTCAATTCTGTGTTCACACTGTCTCATTGGTAGCTTGAAGTCCAGAATGGTGGGAGTATTTACACATAGAAATCATCAAGTCCTATACATCACATTTTCCCCTTCTCTTACAAATCAGTTTGTCAGCACAGTACTGTCCCACCTGACTTACACTGAGTGACCAGATTATTATGATCTCTGAATGCATAAAAATCTGGTCACTCAGTGTATATCCTATATAATAAAAGGCTAATATGCAAATTTTCCCCTCGACCAGGAGTTTGACCAGCAGGAAGGCTGGACAACTGCCCATGTCTCCTCCTCCTGGCCAGGCTGGCTGGACCCCACCCATGCACGAATTCATGCACCAGTCATCTAATATATATATATATATATATACACACACACACACACACACACACACACACACACTGAGTGGCCACATTATTATGATCTCTGAACGCATAGTAACATAATAATCTGGCCACTCAGTGTGTGTGTGTGTGTGTGTGTGTGTGTGTGTGTGTGTGTGGCCTGGTGCATGAAATTTGTGCATGAGGGGTGTGTCCTTCAGCCCAGCCTGCACCCTCTCCAATCTGGGACCCCTCAAGGGATGTCCAACTGCACATTTAGTCCCAATCCTGCCAGGATCGGGCCTAAATGGGCAGTCGGACATCCCTCTCACAATCCAGGACTGCTGGCTCCCAACTGCTCGCCTGCCTGCCTTCCTGATTTCCCCTAACCACTTCTGCCTGCCAGCCTGATCACCCCCTAACCACTCCCCTGACAGCCTGATTGATGCCTAACTGCTCCCCTGCCAGCCTGTTTGCCGCTAACAGCCCTCCCCTGAAGGCCAAATCACCCCTAACTGCCCTCCTCTGCAGGCCTGGTCACCCCTAACTGCCCTCCCCTGCAGCCCTGGTCCCCCACAACTGCTCTCCCCTGCAGGCCTGGGTCCCCCCCAATTGCCCTTCCCTGCAGGCCCGGTCGCCCCCAACTTCCCTCCTCTGCCAGCCTGGTCAACCCTAACTGCCCTCCGCTGCAGGCTTGATTGCCCCCAATTGCCCTCCCTTGCTGTCCTGGTCCCTCCCAACTGCCCTCCCCTGCTGGCCATCTTGGGGTGGCCATCTTGTGTCCACATGGGGGCAGCCATCTTGTGTGTTGGAGTAACAGTCAATTTGCATATTACTCTTTTATTAGATAGGATAGAGGCCTGGTGCATGAGTGGGGACCAGCTGGTTTGCCCTGAAGGGTGTCCTGGATCAGGATGGGGGTTCCCTTGGGGGATGGGGCGGCCTGGGCGAGGGGCCTGTGATGGTTTTCAGGCCGGCCATGCCCCTTGGTGACCCAAGCGGAGGCCCTGGTATCTGGGATTTATTTATCTTCTATAATTGAAACTTTGTAGCCTTGAGTTGAGGCCTGGGCTGGCCAGGGTGTGCAGGAAGCTTGGCTTCCTCTGTTGCCGGAAAACCCAAGCTTCCTGCTCTCTCTGTGGCCGCAGCCATCTTGGTTGAATTAATTTGCATACTCTCTCCTGATTGGCTGATGGGCATGCTTGTGGGTGTAGCGGAGTGATGGTTAATTTGCATATTACTCTTAGATAGGATATATATATATTAGAGGCCTGGTTCATGAATTCATGCATGGGTGGGGTCCGGCCAGCCTGGCCAGGGGGAGTGGACATGGGCAGTTGGCCAGCCTGCCTGCTGGTCGAACTCCTGGTCGAGGGGACAATTTGCATATTAGCCTTTTATTATATAGGATATACACTGAGTGACCAGATTATTATGCATTCAGAGATCATAATAATCTGGCCACTCAGTGTATATGCAGCAATATTACAATGGCTAGGGAAGATAGCAGAGATTATAATGACTGGAAGGTATATAACCTGTGACAAAATACAGTGTCCTTTAGATGGCCATGAAATCATAAGAGCCTTTAGGTATGAAAACTGTGGACTTTCTATAATTTGAATATATTTTCAACAAAAATCATATTTATAAAATACAATGTTTGTGCTAATAGACAAATTAACAATATTGGGTCTGTAAAGGTTTAAGGATTTGTTTAAGATAAAGCATCATGGTGTAGTGGGTATAACCCCTCCCTAGTAGCTAGCTATGAGATCTAGAGCTAGATGTTGGGAAGTAATATAGCATTTGGTCCTCAGGCACCCCATCTAATAAATGAAAATACTCTCTTTCTTGACTAATGTCAGTAGTCCAGATCTGATTCTTTTGAAGGCCTTTATGGAAGCATAGTATAATGAACAGTACCTTGGACTAGAGATAAAAAGATATCCCTGACTAGTCTTAAATCTGTCATTTGTTTGTCAAGTGTCAAGATAGATCACAAATAAAATGGGATACACATTTATATGAGGATCAAAAGTAATGGTGTCTTAAAATATTTTTGTAAACCTTAGCATGCTCTTTAAATTATTAATATGGTGACAAGGCTGTAACTGTATAATCTTTGATTCATTTTATTACCAGGTTAATTGTTTGCCCAATTAATTTCTGTCTCACTAGGGGGCAAGTTGGTAAAATTGGTAATAACTAACAAACTTTTTTACTAATTGTTGACATCATAAAAATAAATTCTACTCAATTCATGTCAATTTTCTTAATCTTAGTGAGAACAGAAATCTCAAGATATCTCTCTTTTCTGCTGCTGATTGAGAGAATCCATTCTTTTATCATGATAGCTCTAATACCTTCTTAGAATCGTAGTTCTGTAAAGGAAAGTCCAAAGGCAATTACACATTGGGAAAAAAAAGCCCCAGTCCTCCCCGCACATAGCGATTTTATAATTACATTTACAGCAGGTTTTGTCAGATTATAAAGAATTGTTAATTTCATTTGTAAATGTTATAGAAATGTGGTCCCTACATTTTCATAGTTTCTCAACTAAAACAGGCACTAGTGATTTAGTTCAACTAAACAATCACTAAACAAGATCATAATATAGTTGATGTGTTAGTATAAAGCAAAACAGGATAAGCAACAGAACCAACAACAAAAAGACTTTCTCATCTAGGTTACACATTAGCTGGGAGCCTGACTTCTGGTTCAAGTCCCATTTCTGTTACTGGCACAACACACTGCCTTGAGCAAATCACTTAACCTCCTCAAGGGCTTGACTTCCTGAGAAGTGAATGAAGCAAAGACACAGCCTAATGTTTATGCAACACTTAGGGCTCCTGGAAACATACCATAATGCCACAATGATAGAGATCAGAGAACATACTCTTTAAATTTTAGCTGCAATTTTGTAGTCTCTCAGTGTCCACATGAGAGCATCATATTTTTAGTTAGAAACAAAATTACATGTTTTACCCTTCAAATTGATATAATGTTGCTTAGTCTAAATAATTTACCTGCTTTTCTTTAAGGAAAATGATATTTGCCTTCTGTCAGTATCTCTTTCAAGATCATTAAAGAGCCTTACCTAATTATGTGCAGAAATAGTATGAACATTCTTTCAGGATCCTGATACAGTACAAATGAGCCTATTCATCCATAGGTGACCTATTCTTGACTCGTGCTGGGCATTACAGAACATAATACTGGGTATTTAGTAACATGCCTCAGTAGTCAATAAAAGTAATTGCCGTTTATTGAGTGACTGCAATATGCCAATTGTTTTTACAGATTCCTAGGTAATCCTCTCAACTACTCTGCAAAGTCAGTGTTATCTTCCTTTATATGTGAAAACCCTAAGGTTCAGAGAGATCAAGGAACTTGACCAGGGCCAAATAACTAATTAATAACAAGTTTAAATTCATATTAAAATCCAACCCTATTAGATCCCAAACCCACACTCCTGACCAGTATACTCTACTACTTCCCTGTCTGGGTTCTGCCCAATGGAAGAATGAGTCCATTTCTTAATTCTCAATGCACTTTTAAATTACATATGCAGAGGGGATTGTGATCACAACTTGGAATATACAGTCTAACCCTTTAATAAGCATGTTTTTTAAGTCCTTCTGCTAGAAATGACAGCAAAAGTTTGGACTACATTTCTTTGATTCATTAGTATATTACAATAGGAAACATGGTCAAGAATTGACAAAATAGGGAATTATTGGAAAATTATTTTCTCTTTACTTAGGACAAGTTTTCTTCAACTAATATTTTATAATGAGATGAAAAAATATATAGTCAATGAAACTCCCTTTAGGGAAAGGACTATATTTGTCCAGAAGAAATTTATGGACAAACTGATTTGAGGGATAAGTTGAGGCAGAGTTTTATGTTAAAGTTACGGGAAGAAATAGAAAAATGGGACTAGTTACAATTATAAAAAAATATATTACTCATACTCTGTTAACCATGATGATTCTGTTCTGATTAGAGAAAGCATATTCCAACCTGGCTGAGAATTATATGCCCTAGAACATGGGAGCTAACATCGGAATGCAGTCCATCTCTCTTTTCCAAGAACTGCTTAGATTAACAACCTTGTTGCTGAGACAATCTAGTCCAGGAGGCTCCTGACTTTTCCAACCCCCAGTTCTATTGCCTGTAACCTGTAATGATTATCCCATGCCTATTTTCCCATGCTTGTAATCCCTACTTTCCCATGTAATCTTTGTCCTTCAACCCATTATAAGCAGCTGGTTCATGGGGAGGGACAGAGACGATTTTTGTGGATGACTTGCTGCTCTGCCATACTACCAGCATTATTGGAATAAACGCTCATATATGATTCAACCCTGTCTCTGCTTAATTGGCTCAAGTAGTGACAGGTAGCCCAGACCCATTGATTGTCCGGTTACGTTAATAGTAAGGACATCTGTAAGATAGAACAAATGAAGGCTGGAATTCAGTCTGCACTTATCTTGCAAAGCTCTGCATTCCAGTGCAAGGCTGCCACAATCTGGAGGAAGAGATAGATGCCTTTGGTATTTCACATGGTGCACTCTTGAGGTTGTAAACTCCCAAAGAAAACGCATTTTTCTAATGCATGTAAGAATAATCTATAGATTAGAGAAAATTGTGTCCCCTTTTACATTCTGGCTACATTTTTATTCTTCAAACACTACATTTTTAAACTAATACTAGAGGCCCAGTGTATGTATTCATGTACTGATGGGGTCCCTCGGCCTGGCCTGTGCCCTCTCGCAATCCAGGACTCTCAGGGGATGTAGGATAGCTGGTTTCGGCCCAATCCCCACAGGTCCGATCCAGACAGGAGGGAGCCTGATCCTGTGCATCAAGCATCTGTCCCCTGGTGGTCAGTGCGTGTCATAGTGACCGGTCGATCAGTTGTTCAGTAGCTTAGGCTTTTATATACTAGTATATAGATATATTTCAGGCATTCTGCTAAAGCTTTATAAACTGTGTCATTTGATCTTCTAAGTTTTTCACCTATAATCATCTTTATTTTACAGTAACATGCTCAAAGCAACACAATTCTTAGTGGCAGAGTTTGTATTTGAACATAGCTTTGTCAGACTCCAAATATTATGCTCTTATCTTTAAGGCTCTATTGCCACCTTAACATCAACATTGGCTTTTGTCCTTAGAGTAAATATCTCTATGTATTGACAAAATAAAAGTTGAAAATATAAAAATATATTGCCTTGTTGTTATATATACATTGAGGTGGATAGCTAGTTTACTTATTTGTATATTCACTCATTTTTGCCAGATCAATCTTGTTTTGACCCTAGTATGAGCCAAGTCACCAAGCAATTTTTTAGTATTTGTTGGTATAAAAATTATTTTTGTTCATTTTTTCTTTAAAAAACTTGAATAATAACCACACAGAATTGTACTAAGCCCAAATGGTTCTGTGATGCTGTGTACACCTAATGACTACAACATGATGACTTAAAACATTGATTTAAATGCAACAGCATTTGACTAATGTCCTCTGATTTATGACAAAATTAAAATGCTTTCAAAATTCTGCCATTGTAACGATCTGTGATAATAATTCCCCATCCAAATTATCCAATGATCTTTATCAAATAATTTTTCAAAATCTAGGACAGACCTATTGATCAATATTCACAAAACCTTCTAATTGAGATAAAGATAATTCTTGTATTGTGCATGAAAAAGTTATTAAGATCAGAGTATTCATAAAAGACTTAAAAACAATAAGAATTTTTGTCAACATTCTCATGCATATTTTCTGCAGTGATTTAGAAAAAATGTATTAGGAGCCCATGGATGAGTACATGTAGAGGTGGTATTTGGAATTGTTATAATTTTCAGATCACTAAGGTATTTTTTGGTAAATCACAATCACTTTGCTTGTGTAGTCTAGTGTTCTGAAACTGATCACTTCTCAGAGCATTTAGTTTGTGTGGGAAAAACACCATTAATCTCCCACTGTATTTTGGAACACCCATAATCTATGTCATGTGCTAACTTTTACTTTTTTCATATCATGGTTTATAAAGGACAGATCTAGTTTTACTGATGCTTATGCATTGGACTCATTGGGTATATAATGTCTTGTTTTTTTTTCAGTAAAACTTTATCCTAATTTCCCCCTAAGTTTCAATATTTAATACATTCTAAAAATCTGATTACAGAAGCAGTGTATGAAGATGAGATACAACAAACAAAATACAATGTAAAAAAAAAGCCTTATGATCAATCCTGAGACTATAATGACTCCATTTTGTTCCCTGCCAATCTATAAAATGTTTTAGTGCTAGACCTATTAAAACCTTGAAATATATTATCAATTAGAATAAGTCTAAAGTCTGAATCTATTATATTAAAAATATCTGGAATATATACACAAACACAAGAGAAATTATCTTTTAATTTATTATGTTATGAAAACCATCTAGTACCAGTGGAACAGGACTGTATATAGTTCCAAGTTTTTCACCTATAATGATTTGGTGTTGTTTTTTTTTTTTTTTTTTTTACTTACACTTACTGAGTTGCACTGTAGCAAATCATGAACATTTGTTGAATTTGCTTACTTAGCATTTCTTCTTTTTCCTTTTAGTAACAATATTTAATTTTCCTTTGAAGAAGCACCTTTCTGTTAACTATCAGAATTCATATAGATTGAGTGGGTTGACACCATTTTTTCCAGAGTTTTGAGCTTCATTCAAACACAAACTAATGGCCTAGGATAGTGGTCGGCAAACCACGGCTCGCAAGCCACATGCGGCTCTTTGGCCCCTTGAGTGTGGCTCGGCGTTAGAACCACTTCTTCAAAATAGACTCGCCCAGGCCGAAAACCGACTTCTGCGCATGGGCCACAAAGTTTCAATCGCACTGTACGTGCGTGCCCGCACGTGGTATTTTGTGGAAGAGCCACACTCAAGCGGCCAAAGAGCCGCATGTGGCTTGTGAGTCGCCGTTTGCCAACCACTGGCCTAGGATATAGTCAAAAGCTGAATAATTAGGATAGTAAAAACCCTCCAGCACAGCAACTGGTTCAGTGATAGGCCCATGAATCAAGGTGGGCCAATGCAAGCTCTCACTGGGACTTTTGCTGGAATTATTGGGGAAGAGGAATTTTCTTATACCTGAATTTCAAGCAGTATAGATGATATAAACAATGTTAATATTTTGCTTACATCAAAGGAAGGGCCTGACTTAGAATAAAGCTGCCATATGAAAAAAATAAAAACAAACAGATTTCTGATGACATTGGTTGAAAACCTGTGTCCTGCCATGCCTGATGTCAATTAACCCCTTGAACTTGATAGTTATGAACCAATGCATTCCCCTTTCTGTTTATTCTATTCTGAGCTGCTCTGTGACACCAAAAACACCTCGACAAATACACAACATTCTCTTTCTTTAGTTGCCATCCCTCTTTAGTCTAAATAAGTTACTTTCGGTAATTCTTTTTATTTTTCTGTTATGAGGAGCAAAGCATATGATGCAATTATCCCTCTCCAAATCACAAAATCATGTTACCTTAGAAGGGTTTCTAAATGAGATAATTTAGTTATTTTAGCTGTTTTGAGGCAGCATCATGCTCTTACAATCCTAGGGAGATGGTGCCTAATTTTTGTCATTAGGATCCTCAGAGAAGTAGAAATTACAACTTTTCTTTAAATTATCTTTAGTTGGTCAGGTCTCCAGTCTATGGTGTTTAGAGCTGAATGTAGGCAGTGTAAATATGGAGGTTTTAAATTTCTAGCCTCATCCAAACCCAAACTAATAGACCTAGAATTTAATAATGCAAAAACATCTTTCCCCAGTGATAAGATTAATTTGCTTCATGAATTCCTCTGTAATATCCCTATATATAAAATGGCAAAATCCTGTCTCAGGTAATATGATCCATTTAGCAGAAAGGAGGAAACTATAAGCCACATACCAGAAAAACCTAATTTAGAAGATTATCCTAACGGTTAAAGCAAAGAAAAATCACAACTGGTTTTCCCAGATGCAGTACAAATAACAGTTCTCTAAATGTTTCAAAGTTTCTTTTTTATCCACAGAACAAAAAATAACAGAGAATAAATGAGACATGCATGTCAAGATTCAAATTTCACTATTATGACTGATGCTTATTTCTTTAGTCTAAGCCACATATTCTCAAAACAAATCTCTCTTGGGGTTGAATGCTATATTGGCATAAATGATAAACTTGGGAGTACTTCCATGTACAAAATGTGTTCACTCCTCCTAGCACTGTTTGTTTCATTTGAAAGAATTTTGAATCAGTCTGGACTTTTATTATACTTAGAAATTTAAGTAATTGTCATGTTAGGATTTTCTTCTTTTTCAACTCACCTATGTTCCTTTGTCATTTCCCCAACTTGGTGTTACTCTTATCCCACTCTCTTTGACTAAAACTTTAATCAGCTGTATTCTACCTATTAGGAAGAGAATTGCCCAAACATCTAATAATCATCTCAACTATTATAATTGAATTGCTGATGTGAAATATCACCCACTCATGATAGTATCATAGTGTTTTTAAATCATACACCCTAATTTCCTAGAGAGAATCAAAGGTTTCTCCTCACCTCTGCATACACACAACTTCCTCTCTCGCTCTCTTCTAAACATCCTCTTTCTCTGTCTCTTTATTCCCAAGAAGTTATATTATCAGTTGTATTGGTAAGGATTACTTTTAGGAGATACTGATAGAATATCTGACAAAAATGCCTCATCTATGTAAGAATTTATTTTTCTTACATGAACAGATGTCCATAAGTAAGCAGCCCAAGGCTTGTAATGTGGTCCTGCTATGCAAGCTCCTTTTTTTATGCTTTGTTAACTATAGGCAGAAAAAAGGGGGAGGACAAAATATTCATTGTAGGCAAGTCTATCTGTCTATGTTTTAATCAGAAAACAATAGCTGCTCTGGAAGCCTCACAGAGTAAAATTCTACTTCTATCTCACTGTCCAAAACAAAGTTAAATGGCATGCCTAGTGGCAAGAGGGTCTGGTAAATGGAGTTTTCCTTCATGAAAATGAAAGACACTATGCCACTTCCCCCAAAACTTAAGGCTCTGTTAATAAGATAATAGATATTAGGTAGGCAATTAGCAATATTGCCCACAAAGGTTAAAAAAAAAGTCTAGGTGGCAAAAACAACTCAACAAAGAATGAAATATAATTTTTATTGGGACTAGAACATGTGTTGTTAACAGACTGGACAGGGAAAGTTTTTCTTTCTTGATTATCTTTTCTCTTTCTTATCATTTTCTTCCTCTTCTCTCTTCATTCCAATATGAGTCATGTAGTCATATCCTGATTAAGAGATTGGTTCTGCCTTGATTAAATTAGCAGACCAAAGTGAAATCCAATGAAAGAAAGCATGAAATGAGTAGCTTATCTTAGACATTAGGGAAAAAAGCATGTGTTATTTCCTTTCTTAATCCTACTTCTAGAAAATCAAGTGACATTTATGGAGATATTATGGGAAAAGGGAGGCAGACTTCAAATTACGTCCTATGCTAAACAGATAAGAGAGAAGACAAGGATGAGATTCAGAGCCTTCACCACCAGCCTATGCTACTCTTGTTATATTATACTCTGAATAATTTAGTGAGTTGAATAGCCACCTTGAATGTAACTATTTAAAATTTGAGGATTTGGATATCTCATTTAAGCCACTTTTACTATGTCTAACAATGGAGAGGAGCCACCTACTTCTCAATATAATTTTCTAATTATCATGTTGCTTATTTCAAATTATGAACAATTTATAAATAATATGAACATTTTCTTTAAAATTCTCTAATTTGGCCATGACCATTCATTAAAAACATGGAAGAGGGGAACTTCATACTGGACTTCAAATATGAATAGGACCATGGTAGGTAGAGAACAAGATATATCAAGTGAAGGAATCAGCTTAATTTTTTTTTCTATTATTTCAGAGAGGAAGGGAGAGGGAAAGATAGAAACACAATGATGAGAGAGAATCATTGACTGGCTGCCTCCTGCATGCCCCCTCCTGGGAATCAAGCCTGTAACCCAGTCATGTGCCCTTACTGGGAATCAAACTGTGACCTCTTGGTTCATAGGTCAATGCTCAACCACTGAGCAACACAGGCTGGGCTGGAATCAGCTTTTTAAAGTGTTCACACTTACAGAAAGCCTTAGATTTTCTGGTTACATTTTTTTTTTTTTTGTATCTCATTTCCTCCATGAAAATTTGTCAAATCCTGTGTAATAAAAGAGTAATATGCAGAATGACCATCACTCCAACACACAAGATCAAGATAGCTGCCCCTATGTGGTCACAGATCCTGCCCCCATGTGGACACAAGATGGCCACCACAAGATGGCCAGCAGGGGAGGGCAGGTGAGAGGGACAAGGCCTGCAAGGGAGGGCAGTTGGAGGCAATCCACCCCACAGAGGAGGGTAGTTAGGGGTGACCAGGCCAGCAGAGGAGGGAAGTTGGGGGCAAACAGGCTGACAGGGGAGCAGTTAGACATCAATCAGGCTGGCATGGGAGTGGTTAGGGAGTGATCAGGCTGGCAGGCAGAAGCGGTTAGGGGAAATCAGGAAGGCAGGCAGACGAGCAGTTGGGACCCAGCAGTCCTGGATTGTGAGAGGAATGTCTCACATGGGGACAGTGGGATCGAGCCTAAACAGGCAGTCGGACATCCCTTGAGGGCTCCCAGATTGGAGAGAGTGCAAGCTGAGCTGAGGGGCACCCCCCCGCCCCCATGCACGAATTTCGTGCACCGGGCCTCTAGTGTAATAATATTAGCCAACATTCTTTTACATTGACATGCATGGAACTCTAAGCATTCTTACCAAATAATACTATGGCTTTAATCAAAGAGTGATATGTTAGAGAAGATACTAGAAATGTCACACACAGCTGAAACCGGTTTGGCTCAGTGGATAGAGCGTCGGTCTGCGGACTGAAAGGTCCCAGGTTCGATTCCGGTCAAGGGCATGTACCTCGGTTGCGGGCACATCCCCAGTAGGGGGTGTGTAGGAGGCAGCTGGTCGATGTTTCTCTATCATCGATGTTTCTAGCTCTCTATCCCTCTCCCTTCCTCTCTGTAAAAAATCAATAAAATATATTTAAAAAAAAAGAAAGAAATGTCACACACAGATCCAGAATCCAAAACATCATTATTCATCTTCAGAAGGCAGCATTCATAGCTCCAATGCAACCTGAGGCAATCCACAAATCTGTAGGCACTACATAAAGTCAGAAGAGGTTACATCCCTGTCATTTTCTGTTCCCATTAAAGTGACTGAGGATGAATTCTTTCTTGATAACTAGTGCTCTCTGCTTATTACAATTTATGGTCCATCATTAATTGGATATTTTTATAGTTGACCTTTCAAATATTTTGCATTTAGAATGACTGGCTATTTCACCTGCTCCCCATAGGTTACTTAGAGTAGGCACTCAGGAAAAACTGGAATGAATGTGCTATATCAGAACATTGAAAAGGTCAATGTTTTAGTTGTTGATATTTTCTACAGAATATAATTCTCACATATTTTAAATGGACAATAGAATACTTAAAGTGATTAATGCTAAATACCTAATAATAATGATTATGACCACTGTTAAAATATCATCAAATTCATTTCCCTGACAACAAAGCACTAAGGACATATCAAGGACACAATGTAAAACAATGGCAGGAGTATTCTTAATGGTGTCTTAATGGCCTATAATGGCCTCCAGCATTGCATACCTGTGGAGGAAAATTAATATTATGTGGCAGATTTATAGTGTACTAAGATTTGAAGGAGCATTTTTAATTTGTGTCAAGTCACTCCAAATCCTCCAAAGTGAAATGACAAAATGGCAGACTTCAGCCTTTTGACAAACTTCATTGTAATAACCTGTCAGTAGAACTTATTAATTCATTCACTTATTAAACAAACATCTGAGTGACTGTTATCTGTAGACATTGTGCTTGGTAATTTGGGGTCATAGGTGTGATGTGATCATGATATCACCGGTGGTGCACATGGGGATAAGGACCAGGTGGCAGATAGCCACATGCTACATGCCGAAGTTTGGTAATGGTATTACACAAAATGTGCTCAATCAGCATGAGTATCCTCAGTCTTTCAGCCCAGAAGCTTTAAAAATATTGCTCCCATCACCACTACCAAAATACTGATGCGTTACAGAACATAGACACAAAACAAAGTGTTCAAGTAGACAGGGCTACAGAAGAACTGCCATTCCTAGGTGAATGAATAGAGTGAAATCTAGTATTGAGCACAGCATGTTCAATGGAAGCCGAGCAGCAGGTAGAAGTAATTTGATAAAGATGGGATGTAAGGAAATCTTTATGCAAGTTCATAAGTAGAAACTGAGGTTAAAGACTTCAATATAAGGACATAACAATCCCAGTGTGACAAGAATTGCATGCAACTCAGTAAAAATCATTAGTTTCTTGAAGAAGGACCTGGACAACCAGACTAGAAATCATTGCATTCATCATGTGGCTAAAAAATCTCAAAAAAAAAAAAAAGGCTTAGTATGAAGAACTATATAATATGCACAAAGACAACCAAACCAATTTAACAACTTTTTGTCTTTCAAACACACACACACACACACACACACACACACACACACACACTCACTCCCACCTATATCTAATTGTTATAGATAACAGAAGACTATATAGTATCCAAAGATACAGCTGAACTCAATTAAACCATTATTTTCTTTTCAAAAAACATTCATATACACTTTTGATGTGCATAAAGTTATGGGCTGGGTTGACCCTCCTAATACAGACAAGGTCTGGTTCCCAGGACTAGCAAAACAGGGTTAAGAAGTATCTCTTACAGATTTTGACATCACAGGGTTAATTTTTGTCTGAGTATGATAGATGTTAGGCTAGGTTCTAGGCAAACATTATTTTTAATTTTTTTGTGTGTACCATTTGGCCCAGCAGTATACTTCTAGGAATGTGTCCTATAGAAAAGCCTATATATATATATATATATATATATATATATATATATATATATATATAATTATATATACACTAGAGGCCTGGTGCATGAACATTCATGCACTGGAGGGGGGTCCCTCAGCCTGGCCTGCCCCCTCTCATAGTCTGGGAGCCCTCAAGGGCAGGAGGCAATTTGGCGATCAGGAGAAGGTGATGCCCCCATCACACCTATGCTGCTGCCACTGCCGGCAGTGCAAGCCTTGGCTGGCCCTGGTTACCCGAGCCTCAGTTGGTCCTGGGTGGCTGGGCAGCTGACAGCTGAGGCTTGCCTGTGCCTCGGGCCGACCCTGGCTGGGTGGGGTGCTGAGGGGACTGAGGGACTCTGGAGGCAGGCCTTGCCATGCACGTGCCATCCCGGCGGGGCTGAGGGGACTGGGAGCCACAATCTTGTGGCTGTGGGTGCCACCATCTTTAAGGGCTGGGCAGTCAATTAGCATATCCACTCCTATTGGCTGTGGGTGCCGCCATCTTTGAGGGTGGGGCAGTCAATTAGCATATCCCCTCCTTATTGGCTGTGGGCTCTGCCATCTTTGTGATGGCCTGAGGGTCAATTAGCATATTCCCTCTTTATTAGATAGGATACTGATTTGTTCATGTTTTTTGTAGTATTGTTTGTAAGAGGAATAGATTGGGAACAACTTGAATGCATATCAATAGAAAATGGTTAAATACCGTACTTTCCTGTGTATAAGACGACTGGGCGTATAAGATTTTCCTGGGTTAAAAAGTTGTTTTATACGCTGGAAAATATGGTATATTGGACTATATTGATGGGATTAGATATAATGGATTAGATATATTGGACTACTGTATTTTCCGGCGTATAAAACGACTTTTTAACCCAGGAAAATCTTATACGCCCAGTCGTCTTATAAGCCGGAAAATACAGTATTTTATGGTATATCCATACTTTGGTACAGTATGCACTTTTTAAAATAATTTAGTAGATCTATATATACTAAATTAATAAGATGCTCAAGGGAATTTACTAAGTGAAAAAACCCCACAAAATTCCAAGTAACAGAGCAAACATCCACACCCTCTCTCATTAAATTATGTGTGTGTGTGTGTGTGTGTGAGAGAGAGAGAGAGAGAGAGAGAGAAAGAGAGAGAGAGAGAGAGAGAGAGAGAGAGAGAGAGAGAGAGAAAGAGAGTGGGATGTGTGTGTGTGTGTGTGTGTGTGTGTGTGTGTGAGAGAGAGAGAGAGAGAGAGAGAAAGAGAGAGAGAGAGAGAGAGAGAGAGAGAGATCTGAAAAGATACACACCAAACCACAAGTAGTAACTGCTTCTGGAAAGGAAAGAAGGATGGGAGGAGGTGACAGATGATTTTGCATATTTTTTGTTTTAGAAATTTGTTTGACTTATTTGGAAAAAATATGTATTATTTTGTAACTAAATTTATTTAACCAACAGAAGTCATATGTAAATATCCTGATAAATGATTCCTTTTCATGTGGTTTTCCATCGGTCTCTAAGGGATTGTATGTCCACATGGGTATAGCTTTATATGCGTTTACATATATGCATGTTTTACATATAGCTTAAGCTCAATAAACCTATGAAATCATGGGTAAATACATAAAAGAAACACTCAGGGATAGAACTAAGGAAAGAATAAAATCTTCAAAATTGTTGTTCTTACTTAATGAGTTAAAACAGAGAATCCATTATTTCATTTTCCCAAATAGTATAATAACCTGAAATATCTGAATATTTTATCAGAAGATAAAAAGCAAACAAACAAATTCTCTCTTTTTGTTTAGAAGGTATTTCCTTCAATTTTCAGTGGAGCACTTAGAGTTATTGATAAAGGTATGCTTAGATGCTTATTTTGTTTCTGAAACTTAGTGTCTATTACTCCTTTAAGCAAAATGGCACATGAAAATTATTTTTTGTTATAGAAATTTTACTCGTTTTAGGGGGAAAAAACTTTTTACTATATGTCTCACATAGAGATCTTTTGAACAAATTTCTTTGGAATTCTCAGTTCTCTTCTAAGTTGTGGATATAGTAAACGGTGTAATATTAATGGACATAACTGAGATCAAGTTGAATCATTTGCCTAGCACATTTGATCATTAGGCAACTAATATTCTTTGCTATTATCCATCCTCAGTAGGTGTATCAAATGTTCTAACGCAGGCAGCATTTCATTTATTTTCTCCTAGTTTCTCCCTCAGAAATATATCTAAGCATATTTATAAAATTCAAGGTTTTAAAATGCCATGATTTCAACCCACTCTTAGTCAAGGCTTCTAATCATCTGTTTGGATATTTTTGAGCTTCCCACTTATACTACAAAATTGCTGCAGTTTTTTTGGGCTCTCTCAGCAATTCAGCTTTCCTTATTTTATGTATCTGACTTCACTTATCTGTAGAAACCACTATAGATAAAAATGAAGCCATATATAAACTCAATAGGGGAACAATATAAATGAAGAAGCAAATACTGCTTTCTCGAATAAAATTATTATTTTTTATTTTTTTAAATATATTTTATTGATTTTTTACAGAGAGGAAGAGAAAGGGATAGAGAGTTAGAAACATAGATGAGAGAGAAACAACGATCAGCTGCCTCTTGCACACCCCCTACTGGGGATGTGCCCGCAACCAAGGTACATGCCCTTGACCGGAATCGAACCTGGGACCCTTGAGTCCGCAGGCCAACGCTCTACCCATTGAGCCAAACCGGCTTCGGCTGGAATAAAATTATTTAGCTGATATATATTACAGTATAGAAACAGTCATTTTCATTCAATATACACAACTTCTATTTCTTTTCTTCAAGGTTAAAATAAGAGTAGAAATAAAACATGACAGTTGAATTCTGAACAAAATTTTTGCATGCCGATTGGTTTATCTGCATGTGAATATTTTATCTTTGACTTTTTTAATACAATCATGGTGCAAACATCTCAAGGGTTTATTGCCCTGAGTTGCTAAAATATATTCTAAGCTATTATGTGAAAGATCCACATAACAGTACAGTAGGAGGGACAGCACGTCTGGTCTGAAAGCCATTTACCTGCCCATGGTTTTATTTTGTCCAGAGGCTCTAAAACACTGATGATGATGTAAAAAATCATGAATTTTTCTAGTTACATTTAAACAGTTATTGGTGGTTGTTCCGATTTTTCAATTTTTATAGGATTTCCAAAGTATTTTTATTTCTGAGAGAGATGTGTATAGGAAAAACTTTTAGTTTCGGAATTTACTCGTTGAAAGGAACCTTTCAGAAAAGGCAAGTGACCAGAAAGCCAAAAGCATGGTTTTAATTATGAATCATAGCCTTCAGACGATGTGAGCTGCTGCAGGAGGAGTGACACAAGTCGGGGAGGGCAGCTTGTTTATGCTTCAAATATCAAACACCAACAGGGAATGAGGAGGCCATCATAAATATTCCTTGCTGCTAGCTCTCTGGCCTCTCATTTTCTCCGGAGCATATTCAGCATCTCTATAATGCACAAAGCAGAATCCCTTACTCTGTTCTTGGGAAAAATACAAGCAAGCAAGGTATATAGAGGAAGAGAAATAAATGAACACAAGATCAATTTTTGAAGGGAGCAAGCCTGCACTTCACTTAATATATGCCATGTAGCAAAGGACAGTTGATTTCCTTTGTTTTACCCTCACTCCCTCAGCAACAATAGATGGATTTTTTAAAAGGATTAGTTATTAGTTTTTGTGTATCTATTCAGGGATGCTTTATATTACTCTAGAGCAGTTAAATTTTGAGAAAAATTATATTCTGACTTCCTCTATTGTGTATTTACCAGAACTTTTTGTTGCTTTAAAACGGATGCAAGACCTTAACCAACATTCTGAAAATGCAGAAATTCCCTACACACATACGACTGTGCTTGCGGTAGTTTTTTTAAAAAGCAATTTATATCTTAACTAATTGGAAAGGAGGGGCCAGGTATTCACTGGATGACCCCTAATTCTATTTTGTTCTACTAAAGCTTCATTTTGCCTTTATCATTATAAGGCAGTTTACAGATTTCTCAGACAGCCGACAGATGGCAGCAAAGAATTTCAGACTGGCATGGAAATTTTATTTGCACAAGTAATTATCCACAAGCAGCAATTAAATCTCTAAAGGCAGAGCTGTCATTTTTAAGCCTAGCAATCCTAGAAAATCTTTAGTCTTTTTTTCAGGCAAAAATTAATAACAAGTCTCTTTGCTCTTTAAGCATCAAGCCCAGCTTTGGTTTCATAGCTATAACTTCCTTCTTGTGCATTTATGTACGATTTACCAAAATTTATGAACATGTCCTTATACTTTTTATTTGCCTATTGAAATGAAAACCCAAATAGACAAGATTTCACTAAGCCTCATATTTCCATTTAAGTAAAAAGAGTGCTGTGGTAATGGGAGATAGTTTTCAGTTCGTTTTTCTAAAGCTAAATAGTATTATATTTCCAGATGGCTCACATTAGGCTGTAATGCCAGAATATCTGACTTCAGGCACAAAACGGTTACTGGTATTTTAATATACTAAAAGATGAACTCCTTGGAATAAAAATTAGTAAGAAAATAATTTCCATAATCCATTTTTAATTTTCATCTGAGTTTATTGTACTCAATAATTCTCAGCTGACACACATTTGCAAGGGGAAAAAATTACCTCCCAAAAATCCTAATATATTTCAAATCTTTCTAGGAGAGGAACTTTGCCATTAGTGTCTAGTACTATTTCATGTCAAAAATATAGTACAAGAAGATCTCAATTACTCAGAAATATATTATTCAGGCCTTTTGTCTGGACTTCTTGACCATCTTACTGCCCATCAAATGAATATTTTACTTTCCTTAGCTACTAAAATAGCTGAAGGTACTGACTCTCACCTTCCTACTTCCTTATAGTAATTCACTACTTCCTCTGAGGTACCTCTGTACCTTGTACTCCTATTATGCCCCTTAAAAAGTTGAGTGGATTTGTTTAGGTATCTGTCTCCTCACCCTCAAATTTTGAGTTATAGGAAATATGGTGTCTTATCCATCTCTATGTTAACAGTGCTAAAAACATGGTTGAAACTTAGAAATGGAGCGAAACTGAGCTCACCAAACTTGGCTACTTTTGACCATCGTTATTAAATTATCATTACATTTAGAGAACTTTTATTAGGAGTTTAGGGAAGATGCAAAAGAAATGGAAAGTTATCTCTACCCTGGAGATGACAATGGTCTTTAAAATACAGACTTACTTAAGAAAAGATGCAAATTCAACCCAGGTACAAATTGATGATATGCAAATAAATATGCCATGTTGAAGAGCTGCAAAATATTTAGAGTATGCCAACACTTTGGGACAAGAGTCAATGATTAAGGCCAAAGTTTAGATTTGGTTTGACAGATGGTAGTTGAAACCTTTTTGAGAGATGAAGTTTCTTAAAGTGTTAAAAGATCAAAGATTAAACCTTGAAGGATCTCTAGAATTAAAGGGCAAAAGAAGAAAAAGAAGCTTGCAGGCATCAAGAATGCACCAGATTGAGAAAGACAAGAATCAGACAGTATTCTGGAAGAAAAAGATGGCACAATTTTTTTACAAAGATATGTAAAAGGCATGTAAACAGAGATATTGAGAAGGATTAAGCAAAAAGAAAAAAAAAACACTCATAGACACAGACAACAATATTGTGATTACCAGAGGGAATGGGGATTGGGGGGAGGAAGAAGGTGGTAAAGAGGGGATAAAAAGTGATGTAAGAAGACTTGACTTGGGGTGGTAAACACACAATATAATATACAGATAATGTGTTATAGGATTTTACATCTGAAACCTATATAATTTTATTAACCAATGTTACCCCAAAATTCAATTAAAAATAGAATGAAAAAAAGAAGCTTACTTAAAAGAAAGGAAAAAAAGCAAAACTGTATGGGATATGATCTCCAGTGGATTTAGAGCAGCTTTTGGGGGTTTGTGAAAAGAAGCTAGCTCAGACAGTCACATAGCAGAGAACTGATGTAATTTATTTTTTACTATTTTTCTGTTTCTGTGAATATTTCATTTGCTTGTTTTTCTGTTTTGCTCTGTTTTAGAAGAGTTGTATTTAGATAACTAAAGCAATTAGAAGTTCTGAAGCAGTGTACAATGAAAGAAAATCAAATCAGTTACTTTTTCATGTATGCCCTTCTTTACAACTATAGCAAAAAGCAGGGAGGTGGGCGGAGGCTTTTTGTTTTAAAGGAAAAGTCAGAAGAAATGGGACTTTATGGGATTTTCCTTCTCCTTAATATCATAGGTAGCTACAAGAATTTTAATTAAAATAAGATAAATTGGATGTTGGTTTGCACATATTCATTCAAAAACACAGTTGTCCATTGTAATAAAAGCACATAACAATTCCATCTAGCTTCTTCAGATACTCTAGTTTAATTTATAAACAATACTAAGGTTTTTTGATTGCACACACATTTGTATTGTTTGCCATTTGTAGAAATGTAAGTTTCTGATTAAAATGAGTCATAACATTTTCTATTAATGTTTATCCATAATAAAGGTATGGTCTATAAAAATAAACAAATATCTACATGACTGTTAACAAACTCTTGTAAGATATAGAAAAGAAACAAACAAAAGTAATTCTCTTTAGTTTTTTGCAAGACAACACAATAAGAGTAGTGATGTCTATACTGGTCCACATCACCATCTCTTGCGAAAGCTCTAGGCTTTTCAAGTTCCTCCCAGCTAAATCTGAGCTCTCAGAAGGCCTCATATGCATTTATAAAATAGTTCTCTATCTACCAATTGTTACTACCCACTTTCTTTCCCTCTTTCGTGGGTGCCAGCATTCAATGCTACATGCAGAGGCACTGCAGCACAATGGTCTATTTTATTTCTTCTCTGGTCCAACTCGCTACCTTTAGTTCCCCATTGTGCTTCTCTCAATGTTGTACTGCAGGTTGTGTGCTCACTTCCTACAAAAATGTTAGTAAAGCAAGATCTTTAAAATTTACTCCCTTTTTATGGTAGGCCTTCTCTATGAGAATTGGATATGAATTTGTGGAAACTTGGCTGTAGGACAATTTGAAAGTAGATCTAATGTTTTACTCAAAATCTGCTTCCCTCCTCACAGTGGGCAATAGTCCTTGAACACATGATAAAGTTCTCAAAGCTTTGATTTTTAGGAGACAAGTTCTTTTATAGGCAGTTCCCCTCCCCATTCTCCATGCAAATAAGTCCATAGGAATCATCACATTGGCTCTGAAGGACCTAGACATGTCTTTATCCTAGAATGAACACGTACCTAGTCTATCAACAGGGGCTAACCACTACAGTATTATCTACACTTAACAGGCCTAACTTTCATTGCTTTAATCTCCCCTTCATTGCTTCTGAGTGGAACTTTCATACAAATGTGGAGACTTAAATGTAGTGAAATAGAATTTTGGTGTTACACCTGAGCATGTAACCTTTATAAAATTATATTTAAGTTAGTTTTTCATTATATATTACTGAAATTGTCAAAGTGGGGACCTGCAATAGAAAAAAAATCAAGACTTGTTTGCTGGAACAAAGTAGAAGCTATTCAAAATGTTGCTGTATAGCTCGGCCAGTGTGGCTCAGGGGTTCAGAGTCGGCCTATGAATCAGGAGATTATGGTTTGATTCCCGGTCAGGGCACATGCCCTGGTTGTAGGATCAATCCCCAGTGTGGGGGATGCAGGAGGCAGCCGATCAATGGTTCTCTCTCATCATTGATGTTTCTATATTTCTCTCCCTCTCCCTTCTTCTCTGAAATCAATAATAATAATAATAATAATAATAATAATAAATATCCTCTCTAATAAAATGGTAATATGCAAATTAACCATCACTCCGCTACATAAGCCACGCCCACCAGCCAAGCCACGCCCAGCAGCCAATCAGGGCGGGTATGCAAATTAACCCCCATCCAAGATGGCTACAGCCACAGAGAGCAAGGTTTCCCAGGTAACAGAGCAAGCCAAGCTTTCCATAGCCGTTGCAGGCCTAAGCCTCCACTCAAGCTACAAAGTTTCAATTATAGAAGGTAAACAAATTCAAACAAATGGTGGCAGAATGGAGCTTGAGAGAGCAGGCCAGGGTTGCCGGCGGCAACAGGGGAAGCAAAGCTTTCCGCACACTCTGGCCGGGCCCACCCGCTTAAGGCTACAAAGTTTCAATTGTAGAAGGTGAATTAACTGCCACAGAAATGGCTGCCACCCCAGAAATGGCTGCTGCCCCAGGCTACAAAGTTTCAATTGTAGAAGGAAAATAAATTCCAGATACCAGGGCCTCAGCTTGGGTTGCCAGGGGGTGTGGCCGGCCTGCAAACCACCACAGGCCCCTCACTCAGGCCGCCCCACACCCCAAGGGCACCCCCACCCTTATCTGTGACACCCTTCAGGGCAAACCAGCTGGCCCCCACCCGTGCACCAGGCCTCTATCCTATCTAATAAAAGAGTAATATACAGATTGATCATCACTGCAACACACAATATAGCTGCCCCCATGTGGTCAAAGATCCTGCCCCCATGTGGACACAAGATGGCCACTACAAGATGGCCAGCAGGAGAGGGCAGTTGGGAGGCACCCGGCCTGCAAGGGAGGGCAGTTGTGAGGGACCAGGCCTGCAAGGGAGGGCAGTTGAGAGGGACCAGGCTTGCAAGGGAGGGCAGTTGGAGGTAATCAACCCTGCAGGAGAGGGCAGTTAGGGGTGACCAGGCTGGCAGAGGAGGGCAGTTGGGGGCAAACAGGCTGGCAGGGGAGCAGTTAAGCATCAACCAGGCTGGCAGCGGAGTGGTTAGGGGGTGATCAGGCTGGCAGGCAGAAGCGGTTAGGGGCAATCAGGAAGGCAGGTAGGCAAGCAGTTGGGAGCCAGCATTCCTGGATTGTGAGAGGGATGTCCGACTGCCCATTTAGGCCCGATCCTGGTGGATCGGGCCTAAACGGGCAGTCGTACATCCCTCCAGGAGTCCCAGATTGGAGAGGGTACAGGCTGGGCTGAGGGACAACCCCCCGCCGTGCACGAATTTCATGCACCGGGCTTCTAGTATATATATATGTATATATAACAAAATGTTGCATATATTTTGTTGCTGTATATTTCAAATGAAAATATTTTTTTAGAACTGGAAATAAGGAATAAGATACAGTTGGTGCTTCTAATAAAAAGGCATCTAAGTGTAAGAGGAATAACAACAAAAACATATTAAGCCCTGTTTTAAAATGATATCTCCTCTGGCTACTCAATAAACATGAATGAATGAATGAATGAATGAATGAATGAATGAATGTTCACAAGATATTGTGGATGCAATGTTGATCTTGAAGTGTGTAATAACTATCTTTTTTTTTACTTTCTTTTTAATAAATCTTTATTGTTCAGTTTATTACAGTTGTTCCTCTTTTTTCCCCCCAAAGCTCCCTTCTACCTGGTTCCCACCCCACCCCATACCTTTACCCCCTCCACTGTCCTTGTCCATAGGTATAAGATTTGTGTCCAATCTCTTCCTGCACCCCCCACATCCCTTTACCCCTGAGGATTGTCAGTCCACTCCTTTCTATGCCCCTGATCCTATTATATTCACCAGTTTATTCTGTTCATCAGATTTTTTATTCACTTGATTTTTAGATTCACTTGTTGATCGATATGTATTTGTTGTCACTTTGTTATTCATAATTTTTATCTTTACCTTTTTTTTCTTCTTCCTCTTCTTAAAGAATACCCTTCAGCATTTCATATAATACTGGTTTGGTGGTGATGAACTCCTTTAGCTTTTTCTTGTTTGTGAAGGCTTTATCTGATCTTCAATTCTAAATGATAGCTTTGCTGGGTAGAGTAATTGGTTGTAGTTTCTTGCTATTCTTCACTTTGAATATTTCTTGCCACTCCCTTATGGCCTGCATAGTTTCTGTTGAGAAATCAGCTGACAGTTTTATGGGTACTCCCTTGTAGGTAACTAACTGTTTTTCTCTTGCTGCTTTTAACAGTCTCTCTTTGTCTTTTGCCCTTGGCATTTTAATTATGATGTGTCTTGATGTGGTCCTCTTTGGATTCCTCTTGTTTGGGCTTCTCTGTGCTTCCTGGACTTGTAAGTCTATTTCTTTCACCAGTTAGGGGAAGTTTTCTGTCATTATTTCTTCAAATAGGTTTTCAATATCCTGCTCTCTCTCTTTTTCTGGCACCACCATAATTCGAATGTTGGTACGCTTGAGGTTGTCCCGGAGGCTCCTTACACTATCTTCATATTTTTAGATTCTTTTTTCTTTTCCAGTTGGGTGTTTTTTCCTTCTTCGTATTTCAAATCTTTGACTTTATTCTTGGGATCCACTAGTCTGCTGTTGGATCTTTGTATATTATTATCTATTTCAGTCAGTGTATGCTTAATTCCGGATTGGTCCTTTTTCATATCCTTGAGGGTCTCACTAAATTTCTCAGAAGTTTCTAGAACATTCTTGAGTAACCTTATAACCATGGTTTTGAACTCTATATTCAGTAGTTTGCTTTCCTCCATTTCTTTCATTTGTGACATGTATCTTTATATCTGCATTTTGGTTGCTTCCCTGTATTGATAGAGTGGCCTGGTGTGCTAGGTGTTCTATATAGCCCAGTGGCGCAGCCTCCCCAGTTACCTGAGGTGGACACTCTTGGTGCACCCCTTTGTGGGCTGTGTGCACAGTCTTGTTGTAGTTAAGCCTTGATTGCTGTTGGTATCACTGGGAGGAATTGACCTCCAGGCCAATTGGCTGTGAGGACCAGCTGTGTCTACAATGGGAGAACTGCTGTGCTGGAGACACCCTTATGGGGCAGCACTTGTTTCAATAGGGCTTTGGTGCTCACTGAGTCTACCCCTTGAGTGTGTCTCTTATGGATGTGAAGAGTTGTAATCTGGTATGGTTTCACACTGAACACTGGGTACACTGGCTCTTGGATCTTTTAGGAGGTGCAAAGTCATCCACTGCCTGATGTCACCAAGCAGGAGCTACAGAGAGATCTGCAGATTCCTCCTCTTTGTTTGGGGTTTGGAAGTGCCCAGACAAGGCCTAGCTGTGAAGCAATGCAGGCTGCCGCTGCAGGGCCTTAGGCTTTCTTTTGGATGCATTGGAGCTCTTTGACCCAGCTGCAGTTTGTTAGGTTTTAATTTGCCAGAGGGACAGACCATTCATATGCAAAAGCAGCTGTGCACAGCTTGGGTGGGGTTGTAAATTGGGTGGGGCAGGGTCTCAGGGAATCACCAGGGCAGAGCAAATAGCAATGGCTGCCAGTCTGCCCTGCCCCAGAGAGGTTCCCAGGTCTCTGTGTCCTGTGGCCCGTGCAGGAACAATGATTACTGTGAGCACCTCTGAGAGAAAGCTGGCCTCACGTTCCTGCCCAATGCCAGGCAGTCCAGTTTATCCCTGTATGAGTCTGGGTCCCCAGAGTCTCACCCAGAAATGGAGTTCAGAGCAATAGGGAACTTGTATCTCCCTCCCAATTGAAAAAAACAACAACAGTGTACCCAGTTGCTAGCCTGTTTTGAGCTCCTCCATACCTCTGCACTTCCACACCTCTGCACCTCCTACTAGTCTCAATGCACTTTTTTTCTTTCCTTCTAGTTGTAGAACTTCCACTCAACCAGGTTTCCCATGGTTCTGGATGATATTTGTTTTGTCTTTTAGTTGGAGTTTTGATGCGGTTGTGAGAGGCAGCAAGGACAGGTGTTCATCTATGCCACCATCTTGGTTGTCTCCCATCTTTTTCTTTTTTGATACTCATTTTCTTGCTTCCATAAAAGCACTTCTCTTTGTGTGAGGGGAACTATTCATCCCTCCTTTTTTGTTGTTTTGGTGGGTGTGCAATAATGAACCCATTCTCCTTTACTGAAGCTAAAGCATGTGATCACAGGATGGTAACAGTGGGATAGACATGTGACTCTGGACCTGATAAGAAAAGGCTAAGTTCATCAACATACAAATGGTATATGAAGCAATGGGCATGGAAGTGGTTGCCCAGGAATAAAGTGTAAGAATAAAAAAAGGACAAAGCATATTTACAACAGCTAAGATCTGGAAAAAGCTCAAGTGCCAATCAGTAGATGAATGGATTAAAAAAAAGACAAAACCCATGGTATATTTATACAATGGAATACTATTCAGCTTTAAAAAGATGAATCTCTTATCCTTTGAGAGAGCATGGAGGGACCTGAAGAGTATTATGCTATATGAAATAAGCCAGTCACAGAAAGACAAGTATCACATGATCTCACTTACATGTGCAATATAATGAACAATATATATTGACAACAGAAATAGATCCAGAGACATTGAAGCATGCAACAGACTGACATATTTCAGGGGGGGGGGGTGGTGGAAGAGATTAACCAAAGAATTTATATGCATATATGCATAACCCATGGAAGCAGACAATAGTGTGCTGAAAGCCTGGGGAGGGGCGGGGGTGAGGTGGTGAGGGTGAATGGGGGGGGGGGATCTGTAATACTTTCAACAATAAAGATAAATTTTAAAACACACAGTAAAATCCCAGCAGATGTCCAGGGGCAGGAATGTGTGTGTGTGTGTGTGGGGGGGGAGGAACTGGATTAAAAGGCAAAAATATTTTTAATTAAAAATAAATTTTAAAAAACCAAAGTACAAAACACAGATAATGGGGAAAATAAAACGGAATAAGCACTGCTAAGAGAGTCACTTAAAATAGAGTTAGAAGGCTACTGAGGAAATGAAATGTGCATCTCATGTCTCAGTTCTTGGAAAAATAGTCAAATTTGCTGACATGTTGCTAAATTCAGCTCAAAGAGGAGCAACAAACATCCTGGATCAATGAGTGCTACATGAACATTTAAGGAATTTTAGTCATCCTTGTCATGGTGACCAGACCTTCTGCATGCTTCACCTTGAAAGGAACCAATCATTTCAACAGCCAGCCTGCTTCATTTACATAATGAGCCTAACCAATCCCAACTGGCATAGCCAATCTCCTTCATTTACATGGAGGATCATAATGAGAACAGCTTATAATTTTGCCATTTATAAACCCTGGCTTCCTTTGTTCTTTTTGGAGCAAACTTTAAGTTGCTATGTGAATCTGTGCCCCTGATTTCAAT
Organism: Cnephaeus nilssonii; assembly: GCF_951640355.1. Lineage (NCBI taxonomy): Eukaryota > Metazoa > Chordata > Mammalia > Chiroptera > Vespertilionidae > Cnephaeus > Cnephaeus nilssonii. The sequence goes on along the minus strand of NC_137071.1, from coordinate 60,857,638 downwards.
CTCTCCTTTGCTCAAATGGATACTTTTTATTCTTATTACAGACTAAAATTTTTTGTGTTGATAATGTCAGTATTAGAAAGTATGAATGAGTCCTGCTGAGCTTACTAAAAAGTGCCTACATACTTTCATGTTGCATTAAATTTTGGGAATAAAAAAAAATTAGTCAAGTACCTTTTATAACACATAAAAATACAGTTTACTTAACTGGATGGGATGCTCTTCAATTTAAAGACATTATAATACTGTGGTTAAGAATACAGACTTGAAGCCCGATTGCCTGAGTCCACACCTTAGCTTTAATACCTACTAACTGTGTAATTGTAAACAAATTACTCAGCTTCTTTGTACATCATTTTTTTCTCATCTGTAAAATTGGGCTGATAATATTAACTGCCTCATTAAAGTTGTTATGAAAATTAAATAATGAATATTTGTACAGTCCTCAGAGTGGTGTCTGGCAAATGTGATAAATATGTTAGCACAGTAGTAAGTACTAAATACAGAGCATTAAATTAACACAGTATTCAATAAAAATAAGCAAAAATAAAAGGTAATCTTTGTGAACCAAATTCTCAACTGGATTATTTATTTATTTACTTATTTCTTTTCTCCAGAATTAATTATTACAATAAACTTTTGGGAAAGAAGACCTGGGTTGTCAGTACTCTGTCTAATAACCCAAAATGTAATTAATTCATGTTACACATAATGATTTCAAGTATCAATGCTAGAAACATATATTACTTAAAATAAACAGTTCATTTCATAGTAGAATATTCTCCAATACAAAATGTTTCCAAAAAGCTGCATTTTGTTAATGTCTCTAAATTTGAATGTATATACCTTTTTAAAAACTCCTTCCGATAAATACAATTTATTGTTGCTTTTCATGGATCATCAATTTTTATTCATGCCATAAATGCTGACATTGAAAAACATGTGCTGTAATAAGTTGCTACAAAATAAACAAGCACAAAAGTAATCTGGAAAAGGAAATAATTAAATCCACTTTCATGTAATAATGTTCTTTTCTGCAAATTCTTAGTATTTCTATTGAATCTTTTAATCTATTTTTTTTTCAAAGCCAGAGGCCTCACCTGATATTTCATTTATGTGAAAGTCCAGGTTTGGTAGAAATCATTTATTGGTTGAACTCGTGTTGTCAAAATAAGTATTATGAAGGAAGGCATTTTGAGAGTTTTGTGAGTAGTTTGAGAGACATTATAGGTAAACATGTAATGGGTGACAAGAAAGTTATTAAAAAAGCTTCTCAAATAAAAGAGGCTTAAAAGAAAACATTGGGTACCTGAGAAGGAAGATTAGTGAAATTGTGTCTTTGGGATTCTGATTGGGCCAATCAATTTTTAAAAATTGATTTGGCTGAAAAATAGTTATTTTAAATTCTATGTTTATTTTCTTGTGTCAGATTAATCCTTCTTTGCCATGTATTCCCCAAGCAAATTTTAGATTTCTTTTGCATGAAGAGCACACATATAGAGTGTCCCCAATATGCTTTGTTTTGCCATGGTAAAAATGTATGCAATAAATATCATTTCTTGAAAAAAATGAAGATTTCAAATATGGTAGACTTTAAGTACAGTTCTATTCACTCACTTTAAGATACAGTAGCATTATGTGAAAATATTGAGGAAAATCTGTGCTTTCAGAACTTCTCAGAAATAAAGACAAATTAAAAATTACTGAAATATGAAACAACTCCTCATATAGAAGTCCACACTTTCTATGGGTTATTAATAAAATGTAATTATAAATTTTCTCAGTGACTTTTAGAAGAAATTAAAATATTGAAATATTTATTTAGCAGTCTCAGTTCTTATTATCTCACTAGAAGCCCAGTGCACAAAATTCGTGCACTGGAGGGGGGGGTGTCCCTCAGCCCAGCCTGCACCCTCTCTAATCTGGGACCCCACAAGGATCGGGCCTAAACCGGCAGTCGGACATCCCTTTTACAATCCAGGACTGCTGACTCCCAACGGCTCACCTGCCTGCCTGCCTGATTGCCCCTAACTGCTTCTACCTGCCAGTCTGATCACCCCCTAACCACTCTCCTACTAGCCTTATTGACACCTAACTGCTCCCCTACCAGCCTGGTATCCCCCAACTACCCTCCCCTGCTGGTCTGATCGCCCCCAACTTCCCTCCCCTGCCAACCCGATAGCCCCCAACTGCCCTCCCCGGCTGGCTTGGTCGCCCCCAACTGCCTTCCCCTTCTGGCCTGATTGCCCACAACTGCCTTCCCCTGCCAGCCATTTTGTGGTTGCCATCTTGTGACCACATGGGGGCAGCCATCTTGTGCAAGGGTATGACAGTCAATTTGCATATTACCTCTTTATTATATAAAATGCCTTTCCACTACTACAAAAGGAAAAGAAAAGTAATCATGTATGTGTTTGTGCCAACTTACTTTCTTTGTACCTCCTATGATCACTATTTATTGAAAACCTTACCTACTTGTCTGTCCCATTGGACAATGTCCCCCTGCTTCACCAAGACAAATTATCCCACCTTACTCCTCATCACATCTTCTCCCAAACACAACGAAATTTATTTTCTTTCTTTTCCTCTGTTTTGTTTCTTTCCACTCTGTATTCAAATTTGATTAAGCATTTTTATCCTAAAACAAAACAAACAATAATAACAAAGTCATTCTGGAACTCTATTTCTGTCAAACTTCTCCTTATCATAACCACCTTCACAATGCTACTGACATCATTGATCTGGTATCCAAATTAAATGGTCTTTTATTTTTTAGTTCTCTTCTACTTTATACTCTCACTGACATTTTGCCATGTTGACTTTGTTCTTTTAGAAAATCTTTCTTTCCTTGACTTCCATTAGATTATGGTTGTCCTCATATCTTTGTAAAAGGTTCCTTATCTCATTCATTTATCCTTCTCTTACTTTCTCCTAAAGGTTGCATTTCCCCCAAGAGTCTATCCTCAGACCACTTCTCTCCTAATTCAGTATTTCCAGGACCTCTCACCCATGTCTATGACAGGAAATATCATCCAAATGCCAATGACTTTTAAATCTCTAACTTCTACATTTCTCTGTGAAACTCAAGACTGGCCACATATCTACCAATACCAACAAGATGGATATCTCTGCCTGTTTTGCAGGCACCTCAAACCAAACACATTATCTTCTGTTAACAAATCACCTTTCTTTTACTTCTTGATTATAGACCAAATGTTTGTAGCCCCTTAAAATTCATATCTTGGAATCCTAACCTCCAAGGTGATGATATTAGGAGGTATAGACATCAGGAGATGATTAAGTCATAAAGACAGAGCCTTTATGAACGGTATTAGTGTCCTTATAAAAGAGACCCCAGAAAAAGCTTCCTTCTTCTTTCCATCATGCAAGGTTTTAGCTAGAAGACAAAGTCTACAAACCAGGAACTGGGTCCTTACCAGTCACTAAATCTATAGTTGCCTTGAACTTTGATTTACAGCCTCCAAAACTGTGAGAAATACATTTCTGTTGCTTATTAGCTACTCTGTCTCTAGTGTTTTGTTATAGTAGCCCAAACAGACTGAGACAACTCTATATTTTAATATGATCTCTATCCACACTGTAATACAAATTAGAAACCTCAAAACCATCTGTATTTTCTTTCCTTGCCTCACAACTTATTCATTGGTGTATGGTTATTAGCTTCTCTGAAATCCCTGAAGAACAGGGACCACATTTTATTTTTATTTTTCCCCCAGGTTAATTCATGAATCATAGTAAGCTCTTATTAAATGCTTTTTGGCTGAATTGTGGAAATTCTAAATATCATTCAAAAGTCTCTGCCCAAAATAATGAGAACAGAGTCTCCAAGGATTAGGCAAGATTTTAAAATGATGCATCCAGATATTACTGACTTAGAATGCAAAACAAAACAGAATTTTTTCCTTAAAATTTGAAGGCTATTTTAAGCACCAGAATGAAGATAATGACCCAAGTCCCTAGGAGTAAAAAAAAAAAATTCAGGCTGACTCAAGAGAAAACAAGCAATGATATCTTAATGAGAAGTGGACCTGACTTTTAATTCCGTTTTCACGAGCACCTGCAAAAGTGTGTGTGTGTGTGTGTGTGTGTGTGTGTGTGTGTGTGTGTGTGTGTGTGTGTTATAGAAGACATAAAGAAATGTTGTGTGAAGAGAGATGAAGTAAAGGGTGAAATGGGTAGGAGATAAATTCTACCAAGAAAATTAAATCACAACTTATTTTAGTTGATGTTTTAGGCTCTTTTCACATAACCAATGATGTTTGTCAATAGCAAAATCAATTTCTCTGAGTTGTATTTTCTTTATTTGTTCACTCTGAATACCACATGTGTTATAGTTGCTACACTACCCTCAAATATACAAACAAAAAATAAAATAAGTCAATGTTGCTCTACATATTTTTTTTTCTTTTCATCCTGCTTTTCTTTGAAATAAGATACCCTATTCCACTAGTCTCAATACCACACTACTAATCCTTAGAATTACTTCCAAGACCAAAGTATCTGAAGAAAGGCCCATGGCACACAGGTTTTGGTTTTGAGGGAAGTGTAAGCTAAGGCAGGTCTCAATCACAACAACAAACTTCTGAAGAGAGTAAAACAGTAAGTTGAAGCTAAACTGTCAAATTACATAGTCCCGCTCCTCAAATTCACAGACCCAAAGTTTCTAAAGAAAGGAATTCCTTAAAAAGGAAGATAGATGTGCACAGATCAGTGATGGCAAACCTATAACACGCGTGTCAGCACTGACACACATAGCCATTTCTGATAACATGCAGCCGCTGAGGCGGCTGCATGCCGAGGATGAAACATTTGCTGCTCCTGATGATGAAACATTTGCGACTAGAGTCTTGGAGTTAGACTCTAACTCCAAGACTCTAGTCGCAAATGTTTCATCCTCCCCTATTAGACGCTCTGTGCCAGAGGTCTGTAGGCCAAAACAACAGAAGTCTGGCACAGAGCATCTAGTTCTGGGACTTCCGGTTAAGCCGGGATCTTTGCCCTCACTTCCGCCAGCAGAGCAGGGAGCAGCAGAACGTAGCAGGGGACGCATCTCCGGGGGCCCTGCCATTACCAGTAACCAAATAACAGTTAACCAAAGCAACCATTATATACTGTTGTGGGGTATCATGGATTTCTAATCCATCATTACTGAGATAAGTGAGTGGGAGGCTGGGAGAGGAGAGGGTTTCTGGCATGCTATGGGTGCCGTTTCCCGCCATTAGAAATAGCGGCAGCCATTTTAATTCACATAAGGAACACCATCTTGCTCCATAGTGCAGACTCCATTTCACCACTATTACTGTTGTGCATCCATATTAACCCCTATTTCTGCTTATTAACCCTGCCCTTTCCTAAAAAAAAGTTATATGCACCATTTTGTGGTTAGTTAGGCTAGTTAACCCCTAATTGCCTGCAGGCCTAACAAGCTATCTATAATTCTATCTTCTGTCACTGCCCCCCTGATGGAGAACCCAAAAAATAAAAAAACTAAGGTTAAGTAAAGGAAGTGGTAGTAGCAGTGGCCGACCCTTTCAAGAGACATGGACCGAGATATATGGCATTATAGAAAAAAATGGCAGATCATTTTGCATTCTATGTACTGAAACAGTAGTAAGCAGAATGTGGAATATAAATAGACATTTTGAAACTAATCATTCCAAGCTCTTGGAAAAAAGTGAGGATGAAAGGAAGGAATATATTTCCAGGCAGCTACACCTTTATAAGAGCCAATCTAATTCCATCCTTAAATTTATGAAAGGATCTACAAATTTAACATCTGCAAGTTTGAGCATTGCTCACTCTATAGCTCAGCATGGAAACGTGCTCATTGAGGGAGAATCAGGAAGCAAAATATGTAAGGTTGTTATACAAACATTTCGTGACCTAAGCATTGATATCTCTAAAGTTGTGTCAGTGACCACAGATGGGGCACCAAATATGGTGGGGGAAAAAGTCGGATTTGTCAAATTGTTTACAGAAGCTATTGGACATCCGATTGTGCCTTTTCATTGTATTATCCATCAGGAGGCTTTATGTGCCAAGGCAGGATTCACCGACTTAAACGACTTAATGTCAGTTGTTACAAAAATAGTTAATTTAATAACTGCTCGCCCCTTTCACAAGTGAGAATTTTCGGCACTTTTACTGGAGGTTGATTCCACCTACAGTGGACTGCTGATGTACAATAATGTAAGATGGCTGAGCCGAGGCAAAGTTCTTGAGCACTTTGTGAAGTGCTTTGAAGAAATTAAGGTATTTCTTGACGATAAGGATCTGGGAAACTTTCCTCAGCTTAGTGATGATAAGTGGGTCAACACCCTGATGATTTTTACAGATCTCTCTGTTCATATTAATTAACTGAACTTAAAGTTACAAGGTTTTGGCAAAAGTATTGACATTATGTTTGGATACATAAAAGCCTTTGAAAGTAAAGTTAAAATTTTCAAGCGAGATGTAGAAACTAAAACTTATAAGTATTTTCCTCGAGTAACAAAGTATTTTTGAGAAGGCCAGTGCATCTGTACAAAATGAAATGGAACTCTTGCATATGAAGTACTAGCATGTTTTAGACTCATTACCTGACCAGTTTAGTGATAGATTTAGTCAATTTAGAAGTCTAGAACAGACCATGAAAATAATTAAGTATCCTGATGTAGTAGTCTACAGTAGTTTGGAATTAAATGGTTTCCAATGGATGCAAATTGATGATTTGGAGATGCAACTTGCAGAATTTCAAGACAGTATGTGGGCTCAGGTGTTTGTCGACTTGAGGTCAAAGCTTGAGAATCTGGAAAGGTGCTTCTTGGAGAATCAAGAGGAGTGCCACTAGGAACAGGAAATTTGGAGTGCCTGGAACCGACTACGAGACACTTTTAGCACCCTGAAAAGTATAGCAATGGCTTTACTCACAATTTTTCCCTCTACATACTTTTGTGAGGCCTTATTCTCAGCGTTAAATAATATCAAAACCAACAAAAGAAACAGATTGACAGATGAAGTTAGTAGCGCTTGCTTGGGCCTGAAGTGTACAAAATACCAACCTTCAATTGAAGATTTAGCCAATGAAATTCAGCAACAAAAAAGTCACTAATAGGCAGGTTAGTTAAAGAAGTCCCCCTCCCCCTCACTTATCTTAGTTCGCGGCACCCCACACAAGCTTAATAATATCAAGACCAACAAAAGAAACCGACTGATGGATGAACAAAGAAGTCACTAAACAGGTAAGTTAAATATTTAGTTTTTGGTTTATTAAATACAATTATATATAACAATTATACATTTATGTTATTTAAACTATAAATATCGCGAAATAATGTTTTTTCCTCAAAGTGACACAATACCCAAGTTATGCTCAGTTTTTTGGCGAAGTTTGACACACCAAGCTCAAAAGGTTGCCCATCACTGGCATAGATAGATAGGTAGATAGATAGGTGAAAGATAAATGCATCACACACTGATTCTAGAGCCTTGCTATAATGTTCAGGCTTGAGACACATTTTTTACAGAAACATAAGGAATTCCTTAAATACATTTATTAAGTGCCTATTTTATGTAATGCATTATGTTAATATTGGCAACATAATGCTGAGCAAGAAAACAGGGTGCCCATTTTCATGGATTTTATAAGTAGAAAGCCAAATTACTGTACCTAAATTCCAATAAATTTTGTCCTTGTTCTTCTGCAAGTGATGACGAAAAACTTCAAGCTAACTAAAACTGGTTGAGAGTGGCTATACATCAGTAAGAAACTGCTCACAAGACAAGATCAATTCTGTTCAGGGGTGAAAACACAATACCTCAGGTGAAACACAGAATGGGTATTGATAAGCACCATAATGTTTCAAAAGTAAACAATAAGAGGGAAAAAGAGGAAACTGACACTTAAGTAACTTTTAATGCCAGGTTAAGATGGCAAGATACAATGACTAATAATTTGTACCTAATTTTTCCATTCAAATTCTTACATAGATACAGAAAAACAAATACTAAGCAAAATTACAATACTGCCATCATACTTAGAGAAAGATTTCTACTTATAGCTGTGTCAATTAACTTGGATTAAGAAACAACATTGTTTGCCTCCACATATCCTATATCTGTCTCACAACAACATGGTTAGTTTGGAAATGGCAAGGGGGAATTTTAGCCTGCCTCATAAGAAGCAAGCCCCAAGGACACCAACCATAGAAAGCCATATCAGTCAGAAAACCTGGCTGCCACTTCCTTATTGAAGAGGAGCTACTTCTAAAGATATAGAAGCATGTCTCTTTCTTAGTCCTAACATCAGTGCCTCTCTCTTTAAGTCCACGCAGAGACACTATCTCCTATAGTCTACTGTTGACCTATAGATGGCATGTCCTTATAAAAATGATGTTCCTATAGGTCACTCTTGCCCTACTTTGCCCTCAGAGAAAGAAGCTTATCAGAAATTATAGTTTTCAAAAAATTGGCCATAGAATGAAAGAAGAAGTTACTGGAGAAAGATGCCAGAGGCAAAATGTCCAGGAAGAACAAGTATCATTATATAGGAAGAGCAGGATGACACTTGTCAGAAAGACACCTGCCATTGCGTGCCAATGGCAGAATCTCTATTGTCTTGCTAAACAACTAATCCTCTTATATAACATGTTTTAATTTCAAACAAGTTTTGGTTCCTAGAGGAAAAAAATATGTTTTCTATATGTTTGAAAGGTGGGCTATAGTAATAGTGGGAAATAATTTTTATGGTCAAGGGACAAAAAAATACAGATGATGTGTTGCATAAGGCAACTGCCTAGAGGCATTTTGTGTGGGCCACAAGCTCATAGTAAACCAGTTTAAGCTCAAAGGTGTCAAGGTGATGGAGAATAAAAACCCCTTGGTGCAGTCACCCTGAGAAGAGGGCAAACAGCCAGAGGCACCTAATCCTGATCTTTCCTCAACTTTTCAAATTCATATTTGCCACACATCAAAAGCTAAAGCTGTTTTTCACACACATTAGTTCTACAGGAAAAGCTCAAAGTGTTCCCCCCCGCCTTTGTCTCTGGTACTTAGATGTGACTCACAGAAAAGAGAAGCCAGAAAAGCGATTTTATCATTGCAACAACCTCTTTCTTGGTAAAATTCAGAAGTCAGAGCTTAGTTTTGTAAATAGTGGCAAGCAAAATTCTCAAATTTCAACACTTTAGTATCTAAAAGATTTGAATCCCAAATGTATTTAGAGTTTGTTTTATAGCATTTACATGCAAAATCATCTTATTTTTGTTCTTTCTTATTGCCTGTTTTTCTCAAGATTATGCACTTATTAATGATACTTCAAATGTTACATTACGTTCTCAAAGTGTTTTCTTAAATACTTCAGATGCTCTTAGATGAGAATGGATAACTGTTTTCTCTAGGAAACAAGCTCAGAGATATTATATGCATTGTAAAAGATCACGTGACTCATAAATAACAGATACAGTAAGCACCATGGTTTCTGACTCATAGTTCAATACTATTTTAAAATGGCTAAAATCTGTTTCTTATTTAACAGCTATAGAGCATCTATGTAGAGAGAGAACTATGTGCCCTATTAAAGTGACATCGTCAGTAAGATTACATGGAAGCCAATAGCTGCAATATAAATTTAGAAAGTTATTTCCTAAAGAAAAGTTTCCAAAGGCTACTTTCATTGAAATTAATTTCATTCTAGCTCTTAGATTTTGAACTTTACAAGTTCATTCTTGTTTGACTGTCTGGATAGTTTATTGACTATAAGGAGTGGCCTAGAAGACCCTTATAATGGTGTTGAAGAAACTAATAACAGCTCTTTTTTTAAAATGCCAAATAACATTATCAAGCATGTACTATATGCCAGACATTATACTAAAGGTCCTATTGATGCCATTGTAATACCCTGGTTATTATTTAACAGGAAAGAAGGAAAGGGAAGACTAGATATAGACATGCCATTTATACAGCTTTGTCAAAAGCTTTATTTAACATTCTCCAAGTATATTCCCCACTGATTGGTGGGGAAGGGACTGGACAAAGGCAGTTTAGATGCATGCCCAGGAAGGTCTAAGTGACATGGGAAGGTGCCTACCTGTCTTCTTGTCAGTCACACCTGGAATCCAGTCAGTGACCAGCATAGACATGGCCACTGCAAGATCTCAAAACCTGCATATTTAAACTTCTAAACAAAGTAATTTCCCTCTCTCTCTTCTCCCTCTGGTGCACCAGGTTCTTGGTTCCCTTGTCTCAGGGATATGCTCCCCTGCGCCCACATGGCACAGGGCCATGTTGGACTCCACACAATAGACTAATGAACTTTAATTAGTTTGGATGCTGAACCACACCCGGCTGCAACATGGAATAAAAGCTCTGGACACTGGTCCTACTTCTGGCTCTGCTGAACTCCCAGTTGCCCCTCTTTCAGGACTGGCTTGGAGAAAATGGGACATTGCAACCTGAAAAATGTAACCTCATGCAAATAAAACATTTTTTCACATCCCATCTTCCCATGAAATGTTTTTTGTTTTTTTTCAGCAGTACCCCAAGAACCTCATTCCTACTCATGTCTGAGAAATCTGGCCCATTAATTCCTCCTGCAACTCAAGTACATTAACAAGTTAATATATAAAACAAATAATAGCTCTAACTGGTTTGGCTCAGTGGATAGAGCATCGGCCTGCGGACTGAAGGGTCCCAGGTTCAATTCTGGTCAAAGGCATGTGCCTTGGTTGTGGGCACATCCCCAGTAGGAGGTGTGCAGGAGGCAGCTGATCAATATTTCTCCCATCCATGTTTCTGATTCTCTGTTCCTCTCCCTTCCTTTCTATAAAAAAATCAGTAATATATATTTTTAAAAAATAATAATAATTATAGGTTGTATTTCTATATCCCATTCTACAAATAAGGAAATAGGCCAAGAGGTTAGAAAACCTTCCCAAGGTCATACAGTTTCTAAGTGGAAGACAGAATTTGAACCCAAGCAGTCTTTCAACACTCAACCACTAAATTCCATGTGCTATGTGCCACATGTTTGATGAACATTTACAATCTCATTTAATATTCACAACAACCTTACAAGTTATATATTTATACTTCATTTTTATAGATAAGAAAACAAGCTCAGAGACACTCAAGGGTATCATTTGTTTCAAGGCCATATACCTAATAGCAAAAGAGAAATTTGAACTTACCTCTGTCTGTCTTTGCCACACTTGTATTCACACCTAAGCAAATCTTTTATATATATATATATATATATATATATATATATATATATATATATGGAAATAGTTTATTCTTTTCTGCATGAAAAGAGTTAATTAAGGAGAGGAGGTTAAGATGATGGCCGGCAGGACAGAAGTGAGGGAGGGAGTGTGAGTAAGTGAGGGAGCAAAAGGGGAGTGTGTGAATGTGGTGTGTGTGTGTGTGTGTGTGTGTGTGTGTGACAGTTAGATCCTGCAAGAGTTTCAGGGGCTGGCAGATGAGGCTCACCTATACAGAAGCCCCTGCTACCACTGCAAGCACTCCCAGGGTGGACAGCTCTGGCACAGAAACCACGCCATCTTAAAGAGGAGAGCTACTGTGACTAGGAGCCCAGCCACACCACCACCTACACTGGCCTGAGACACTGTCCTGGACCTTGCAGCCATTCCAGCCAAAGAGCTGCAACCTCATATGAATATTCACAGACTCTGAGACTCCAGCCTCCCTGATCACAGGCTCCTGTGAGCCCCGGAGTGTGCACCTCTTCCAACAAGCCCACCGTTTCAGCCACAGGCACCACACAACTTGGTGCCTGGACTCCTTGGTGAGTCTAGGAGTACACATTTCTCCTGCCAAACCAGCTGTTTCAGCTGCTGACCCTGTGTGCCTCGGTGCATGGCCACCTCAGTGAGTTTCAGGGTGCACCCCTCCTGCCAAGCCTGCTGCTTCAGCTGCAGACCCCATGAAACCCACGCCTCTGTGCCTGGAACCCTTGGTGATACTTGGAGTATTCACCCATACAGCTAAGGATGCCATGGACTCCACCCCTCAGCATAGACAGAGCTGTCACCTGGAGCATGCCCTAACCCTTGCCCAAGTCAGAGCTGCTGGTAAAACCTGGTGTGTCCAGCCACAGGCCACAGAACCACACTGCATGTGCACTGCCAGAGGGACCTATGGTGCCATCCTACCTTGGATGCTGGGGCCGCACAGTGAATTGCATGCCAGAGAGCTCTGGGCCTTCACAGGAAGTCGCACAACAGAAACTGTGCACACACCCCAATGACCCCAAGAATCTCAAATGGACAACTGAAGAAACAGAACCGGGGGAGGAGAGGGTACAACTCAGAGAAGAGACAACAAAGGTGTGGAACTCCAGACAGACCCAGCCTCTGGACTAGCGAGTCCAAGATCATTGAACCACTAGGGGCTTCAATATCACAGACCCCAAGCAGGGAGCCCAGGGCCAGAAAGAGACAGCAAAAAATGGGGAGAGAAAGAAACAACCCCCAAAGAAAAGAAAAGGAGGAATCTCAAAAAAAGGAACTAAATGAAACAGAGGCATGCGATATGTCAGAATAAGAATTCAGAGTAAGGGCCAAAGAGTTCATAAACCAGCTGAATGAGAAAATCAACAACTTATTTAAGAATCAAGATGAAATGAAGAATGATATAGCTACAATAAAAAAACACAATGGAAGGTTTCAACAGTAGACAAGAAGAAGCAGAGGACCAATTAGCCAGTTAGAAGACAGGGCAGAAAACACAACCAATCTGAACAGCAATTGGAGAAAAAAAAATTAAAGCAGGAAGAGAGCCTAAGGGAGCCTTGGGACAACATGACACGAAGTAACATCCATAAATAGGGGTTTCAGAAGGACAAGAAGAGGAGCAAGAATTAGAAAACTTATTTGAAGAATTAATGACAGAAAACTTCCCTGATTTGGGGAAGAAAAAGCCACTCAAGCACAGAGAGTCCCAATCAAGATGAACCCAAAAAGACCCACACCAAGATATGTCATAAATACAATGGCAAATGTGAACGAAAGAGAGAGAATATTAAGGGCTGCAAGAGAGAGACAGAGAGTTACCTACAAGGGATCTCCTATTAGATTATCAAATGATTTCTAAACAGAAACACATCAGTCCAGAAGGGAAGGGAATGAAGTATACAGAGTGATACAAAGCAAGGGATTGAATTCAAGAATACTCTATCCACCAAGGATATCATTTAAAATTGAAGGGGAAATCTGACAAAAAAAAAAAAAGTAAGGGAGTTTATCACTACCAAGTGAGCAATGGAAGATATGCTAAAGGGACTACTGTAAAAAAAAAACAAAACAAGTACAGTGGGGGGTGGGTGGGACATATGTAATACTTTAAACAATAAAGAATTTTTTTAAAAAAAAGGAAGAAATAGAAAGGTAAGAAGGAACACAGGCATAAAAAAATAAAAATGGCTACAAACAAGTACTTATCAATAATAACCTTAAGTGTAAATGGATTAAATGCTCCAATCAAAAGACATATAGTGGCTGAATGGATAAGAAAACATGACCCATATATATGCTGTCTACAAGAGACCCACCTCAGAACAAGGGACTCACACAGACTGAACATGAAGGGATGGAAAAAATATTTTTCAGGCACATGGAAATAAAAAAAGTTTGGATAGCAATACTTATATCTGACAAAATATACCTCAAAGTGAAGACCATAACAAAAGATAAGGAAGACCACTTCATAATACTAAAGGGATCGATAGAACAAGAGGATATAACTCTGGTAAACATATATTTAACCAATACAGGAGCACCCAAATACATAAAAAAAATAAAACCTTCTGATAGATATCAAGGGAGAGATTGACAGCAATACAATGATAGTAGGTGACTTTAATACCCCATTGACATCCCTGGATAAATCCTCTAGACAAAAAAAAAATCAACAAAGAAACAGCAATCCTAAATGACTCACTTGATCAGATGGACTTAATTGACATCTACAGAACATTTCACCCCAAAGCTAAGGAATATACATTCTTTTCAAGTGCACATGGGAAATTTTCAAAAATAGACCACATATTGGGACACAGGCAAAGTCTCTCAAAATTCAAGAAGATTGAAACCATATCAAGCATCATCTCAGATCACAATAGCATAATATTAGAAATCAACTAAAAAAAATTCAAACATTTGGAGGCTAAATAATATGTTATTAAACAATGATTAGGTTACCAAAGAGATCAAAGAAGAAATAAAAAACATCCTGGAAACAAATGACAATAAAAACACAATACAAAATCTATGAGACACAGTGAAAGCAGTCCTGAGAGGGAAGTTCATAGCATTACAGACCCATCTCAAAAAAACAAAGCAAACAAACAAACAAAAAACCAACAAGAAAAACTAGTAATAAATTATAGAACTCTACAACATAAAGAATTAGAAAGAAAGCAATAAGAAAAGCCCAGAATGAGCAGAAGGAAGGGAATAATGGAGATCAGAATGGAAATAAATGATATAGAGACAAAAAAAAAATACAAAAGATCAATAAAACCATGGGATGTTTTTTTGAAATGATATAACAGATTGATGAACCTCTAGCCAGGCTCACCAAGAAGCAAAGAGAGAGGACCCAAATAAACAAAATCAGAAATGAAAGAGGTGAAACAACAACCAATCCCACAGAAATACAAAGGATTTCAAAAAATACTATGAACAACTCTATTTCAACAAACTGGACAACCCAGAAGAAAGTAACATATTCCTAAAAAATATGATCTTCCAAAACTCAATCTGGAAGAATTAAAAAATATCAATAGGCCAATAACTACTGATGAAATTGAAGCAGTAAACAACAAACGTCCAGCAAACAAAAGCACTGGGCTGGAAGGCTTCACAGGGGAGTTTTACCAAACATTCAAAGAAGAGCTAAAACCTACCCTTCTCAGACTATTCCAAAAAATTCTAGAGCAATGCACACTTCCAAGAATTTTCTATGAAGCCAGCATTACCCTAACCCAAAACCAGATAAAAACACTACAAAGAAAGAATTATAGGCCAATATCCCTGATAAACATAGATTCTAAAATCCTCAACAAAATTCTAACAAATCAAATCCAGCATTACATTAGAAAGATAATGCACCATGACCAAGTTGGTTTTATTCCAGGGATGCAAGGCTGGTACAATATCTGCAAATCAATAAATGAGATATATCACATAAACAAATTGAGAGACAAAAAATCATATAATCAGATCAATAGATGCAGAAAAAGCATTTGACAAAATCCAACACTCTTTCTTGATAAAAACTCTTAACAAGGTGGAAATAAAGGGGTTATATGTCAAAATAATGAAAGCCTTATATGACAAACCTACAACCAATATCATACTCAATGAGCAAAAACTAAAACCATTTTCCCTAAGAATAGGAACAGGGATTTCAACTTTCATCACTCCTTTTTGACATAGTATTGGAAGTGCTAACTATAGCAATCAGACAAGAAGAAGAAGTAATGGCATCCAAATATGAAAAGAAGAAGCAAAACTGTCATTATTCACAGGTGGCATGATACTTACATAGAAAACCAAAGAATCCATTAAAAAACTGCCAGACTTAATAAATGAATTGGGCAATGTAGCAGGATACAAAATTAACACCCAGAAATCTATGCCTTTTTTATACAACAATAATGAACTCACAGAAAGAGAAACAAACAAAAAATCCCATTTACCATTGCAACAAAAAACTTAAGATACCTAGGAAATAAACTTAACTAAGGAGGTAAAAGACCTGTACTTGGAAAACCACAGGACATTGAAAAAAGTGATAGAGGAAGACAAACAAATAGAAGAATATATCATGGTCATGGATTGGTAGAATCAACATCATTAAAATGACCATACTACCAAAGAAATCTATAGATTCAATGTAATACCCATTAAAATTCCAATGGCATATTTCATAAACCTAGAACAAACTCTCCAAAAATTCATAAGGAATAAAAAAAAAACAACCCTGAATAGCCGCAGCAATCCTAAGAAAGAACAAAGTTGGAAGGATCACAGATGTAAAGCTATATTACAAAGCCACTGTTCTTAAAACTTCCTGGTACTGGCATAAGAGCAGACACATAGACCAATAGAATAGAACAGAGAACCCAGAAATTGACCCAACCCATTATGTTCAATTAATATTTGACAAAGGAGGCAAAAGCATACAATGGAGTCAAGACAGTGTCTTCAATAAATAGTGTTGGGAAAATTGGACAAATACATGCAAAAAAATGAATCTAGACCACCAACTTACACCATACACAAAAATAAACTCAAAATGTATAAAAGACTTAAACATAAGACAAGAAACCATAAAAATCTTAGAAGAATCCATAGGCAGCAAAATATCAGACATATGCCCTAGCAATATCTCTATTGATACAGCTCCTAGAACAACAGAAACTAAGGAGAAAATAAACAAATGTGAGTACATCAAAACAAAAAGCTTCTGCACAGCAAAAGAAACCATCAAAAAAAGATAGAAAAAAACAAAAAACAAATAAGAAACCATCAAGAAAATAACAAGAGAGAAACCAAGATGGCGGCATAAGGTAAACACCTAACTGTTGCCCACCACAACAATTTTGAAACTACAGCTGGAAAACAGAGCGCACACCGTCCAGAACCACCGGAAAGCTAGCAGAGTGGAAAACCTACAACTAGAGAAAAACAGAGAGGGGGACGCTGAGCCTCAGGAGCTGTGGAGGTGCGGAGATCCGTGAGCGTGGAAAGGGCGGGCGGCTGAATACGCTGCAGGCTTGCTCGCAGTGTGGAGAGGGAGGGCAGCAGACGCTGCGTGGCTAGCTTTCTCGTTTGGGAGAAAAACAGAACCTCCGGTCTGCACTGAAATCCAGCTGCGGTCGGGGAGAAACTGGGCTGTTTGGCAGCGGATGAGGCTCGAAAGCTGCCTTCTCTCAGAGGCGAGCAGCCATTAATTCGGGCACGGAAAACCCCCCTCTTAGGGCGGCACAGACGGAAACCAAGTTTGTCTGCGCCATTCTGAGACTCCGCCCCATCCAAGCTGAGCACAGCCCTCCCAGTGACTGGATTTCTCGTTTGGGAGAAAAACAAAACCTCCGGTCTGCACTGAAACCCAGCCCCAGCTGGGGAGAAACTGGTCTGTTAGGCAGCGGGAGAGGCTCAAAAGCTGCCTTCTCTCAGAGGCGCGCAGCCATTAATTCGGGCACGGAGAACCCGCCCCTCTTAGGGCGGAGCAGACGGGAAACCAAAGCTTGTCTGCACCACCCTGAGACTCCGCCCCATCCAAGCTGAGCACAGAAGCTCTCCCAGCGGAGACACTGCTGATCCTCACAGCCAACTGCCTTGGAGATCAATTCCCCCCAGTGAAACCAACAATCCCAACCACTCTGAACTCCAGTTTCTGGGGACACGCAGGGGACCCAGACGCCTACGGGACTCTCGGCCATCGGTTGGAGAGTGAGAGTGACTTTTCTGTCCGTGTGGACGACACCAGATTTCAACCACTCTCATAAGGGACACATTCAAGAGGCAGACTCAGTGAGCACCAAAGCCCTACTGTGTCTCCAGCACAGCAATTCTTCCGTTATAGTCACAGCAGTCCCTCACAACCAATTGGACCGGAGGTCAATTCCTCCCAGTGTACCAACAGCAATCAGGGCTTTTAACTACACCAAGACTTTCCACTCAGCCCACAAAGGGAAGTACCAAGAGTGACCACCTAGGGTGATTGGGGAAGCTGAGCTACCGGCCCCTATAGGTCACTGACCACACAAAGCCACTCCATCAACACAGGGAGGCAGTCAAGTATGTCACAAGTAGGAGAGATAGATGAAAGCAAACTAATGGACCACACAGTGTTCAGAACCATATTTATAAGGTTACTCAAGAATCTTCTAAAAACCGCTGAGAAACTTGAAGAGACCTTCAAGGACCTAAATGAGAATACCAAAAAATGGAAAAGGACCAGTCAGAAATTATGCATACACTCTCTGAAATAAAGAATATACAGAGTAGACCACCGCACCCGAAGAGTCAAACCAAAGATCTGGAATATGAGGAAGAAAAAGACACCCAACCAGAGAGGTGGAAAGAAAGAAGAATCCAAAAATGTGAGGATAGCATAAGGAGCCTCCGGGATGGATTTAAGCATATCAATATCCGAATTTTTGGGGTGCCAGAAGAGAGAGAGCAAGATACTGAAAACCTATTTGAAGAAATAATGACAGAAAACTTCCCCCACCTGGTGAAAGAAATAGACTTACAAGTTCAGGAAGCGCATAGAACCCCAAACAAGAGGAATCCAAAGAGGACCACACCAAGACACATCATAATTAAAATGCCAAGGGCAAAAGACAAAGAGAGAATCTTACAAGCAGCAAGAGAAAAACAGTTAGTTACCTACAAGGGAGCACCCATACGATTGTCAGCTGATTTCTCAACAGAAACTATGCAGGCCAGACGGGAATGGCAAGAAATATTCAAAGTGATGAATAGCAAGTACCTACAACCAAGACTACTCTACCCAGCAAAGTTATCATTCAGAATTGAAGGGCAGATAAAGAGCTTCACAGATAAGAAAAAGCTAAAGGAGTTCATCACCACCAAACCAATATTATATGAAATGCTGAAAGGTATTCTTTAAAAAGAGGAAAAAGAAGAAAAAAGTAAAGATAAAAATTATGAAAAACAAACACATATCTATCAACAAGTGATTCTAAAAATCAAGAGAATTCAAAATCTGAGGAACAGAATAAACTGGTGAACATAATAGAATCAGAGTCATAGAATGGGAGTGGATTGATAATTCTCAGGGGGGAAAGGGTGTCTGTGTGGGGGGTATGGGAAGAGACTGGACAAAAATCATACACCTATGGATAAGGACAACACAGGGGAGGGAACCGGGTGATGGGGAGATATGGGGGGGGGGGGAAAGGAGAAACAATTGTAATAATCTGAACAATAAAGATTTATTTTTTAAAAAAGAAAATAACAAGAAAGCCCACTGCATGGGAGAACATATTTGCCAATGATATAACCAATAATGGTCTAATATCCAAAATTTATAGGGAACTCATACATCTTAACAAAAGGAAGGTATACAATCCAATGGAAAATGGGCAAAGGACCTAAATAGAAACTTTTTGAAGGTAGACATACAGCAGCCAAAGAGACATATGAAAACATGTTCAAAGTCAGTAATCATCTGAGAGATGCAAATCAAAAGGACAATGAGGTACCATCTCACACATGTCAGAATGGCTATCATCAACAAATCAACAAATGACAAATGCTGGCGAGGATGTGGAGAAAAAGGAACCCTTGTGCACTGCTGGTGGGAATGCAGACTGGTGCAGCCACTGTGGAGAACAGTATGGAGTTTCCTTAAAAAATTAAAAATGGAACTTTCATTTGACCCAGTATTCCCACTTCTAGGAATGTATTTCAAAAAATCAGAAACACCAGTCAGAAAGGATATATGCACCCTTATGTTTAAGCAGCAGGGTTTACAATAGCTAAGATTTGGAAACAGCCTAAGTGCCCATCAGCAGATGAGTGGATTAGAAATCTGTGGTACATCTACACAATGGAATACTATGCTTCTGTAAAAAAGAAATAACTCTTACCATTTGCAACAGCATGAAGGGACATGGAGAGCATTATGCTAAGTGAAATAAGCCAGTCGGAGAAAGATAAATATCACATGATCTCACTCATTTGTGGAATATAATGAACAACATAACCTGATGAACAAAAATAGATCCAGAGACAGAGGAGCATTGAACAGACCGTGAAAACTCAGAGGGAAGTCAGCGGAGGGTGGGGAGTGTGTAAGAGATCAACCAAAGGACATGTATGCATGCATATGAGCATAAGGAATGGACACAGACACTGCGGGGGGGGGGGTGGTGAGGGCATATGCTGGGTGGTGGGAGGGGCTAAGGAGAGGTCAATGGGGGAAAAAGGAGACATATGTAATACTTTAACCAATAAATAATTAAAAATAAAAGAAAGAACTTTTACCATTCTTAATGCATGGATGGACCTGGAGAGCATTATGCTAAGCGACATAAGCTAGTCAGAGAAAGATATATATCACATGATCTCACATATTTGTGGAATATATATCTATTCTAATAAAAGGGTAATATGCTATCTAGACCGGGAGACCTTCTGGACAAATCCATGGTGGCGGGGCCAAGGCACAGTCAGTTTGGGGCAATCAGGCCAGGAGGGTAGGGCAGTTGGTGGCGAGCAGGCTGGCAGGTGGGGGCAGTTGGGGACAATCAGGCCATCGTGGGGGCAGTTGGTGGGGATCAGGCTAGGAGGGTGTTGGGGCCCATCAGGTGAGCATGGGGGGAGCAGTTAGGGGCAATCAGACTAGAAAGAGTTCAGTTGGTGGAGATCAGGCAGGCATGCAGGTGAGTGGTTAGGAGTCAGTCGTCCCTGTGGGATAGGGCCTAAACTGGCAGTCGAACATCCCCCGAGGGGTCCCAGATTGGAGAAGGTGCAGGCCAGGCTGAGAGACAACCCCCCCATGCATGAATTTCTTTCACCAGGTCACTAGTATATATATATAAAGCCCAGCAACTGAATGGCAGAGTGACCAGATTGACCAGAATCACCAGTATCTATGATGTGCACTGCAGAGGCCACCTTGCCTGATTGGGGCCCAGATAGGCCCCCACTAACCTCCTGCAGCCCTTCCCCCCTGGCCAGCCCCACCCCTGATTGGCCCCCCCACCCCAATTGTGGGTGGGGCCAGCTGGCCAACTTCCCTGTCCCCCTCCCCCTGACTGCCCACAGCCCCCTCCCACCTCTGGCAGCCCCAATTGGCCCCCATTGGGGCAGGCCGGCCGGACTGCCCCTGTGCATGAATTTGTGCACTGGGCCTCTAGTAATGAATAACAAACTGATTAATAAAAATAGATCCAGAGACAGAGAAGCATGGAACAGACCATCAAACCTCAGAGTGAAGGCAGGGGAGGGTCAGGGGGTGGTCTGGGGTAAGAGATTAACCAAAGTACTTGTATGCATGCATATAAGCATAACCAATAGACATAGACTCTAGGGAGGTTACTGCATGTGCTGGGGGGTGGGAGTGGCCAGGGAAACGTCAATGGGATAAAACAAAGACATCTGTTATACTTTAAACAATAAAGAATTTTTTTAAAGAGAATTCATTGAAATATTATCACTCATTGCAATTTGTCAAAATAGAAAACCCAAAAGATATGTTAGACCTATGACTCAAAATGAATTATCCTTTTTGCTCCTGTCCAGTCACTTTTCTCTCCTGATGTCTTCACTTCCATGTGCTCATTTTCCTTAATTTATTCAAGTGTCCTGATGGTCCAGAGCCAAGCAAAACAAAGCTCTCAAGCTTCTCTCCATGATAAGTGGTTCAGATTCCATAAACTTATTTGCCTCCACTATCTCCTACTTCCACTCACTTCATCCTAAGCATCAACATTTTCTTTTCTCAGTACCCAGTTCTGAGAATGGTACTAGAAAAAGAAACTATTCATGATAAATTCCATATGACTAATAAATGCTTAATGTTATCATTCCCTGAAATAGTTGAATAGTTACACTTTGAAAAAAGAACACAATATGTCTTCAACCAAAGGAATGAATTTTGAATGTTGAAATCACAGAAGTGTGGCTGTTATGTGCATTGTTTATTAAAAGGCTTCCTGGAATTTCTCTATTCACATTAACTGAATGTACTGAAGGAGTAAGGAATGCAACTTGGTTCATGATAATGCCCTTACATATAACTTACTTAAAACATTTAAAGTAAATAGTAAATGAAAATTAATATTAAATTAGTCTTTTTAGACTAAAGTTGTTGGGATCCTGATTTCTAAGGACTTCCTCTGCCTTGGTTGTCTCATCTTTAAATGGGAGCTCCCTGATGTACCAGTACTACCACTTCTTTCTAAATGTCAGACCTTATTGTTGAGTCTGACTTTGCCAATATCCTTCATATTTTCCCTGAATTCATCAAATATTTAGTGAACACGTACTGTATGTCAGAGATTCTTCTAGGATTCAGAAATGTATCAGTGAACAAAACAAAGAGTCTTACTTCATGGTGCTTACATTCTAGTGAGAAGAAATGGGCAATGAGAACAAACATAATAAGTTAAGTACTAATATCTTAGAAGATGATAAATGCTATGTTAAACCTAGAGTAGAGAAAGGGAGGTTGCCAGTTAATGTAGAGTGACTACACTTCCATTTTACATAAATTGTCAGAGTAGGTATCAATGAAAAGGTAAAGGTGGCATTTGAGCAAAGGCATATCAGAAGTGAGGGAGAGAATCATGGTGCTATTTGGAGGAAGAATATTCCAAGCAGAAGTGATAGCTGTGTCCAGGGCCAACAGGCAAGAGCATTAGAGGAACAGCCAATGTTGCTGGAGCCAAGTGATCCAGCAAAAAAATCTAATTGGATAAAGATGTTCTACCTACATATATATATATATATATATATATATATATATATATATATATATATATATATATATATATATATATAAAATGGAAGATTACTTGGTCATAAAAAAGGATGAAATGTTACCATTTGTAACAACATGGATAGACCTAGAGAGTATCATTCTAAGTGAAATAAGTCAGAGAGATAAAGATGAATACAATATGATTTTACCTATATGTGGAATCCAAAGAACAAAAAGAACCTGAACAAACAAAACAGAAACAGACTCACAGATACATAGAACAAACTGACAGTTGCCAAATGGAAGGAGAATTGGGGGACTGGGTGAAAAAGGTAAAGAAATTAAAAAGTACAAATTGGTAGTTACAAAACAGTCATGAGAATGTAAAGTACATCATAGGGAATATAGTCAATAATAGTATAATAAGTTCTTATGGTGTCAGATGATAGCTAGATTTATTGGGGAATTCACTTTTTAAATTATATAAATGTCTAATCATGCAGTTGCACACCTGAAACTAATATTGTATGTCAACTGTAATTGAAATCCTATATAATAAAAGGCTAATAGGCAAATCAACCGAATGGCAGAACAACTGGTCGCTATGACGCGCATTGACCATCAGGGGGCAGACGCTCCTGCTGCACCCTGGTGGTCAGTATACTCCCACGGGGGGAGCACCACTCAGCCAGAAGTCCTGAACTGGGCTCATGACTGGCGAGTGCAGCGGCAGTGGCCCTGAGGATGTCCGACTGATGGCTTAGGCCCTCTTCCTGGGCCTCTAGTATAAAAATAAAAAAGAATATCTAATCTAGTGACCAGTAATTCATTTTTTTTTGGTAAAGGGCCAGATATTTAGGCTTGTGGCCATACAGTCTATGTTGCTACTCCAGTCGCCACTGTAGAGCAGAAGCAGCCACAGATAATATGAAAATGAATGAGAGTAGCAGTGTTCCAATAAAACTTTATGGACACTGAAATTTGTATTTTATATAATTTCACATCTGTCATTAAATGTTTTTGTTTGATTTTTTAAAACCATTTAAAATGTACAAATCTTTCTTAGTTCATGGGTTATACAAATTAGACTACAGGGGACCCACTTGGTGCTTACTTTCACATCCTTGACCCATTGTAACTGTGAAACCAAAGGCTGAAGAAAGCATGATCATCAAGAGCTTAGATCACTTGAGAATGAAGGTTTGGATCACACTATGAAAACCTGCCAAAGTGATAGACAGGGATGAAGGGAATTTATAATAGACTAGAGGCCTGGTGCACTCAGAGAGGTCCCTCAGCCTAGCCTGCGCCCTCTCGCAGTCTGGGAGCCCTCGGGGGATGTCTGACTGACGACTTAGATCCATCAGTTGGGCATCCTTAGTGCTGCCGTGGAGTTGGGAGAGGCTCCTTGCACCACCACTGCGCTCACCAGCTGTAAGCCTGGCTTCTGATTGAGCGGTGCTCCCCCTGTAGGAGCGCATTGACCACCAGGGGGAAACTCCTGGGTTGAGCATCTGCCCCCTGGTGGTCAGTGCATGTCATAGCAACCGGTACCAGTTGTTCTACCATTTGGTCAATTTGCATATTAACCTTTTATTATATAGGATTGTGGAGAAGGGAGACAATGAGTTCCAGTTGTAGCCCCAGGATTAATTGCAGAGGCTGGTGCATCAGGTTCATCCCACTAATTTCCTTATTCTTCTTTTTCTTAGAAAGAAAAACCCATAGGAACCATAGACTAGCTACTCCCCCTTAAGATCTGAGGGGCAATGCTTGACTGCAGTAGCCAAGAGAATGCATCTTGTAGACCTCTTACTACAGGGTGTATTACTGATTGAGAGCTCCATTGACTATGTCCTGAAATCCACCACAGTGTTTACCCCAAAGCCACACTTCCCACAGGCTTCTCCCAGCCAGTGATTGAGTGCAGCTGAAATACTAAAGCAGGTCTATCCTGGGAGGTTTGGGTCTCATCTAATGGGCTGTTTTGACATCAGGATTTCTTCGTAATGTTGTCAAACCTTCCTTAGAATTGCACTGCAGTTGAAGATGCTTACACCTGACCCTCTTCCTTCCTTCCCTCTTTCCTTCCCTCATAGACTTACATATTCTGTCAGTGATCCTATGCATTCTCAGTTCTCTCAGCTACACAACTCCCTTCCCCTTTTGCTAAGAGGTATTTTCCATGATAAATTTCTTGCATTATTGATTTCATCTTGTTGATTTCTTGCAGGAACAGGAGTAAGACACTGTGAAACCAAAAGGATATTGAAGAAGTGATGGAGTGTGACATCTGAAACTAGATCAAAACAGGCATTGTGGGTTCCACCTTGCTCTCTCTTGGATCCTTCATTTTAAAGAATACAGTTGCTGTATCACAAGAATACCCAGCAGCCTTCAAATAGGCCCATGTGGGGAAGAACTAAAACATGCTGTCCACAGCTAACATTGATTTGCCAGCCTTGTGAGTAAACCATTCTGAAGAGAACCCTCTAGTCCTTGTCAGGTCTCAGATGACTGCATCCCCAGCCAACATCTTTTTAAAAATATGTTTTTATTTATTTTAGAGAGAGAGAGAGGGAGGGAGAAGGATAGAGAAGAATATCGATGTTATAAACATCAGTTGGTTGCCTCCCACATGCACCCTGACTGGGGATTGAACCTGCAACCTGGAATAAAACATGCAACCTTTTGGTTCATGGGATAATGCTCAATCAGCAGAGCCACAGGGACCAGGGACCAGCCCACATCTTGACTAGCTTCCTGAGAGATCCAGAAAGACCCCCAAAAACCACTGAACCAGGAAGACCCAAGTAAACCATTCCAAATTCATGACTCCTAGAAACTGTGTGCAACAATAAATATGTTTATTATTTTAAGCTTCTAAATTTAGGAGTAATCAGTTATACATAAGTAAATAAGTAACACACACCTTGAGGTGAGATACTTCTTTTAAAGGTGATATGAATCAATGGCCACATTCAAAAACAAATGGCCATGCACATTTTTTTTTCATGACTAAGAGAAGATGAGTTTGAGGTCACACTGTGATATAAATTAAAGTCCATAGTCTAATTTCAATTTCAGTACTCCATTAATTAAGGAGTTCTATGTGTGCTGTTAAAATAGTCTCAGGTAAAATTTAAATATTACAATTTTGGCATTTGAAAATCCTTAATGAAGGAGAATGTTATAAGCATTCCTATATGTAATTTCCTATCAATCTTAAGGCCCTATTACCTTACAATTGTCCAATCCAGTCTAATCTGGATTTCCAGTAATTATCATGTAATCTCTCTCTCTCTCTCTCTCTCTCTCTCTCTCTCTATATATATATATATATATATATATATATATATAAAACCCTAATATGCAAATAGACTGAATGGCAGAACAACTGAACAACTGAACAACCAAACAACCGAAAAACCGGTTGCTATGAAATGCACTGACCACCAGGGGGCATGTGGAACATGGAGGGTGTCAGCCATGGCTGGATGGTGGAGCAGGTGAGCAGGGGTACCAGACCATGGTGGGGCACTGGTCGGTCGCTGTCATCGGGGCGAGCCTCAGGGGGTTACTGAAAATTCTTTGCTCCCATACTCCTCAGTCATGCCTGGCATTCGCACCCACTGCCGGTGCCGGCCCCACTCACACCTGCAGCCAGTGCTGGAGATTCATTCGCACCCGTTGCCAGTGCCTGATGCTGGTCCCCATCGTTCTGCGCCATCAGCAGGTGTGAGCAGTGGCTGCAGGCCCTGATTGCCCCTCAGGATTTCTCCACCTCCCCCTGCTCCTGAGGGGTGATCAGGGCAGCAGCCACCATTAGCACCCACTGCTGGTGCCAGCCCCAATCATTCCGCACCATAAGCTGGTGTGAGTGGGGCCAGCGCCATCAGCGCGTGGGAGCAACAGCAGGAGTGGGGCTTCAGGCAGACAGGACCAGGGGCCAGGGTGGGAGGGGCTGGGCAGGGGCATGGAGGATGGGCCAAGACCCACCCCTGTGCCCACTGAAGCCTTGTGGCCCACAGTTCTTATCAAGTTGCACAAATTCATGCACTGGGCCCTTAGTTGATATATAAATTGCTGACATTTTAATGAATGTTTTAAAATAGTTTTGAATGATAAGGAGGCATTACCAATTTATGAAAGCTGTGAAAATTTTATTCTTAAATTAGACATTTCATCATTTGCCCCCTAGAGACATTATTCAATATCTGGAAATATGTTTTGGTTGTCATAGCTGGGGAAAGAGTGCTACTAACATCTATTGGATAGAGGACAGGGATGCTGATAAACATCTTACAATGCACAACACAGCCCAACACAACAAAGAATTACCTGGTCGAAAATATCAACAGTCCTCAGGTTGAGAAACTCTAAATTAAAGAGTCTAAATACATTCTTTAAGCAGTTGTTGAAAGCACGTCCAAAAGCTTTATTAATTTAGCTGACAAGTATTCTACAGATTAAAAGAGCAAATAAGTTACTACTACTAAAACCATCCTATAAAAATGTTTAACTCTATGGCATAAATTGAAAGGCATGTAAAACAAATGAAGAAATAAAATAAAAAGAAAATCAGCTGATTTGGATTGTTTTCATAATTTATCTGTATTGGTTTACTACAATTTTCATTGCTTAAAAAAACACACATTGATTTCTTACAGTTTTGTAGGTCAGAAGTCTGATGCAGATCTCACTGTGCTAAAATCAAGGTTTTAGGGCAGTTGTATTCATTTCTAGGGAAAAAAATCTATCCTTGCCTTTTCCAGATTCTACAGACCACCCACATTTCTTGGCTCATGGCCCCCTTCCTCCATCTCTAGAGCTAGTGAAGGCAAGTCAAGTTCTTCTCACAAAGCATCACTCTGACCACTTCTTCCTTCCTTTTCCACTTGTGATTACACTGGCTCACCCAGATGATCCTTAATTTCACTTTGCCATGTAAGTTCACATATTCATAGGTTCAGGGGATTAGAACATGTACATCTTCAGAGGGGACATTATTCTTCCTACCAGAATATTCACAGAAAAGTGAAACATTAGAAGATTCAGCATTAACCATCTTACCTAATAATAGAGAAAGATGTAAATTGACCATACCTTCGCTATGCCCACAGCCAATCAGAGTGAGTATGCAAATTAACCAAACCAAGATGGCGGTTAATTTGCATACATACCCGGGTCCAGGGAACCTCCTTGGCACCCAGGTCACTCCCAGCTGGCCATCAGGCGGAGGCTTTAGGTTTAGGAAGGGGCCAAGCCTGCGATCGGAGGGGCAGGTCACCCTTTCCAAGCCTAAACCTGGGGCGGAGGCTTGAGGCCTGGAGAGGTGCTGAGCCTGTGATCGGAGGGGTGGGGGTCCCCTTCCCAAACCTAAACCTGGGGCGGAGGCTTTAGGCTTGGGAAGCGGCGGCCGAGCCTGCAATCGGAGGTGAAGGGGGGGGGGGAGCCCTTCCCAAGCCTAAACCTGGGGTGGAGGCTTTAGGCTTGGGAAGGGGCTGAGCTTGGGATCTGAGGGAAGGAGAAAATATCAATGGAAAGATATCCTCAGGTGAGGATAAAAGGAAAAATAAAGAAAGAAATGTCATATCCCATGAAAGACACATCTTGAAAATGCTTAAAGAAAGTTGTCATTTTTTCATGGTGAAGGGACTGGGGTCTGTGTTGATGAAAATACCTGGGAAGCTGCAGTGACTGGCAGGGGCTGCAGCAGAGGGGTGATGGGGCTGGCGCCTTCCCCTTATTAGCCCAGTTGCCTCAAGCAAAGGGAGGCCAGGCTGTGGCTTAGGTCCACTCCCAATAGGGTGCGGACTTAAGCCATCTGTAGGACATCCCCTGAGGGCTCCCAGTATGTGAGAGGGGGCAGGCTGGACTGAGGGACCCCTCCCCAGTGCACAAATTTCATGCACCAGGCCCCTAGTTCAGTATAAAAGAAAGGCAGTCAGTGTTCAGCAAGCTCTGGCTTAATTAGCTGCTTTGATATTACAGTCAAACACCAATGTATCATTATTTATCTGATTAACTCCTTAGTTATAAATTCAATCAGCTCTTTCTTATGTGGAAATACATACTGTAACTTACTCATTAAGTTCCAATGAATGAATATTGAA
This sequence comes from Cnephaeus nilssonii, assembly GCF_951640355.1. Taxonomy (NCBI): domain Eukaryota; kingdom Metazoa; phylum Chordata; class Mammalia; order Chiroptera; family Vespertilionidae; genus Cnephaeus; species Cnephaeus nilssonii. The sequence continues at coordinate 60,829,043 of NC_137071.1, read as the reverse complement.
GATCAATCTCTATATCATGGCTTTATCTTTTGAACTTGGTCCTCTATTTTATTCCAAAATTTGCTACTACTGTTATAATTTTTCTTTATCTCTTTCATATAGGCTTGTCTAAGTTCATCACAGTAGGGAGGTTGATACAGCCTGAGAAATCCCTCTGGGCTGCCTTATATTTCTGGAAATAATCCCTGTAACATCTATATCTGTTATATTGGTCTCTGTGGACCTGAAGATATTATAAAGGTGCTTTTACTAAGGGAAAATAATCATCTTTTACTGACTGACATCTGTAATCATAATAAAAATATCAGAAAGGCAAAGAAATCTCTGTGGTATAGAATGACTATTTCTTCTACCAGGTTCTAAGTCTGTAATACAATTTCGTCCTTTTTACACATCAGATAATCCAACACCAGATGCCTCAGGATGGTCATTATTGGTAAGTTATTGAGATATTGCAGTATAAAAAGTACAAGACTAAAAATAAATTGTCTAGGTCCAGGAGAGAGAAAGGTTCTTAGGTGCTAACCACCCTGTTACTTAAAGAGTCACTGCAAAATGGATGAAGCGACAGTTTTTACCATTTAACCATTTGTCTCCATTTGTCTATCTGAAAGGACAATTTATACTTTTAAGGATGACTTTTTGAACTTAAATAACATAGGAAACAAAAACTAGGAAGAGTTTTCATAGGCTCTTTTGTAAACCATTTTGAGCCTTATGAAATAAAAATGGTTGTCTGAAAAAAAAAGATATACAATCATAAACTCAACTCAAAATAACCTTATCAGAGACAGACACAAAATCATAGCTATGGTATTAGTGTCAGAAGTTTATTTGGTGTGCATCATCACAAATGTCTTAATTCACTCATATTAGTAAAGTGACATATTGCTCATAAAGGTTTATAACATGATTTACCTTCATATATAGGGTGCTTAGCAGGCAGACATTTTTTGTTAACAGAGAATACTCAATGGGACATAAATTGACAGATTCTTTTATAGCATCTGCCTCCGTGTACATACCCTGAATCTAGTGATGAGGAACATGTTGGAAGAAAACATGCACACTTCATTATTTAATGAAATTGGTGTTGGGCATTAAACTTAAGCTAGTTTTTATCATGCTGTCAGAGCAAAAGAATGTTTAAGGCAGTTTCAAATAGAAACAAAAGCACTTGAACAATAACTGCTTCATGAGACTGTGACTTCATGTAATTTGATATTTCTGTCTTGAAACAATTATGTTAGCAGCAAGTTGTTCTTACTTCGACTAGGCAACATGACATTGGTGTCATCTATTCTATCAGAACAACCTTCTAGAGATATTAGTAGGTTTGTTAAGTGATCAAACTTTAACCTATCTGGAACAAGTCTTCACTGAACCAAATCATTTCTGTAATCATTGATATTAGCTCAGAGATAGTGTTAAGGCTAAGGGCCAAAAATGTATGAGATAATCTCCATTTTAGGATATAAATCTGTAACTTGTAAATGGCACTGCCTGCCAACTTACTTCACTAGCAATTGGCCAATTACCAGTTACCCTTTCATTAGGACCTTTTAAAAAAGACAGAAGACTGCTACTATTGCCTGAATAGGTTTGATTTTGACACAGTTTCTATGTGATAACCATTAAAAACAAGTTGATACTTATTTTCCCCTTATTTTATAGTTGCTGCTTTATCAAAAAAGTAAACTATTCTAGGGGGAAAATCTTGATGTCTTATGTTTAATGGTTTCCATTTAGTTATCTGTGATTTTTCCAATACTTCATATTTGGATTTAGTTACTTTTCCCCTTTTAAGTACAGATGTGTGATGAGATTATATTAGAAATGGGATTAGTACTTAAGTATTCATTTATTTTATAAGAGACTTTGGAAGATTCATATTAGAAGAAACATTGAAAATTTTGTTTCACTAACTATCCTATCTTGGCACATAGGCCACTATCAACTTATGTCTCATATAAGCATTACTCAATATTTATTTCTTCTTATTACATTGCCCAATTTGCTCATTAAAATGTAAAACATATATAAATATACTAGAGGCCCGGTGCACAAAATTCGCACACTGCAGGGGCGGGGGGCGGGGTGTCCCTCAGCCCAGTCTGCACCCTCTGCAATCTGAGATCCTCAGGGATCGGGCCTAAACTGGCAGTTGGACATCCCTCTCACAATCTGGGACTGATGACTCCCAACCACTTGCCTGCCTGCCTTCCTAACTGCCCCTAACTGCTTCTGCCTGCCAGCCTGATCACCCCCTAACCACTTCCCTGCCAGCCTGATTGATGCTTAACTGTTCCCCTGCTGGCCCAATTGCCCCCAACTGCCCTCTCCTGCCGACCTGGTCACCCTTAACTACCCTCCCCTGCAAGCCTGGTCCCCCCCAACTGCCCTCCCCTGCAGGCCTGGACCCCCCAACTGCCCTCCCCTGAAGGCCTGGACTCCCCCCCCCCCAGCTGCCCTCCCTTGCCAGCCTGGTTGCCCCCAACTGCCCTCCCATGCAGGACTGGTCCTCCCCACTGCCCTCCCCTGCTGGCCTGGTCACCCCCAACTGCTTTCCCCTGCCTGCCTGGTCACCCCCAACTGCCTTCCCCTGCTGGCCTGGTCACCCCCAATGGGGGCGGCTATCTTGTGCAAGGGCATGATGGTCAATTTGCATATTAACTCTTTATTATATGGGATAGTTCTGACTATAGTGTCTGACACATAGTAGGTGATAAACAAATTTCACCTATTTTATATCTATATACAGCCTTGAGTTAGACACGTCTTTCTACATAATTTATATAGAAAGTAAAGCTTTAACAGTACCATATTGCTTACACTCACTATATCATTTCCCTAAATATAGGGTGTCCCTAAAATGTGTACACACTTTAAGAGCTGGATAACTCACTTAATTTTCACTCTTTTTCAGGTTTAACTGATAGATATAATGGGTGAAGCCAGACTAAGCTTTAAAGAAAACTTATCCTAAAATGCCACTAGAATTTTCTTTATCGGGATACAGAAAAGATAAAGTTTACAGTACAAAATCAGCAACTAATTGAGGGTGCACAAATACTGAACAAAATGATTCCTGATGTTTGTGTTTCCATTGCTTTGCGTTATTAGCAGTGTCTGGACCAGAACTATCATCAGTTTGAAAACAGGCATTGACAAAAAAATTATTCATTTCTGTAGATTCTTTTAAATTTTGAAAATTAACTGTTTGTTAATAAACACTGACTTTATAATCATTCAAAGTACATATACATTTTTGGGACACTCTGTATATCTGGAAGTGGTGTTTTGAGTTGAAGTAGGAGAAAAGCAAAGCACTACCATTTATTAAGTGCTTACTCTGTCAAGCATAATGGAAAACCCTTCACAAACTTCTATATATTGAAAGTTTGCATTCCCCTTAAATTTATATATTGAAACCCTAATCCTCAATGTTATGGTATTTGGAGATGTAAACTTTGGGAGATAGTTAGGTCATGAGGGTGGATGTGCATTTACAAGAAGAGACTAGAGAGAGCTTGCTTCCCCTCTCTCTCTGCTTTCCACCAGGTGAAAATAGAAAAAGGATATAGCCTACCAGGAAGAGAGCTTTCATCAGACACAGGATCTGCTGGTGCCTTGACTTTGGACTTTCCAGCTTCCAGAACTAGCCTATGTAATAAAGAGCTAATATGCAAATGGTCATCATGCCCTCATGCCCTCATGCCCTCATGCCCTCACACCCTCACGCTGGGGCCGGGGGACCTGAGGCCGGGCCAGGGGACCTGAGGCTGTGCCCCTTCCCCGGCGCCAGGGCCAGCGGCCCTGAGACCAGGTCAGGGGACCTGATGCTGGGCCCTCCACCCCGGCACCAGGGCCGGAGGACCTGATACTGCACCCCCTGCCTAGTGGGGCATGACGGGGGACCTGAGGCTACACCCCCCACCCAGTGGGGCTTATGGGGGACCTGAGGCTGTGCCCCCGCCCTGTGGGGCTTGATGGGAATGGGGCGGGCCGGGTCTGGGTTAGCGTGATTTTAAGGTGCATGGGGGTGGGCGGGGACTTACTCTGGGTCCCACAGCATGCCCCAGACTCTGACAGGAGGGAGATTTTCATATACATTTTACTAATTTTCTTCCATCTCTGACACTTCTATTATAGAGAAAGGGCAAATAGCAATATTAAGATCTTTCCTCTAATTAATTCCCTTTTAATGTGCATGAATTTCATGCACTGGGACACTAGTCCTATATAATAAAAAGCTAATATGCAAATCAATCAAATGGCAGAACGACCAGTTGCTATGATGCGCATTGACCACCAGGGGGCAGACACTCAACGCAGGAGCTGCCCCCTGGTGGTCACTGTGCTCCCACAGGTGGAGCACCACTCAGCCAGAAGCCCTAAGCTGGGCTCATGGCTGGCGAGCACAGTATCAGTGGCAGGAGCCTCTCCCACCTCCTTAGTGACTGCTGGCTTAGGCCCTAAGCCATCAGTTGGACATCCCCAGAGGGCTTCCAGACTGCGAGAGGGCGCATGCCAGACTGAGGGACGCCCCCCCCACCCAAGTGCACGAATTTCATGCACCGGGCCTCTAGTGAGTAATAAGTGTTTGTTATTTAAGCTATTCACATTATGGTGATTCTGTTATAGCAGCCCAAACTGACTAAGACATATACATTATGTCATTTAATACTCACAACAAAACTCAATGAAGTTGGTCTTGTTATTACTACCATTTAGGATAAAGTAACTGAAGCATAGAGAACTTTAATAGCATGTCCAACATCACACAATTGGATTGCCAGGCTGCACATGTAACATTAACTCCAGCCCATATGACCTCTGAATCAAACCTACCCAAGAAGAAAGTTTAACCATAGGCACCTTTTTCAAATAATGTCGGATAAGTTCTTTTTTACCTAAACTGACAACCACTCCCAACTCTTCCACTAAGTTATGATAACATCAATATTGAAATAAAAAGACAAGTCAGAGCATGGTTGTCACCAATGGGGTGTTTTTTACTCACAAGAGTTTAAAGTTAGTGTGTCTAACATCTTTGAGGGCAGAAACAGAAAAAAAATCACACAGAAAAATAATGTATTGAGTACTCATTTTATTCACAGCCTTATTATTAGCCCTATTGGAAAGAATTAATGTATGTATACATACAGTTTGCATCTGTTTGTATACATTCAACCTATTTGACTGAGTGAAAAACTTTGGAAACATTTCCCAAATATGTTTCCTTTTAAGGCACTAAACTTGTGCTATCCAATATTGTAGCCCCTAGGAACATTGGGTGATTGAGCACTTGAAATGCAGCTAGTGCCACAAATGAAATAATATTTTGCATATATTGGGTTAAATAAAGTATATTCTTAAAATTAATTTCATCAGTTTCTTTTTATGTTGGTCTTTTAAAATGTCTACTAGAAAATGTAAAATTATGTATGTGATTTATATTATATTTCTATTGGACAGTACTATAACTAAAACATGATCTATAAACTTATTTTGGTGTTGGCAGAGCAGTAATTTCATGACCAGTGCTTCCAACTGTTTTTTACCCCCTCTCACTCTAAGCCTGCATGTGCATGATTAAATTAGATGGTATTATTCAGCAGTATCTCTTATGCCTTGTGTAAAGACTTTGCACTCTTCATCATGTGCTGCTTTCCAGAGGATTTGCTTTTTTTTCTATTTGTTTACCACTAATCAAGAAAAGTAAGGCAGGGAGACAAGAATCTTAATTACTTCAATTTGGTACTATATATTTTTAACAGGCAAGCTGGAATTTTACATTTACTTCATTGCAGAATAGTCCTGATCCCTAAGCCAGCCTTGGTTTTTCTAGTTTATGATACAGAGTTGATTGTTCTTTCAGTTTTGCCATGATTTGGTCTTGCAGTTTTGACTAATTATACACAGAACACATTGATAATGAAAAGGAAGGAGTAATTGTTTTTGATTGCCTCCTTACTCTCTTGCTTTCTCATTGGGGATATAACATATAACATAGCTGAACAGTTTAATGTTCTTCATGTTATATTTAACTAGAGGCCTGGTGCATGAAAATCATTCACGGAGGGGGGTTCTTCAGCCCGGCCTGCACCCTCTCCAATCTGGGAACCCTTGGGGGATGTCTGACTGTCAGTTTGAATGTCTAAACCAGCAGTCGGACATCACTTTCACAATCCAGGACTGCTGGCTCCTAACTGCTTGCCTGCCTGCCTGCCTGATTGTCCCTAAACCTTCTGTCTGCCTGCCTGATTGCCCCTAACCCCTCTGCCTGCTGGTCTGATTGCCCCTACCTTGCCCCCCCGCCAGCCTGATTGCCCCTACCTTGCCCTCCTGCCAGCCTGATGGGCCCTACCTTGCCCCCCTGTCAGCCTGATCAACCCTAACTTGCCCCCCTGCTGGCCTGATCAACCTTAACTTGCCTCCCTGCTGGCCTGATAACTGCCTTTGCCTCGGCCCCCAGTCTGCCCTCCCTCTGCGGGAGGCGACCTGGCAGATCAGGGGAAAGCACTGCTCCCATTACCCCGCTGCTGCTGCCACTGCTGGCCTGAGCCTCAGCCCTTCATAGCCGCCCATGGCTGGCTGAGCCTCGGCCTTGGCAGCCATTGCAGCTTTGTCTGGAAGGACGTCCTAAAGACGTCCACTCTAATTAGCATATTACTGTTTTATTAGTATAGATTTGGGGACCATTACAACCAAGCAGAACTTAAAAGAAACACATGGCCCTGGCCGGTTTGGCTTAATAGAGAGAGCATCGGCCTGTGGACTGAAGGGTCCCAGGTTTGATTCTGGTCAGGGGCACATGCCTGGGTTGCTGGCTCAATCCCCAGTAGGGGGCCTGTGGGAGGCAGCTGATCAGTGATTCTTATCATTGATGTTTCTATCTCTCTCCATCTCCCTTTCTCTCTGAAATCAATAAAAAATATTTTAAAAAATATAAAACACATGATCTTCACTTTGGGCTTTGCCATTTTACAATATCCTTTGTGCAGTATTTTAACTTCCCTCAAATTTCCTTTACCCATCCTTAAAATGCAATCTATTTTGGGGAAGATGATCAGGAAAGTGATTTTAGTGGGTAGAAGTTCTTTTGGAGGGGATGGGGTTTTGAAAATATTTAAAAATTGAGCATGGTGATGGTTGTACCACTCTGAATTTACTTTAAAAAACCAGTTCATTGTACACTTTAGGTGACATGTACAGTATATGAATTATATCTCAACAAAGCTGTTCTTTAATTTCTTTTTAAATAAAGACCAGTCTTTTAATCAATTGCAGATGTTTTCAGAGGCCCCCCAGGATTTGCTTACCATGTCCCAAATCACAGATGTGATTCCCAGTTGCCTCCAGTCCTGGTGGATCTGGTTGGTGTGGTTTGCAAGGGAGAAGGTGGCAAGAGGTTTGTGGAATTTCTGCAGCCCCATTCCTGCAGTCTCCTCATAGGGCACCAGGGTCATTTCCACTGTGCCAGCTCTCTGCTTCCTTTAACTTGTTGGGCAAAATAATCCTGCATGCTCTGGCCAGAAAGTGCATTCTCTCTTAGGTGGCCCGAATGCTTTTTTTAAGGTCGTTTCATGGATTCAAAAGAATAAACAGAGATATAGAAAGTTTTTGTTGACTTCCTTTTACATGGTTCTTCCAGTCTCGTGGGAAGTCAGATGTGGCTCTGAATTCGTCCCAAAGGGTGTCTTTGGGCAAAAGCACCCAGAACAGCACAACTCCTGTGGGTTGCCCTACACACTTTGCTGTCAGGGCTCAGGGGGCCTTGAGGGTGAGGGAGGCGGTGGTGCCAGCATAAGACCCAGGAGAAGGTAGTGCTTTCTACACTGCCCAGGCCCGTGTGGACTGCAGCTACACCCGCTGAGGTGGGCAGGGTGTTTCTGCTGTTTTGTTTTGGTCTGGCCTCCACCTCGTCAGCCATGGACCCGTGCCTGCACTGAGACTGTGAACGGTTCAATGGTCCTACTTTTTGGTGGACAGTGGACGCACTCCCACCTCCCAGAGACTGGCAGTTAGACACCGGCAGCTTCCGAATCACTTGCGGGGAGAGCCCAGCCCTAGGTCCAGAACAGACTCCAGCATCCTCACGAAGGAGGCCTCCCTGGGCCAGGGGCCGCCCACGGTTTGAAGGCCACCCACGACCCTGATCGTGGTGGGCATCTCCTCTGGGGCGCTGCCTGGCCTGGGCTAGGGGACGCCCGCGATTTGAAGGATGGTCATGCACCTGATCCAGGTGGGGGTCCTCTTATGGTGACCGTTTGTCCCACTTCCTCAGCTCCCTAGCTTACTGTTCAGTCATACATCCGATCGTTTGGGTCGTTACGGCCCCTGGCTTTTTCTATATTAGGATTCTATTACCTTTTGGACAATAGTCAATCAAATTCATTATATTGAAGAACATAACTTAGCATAATAGGTGTATAAAGACAATGGGACACCGGATCATCACATATAGTATATTTTGAGAAGTATGAATGTGCCAAGGGCAAACAACAGAAAGGAACACACCGAGATGTTGGAAGTTTAGTATCTATATAAATTGGGTAAAGACAAATCGGAGTAGAAACCTCAATGAAATATACAACACATTTTAATTTGCATCTATAGTGACATTGAGTATTTCTTCATATGTCTCTTGACAATTTGTAGGTCCTCTTTGGAGAAGTGTCTATTCAGATTCTCTGCCCATTTTATAATTGGATTGTTTATCTTCTTTTTGTTGAGTTGTATGAGTACTTTATATATTTTGGAAATTAACCCCTTATCAAATGTATCCGTGGATAATATGTTCTCCCATACAATGGGTTGCTTTTTCATTTTGATACAGGTTTCTTTTGCTGTGCAGAAGCTTTTGTTTTGTGTAGACCCATTTGTTTATTTTTCTGGTTTCTCTTGCCCTAGGCGATGTATCTGTGAAAATTCTGCTACATGAGATGTCTGATATTTTGCTACCTACGTTTTCTTCCAGGATATTTTTTGTTTCACAACTTACATTTAAGCCTTTTACTCACTTTGAACTTATTTTTGTGTGTGATGTAAGTTGGTGGTACCACCTTACACCTGTCAGAATGGCTACCATCAATAAATCAACAAATGCAGGTGAGGATGTGGAGAAAAAGGAACCCTAGTACATTGCTGGTGGGAATGCAGACTGGTGTAGCCATTATGGAAAACAGTGTGGAATTTCCTAAAAAATTAAATATGGAACTGCAATTTGATCCAGTGATCCCACTTATAAGAAAATATACTAAGACACCGATCAGAAATAATATATGCACCCCTGTGTTCATAGCAGCACAATTTACAATAGCTAATATCTGGAAACCGCCCAAGTACCCATCAGTAAGTGAATGGATAAGAAAGCTCTGGTAAATTTATACAATGGAATACTATGCAGCTGTAAAAAAGGAAGGATCTTACCCTTTGAGATGACATGGAGGGACCTGGAGATGATTATAATCCTCTCTAATAAAATGGTAATATGCAAATTAGCCATCACTCCGCTACATAAGCCACACCCACCAGCCATGCCATGCCCACCAGCCAATCAGGGCGAGTATGCAAATTAACCCCCATCCAAGATGGCTACAGCCACAGAGAGCAAGGTTTCCCAGGTAACAGAGCAAGCCAAGCTTTCCATAGCCGTTGCAGGCCTAAGCCTCCACTCAAGCTACAAAGTTTCAATTATAGAAGGTAAACAAATTGAAACAAATGGCGGCAGAATGGAGCTTGAGAGAGCAGGCCAGGGTTGCTGGCGTCAACAGGGGAAGCAAAGCTTTCCACACTCCCTGGCTGGGCTCACCCACTTAAGGCTACAAAGTTTCAATTGTAGGTGAATTACCTGCCACAGAAATGGCTGCAGGAGGGTTGACTCCGCTCCAGGATACAAAGTTTCAATTGTAGAAGGAAAATAAATTCCAGATACCAGGCCTCCGCTTGGGTTGCCAGGGGGCGTGGCCTGCCTGCAAACCACCACAGGCCCCTCGCTCAGGCCACCCCACGCCCCAAGGGAACCCCACCCTGATCCGGGACACCCTTCAGGGCAAACCAGCTGGCCCCCACCGTGCACCAGGCCTCTATCCTATCTAATAAAAGAGTAAGATGCAGATTGATCATCACTGCAACACACAATATAGCTGCCCCCATGTGGTCAAAGATCCTGCCCCCATGTGGACACAAGATGGCCACTACAAGATGGCCAGCAGGGAAGGGCAGTTGGGAGGCAACCGGCCTGCAAGGGAGGGCAGTTGTGAGGGACCAGGCCTGCAAGGGAGGGCAGTTGAGAGGGACCAGGCTTGCAAGGGAGGGCAGTTGGAGGTGATCAACCCTGCAGGAGAGGGCAGTTAGGGGTGACCAGGCTGGCAGAGGAGGGAAGTTGGGGGCAAACAGGCTGGCAGGGGAGCAGTTAAGCATCAACCAGGCTGGCAGTGGAGTGGTTAGGGGGTGATCAAGCTGGCAGGCAGAAGCGGTTAGGGGCAATCAGGAAGGCAGGCAGGCAAGCAGTTGGGAGCCAGCAGTCCTGGATTGTGAGAGGGATGTCCGACTGCCCGTTTAGGCCCGATCCCACCAGGATCGGGCCTAAACGGGCAGTCGTACATCCCTCCAGGAGTCCCAGATTGGAGAGGGTACAGGCTGGGCTGAGGGACAACCCCCCCCCCCCCGTGCCCGAATTTCGTGCACCGGGCTTCTAGTAAATGAAATAAGCCAGGCAGAGGAAGACAAATACCACATAATCTCACTTTAGTGGAATATAATGAACACAATAAAATGATGAATAAAACGGGCAGTCGGACATCCCTCTCACAATCCAGGACTGCTGGCTCCCAACTGCTTGCCTGCCTGCCTTCCTGATTGCCCCTAACCGCTTCTGCCTGCCAGCTTGATCACCCCCTAACCACTCCACTGCCAGCCTGGTTGATGCTTAACTGCTCCCCTGCCAGCCTGTTTGCCCCCAACTTCCCTCCTCTGCCAGCCTGGTCACCCCTAACTGCCCTCTCCTGCAGGGTTGATCACCTCCAACTGCCCTCCCTTGCAAGCCTGGTCCCTCTCAACTGCCCTCCCTTGTAGGCCTGGTCCCTCACAACTGCCCTCCCTTGCAGGCCGGTTGCCTCCCAACTGCCCTTCCCTGCTGGCCATCTTGTAGTGGCCATCTTGTGTCCACATGGGGGCAGGATCTTTGACCACATGGGGGCAGCTATATTGTGTGTTGCAGTGATGATCAATCTGCATCTTACTCTTTTATTAGATAGGATAGAGCCCTGGTGCACGGGTGGGGGCCAGGTGGTTTGCCCTGATGGGTGTCCCGGATCAGGGTGGGGTTCCCTTGGGGCGTGGGGCGGCCTGAGCGAAAGGCCTGTGGTGGTTTGCAGGCCGGCCATGCCCCCTGGTAACCCAAGCAGAGGCCCTGGTATCTGGAATTTATTTTCCTTCTACAATTGAAACTTTGTAGCCTGGAGCGGAGCCAAGCCCCTCTGGGGCGGCAGCCATTTCTGTGGCAGTTAATTCACCTTCTACAATTGAAACTTTGTAGCCTTAATCGGGTGAGCCCAGCCAGGGTGTGCGGAAAGCTTTGCTTCCCCTGTTGCCGCCGGCAACCCTGGCCTGCTCTCTCAAGCTCCATTCTGCCGCCATTTGTTTCAATTTGTTTACCTTCTATAATTGAAACTTTGTAGCTTGAGTGGAGGCTTAGGCCTGCAACGGCTATGGAAAGCTAGGCTTGCTCTGTTACCTGGGAAACCTTGCTCTCTGTGGCTGTAGCCATCTTGGACTGGGGTTAATTTGCATACTCGCCCTGATTGGCTGGTGGGTGTGGCTTGGCTGGTGGGTGTGGCTTATGTAGCGGAGTGATGGTTAATTTGCATATTACCATTTTATTAGAGAGGATGTTAGTTACATGCAAACAAGTGGTTAGAATAAGATGGAACTTGGAGACATTGTAGAAAAGAGGTCTACCTTTCATCTAGCGCCAATATTCCATCTTTGTGTGCCAATCCACCCAGCAGGATGAGCCTTGTTTCACACAGAGGTACTTCTTGCAAAGTGAGCACCAGATGTTGCTCTTCACCTTCTTGCGTGGATTGTCTTTGTAAGACACTCCAGGATTTTGCTTGTTGTACCTGGAGTGCTTTTCCATGCACAACACAGATATGATTAGACGATGTCCCAGGGGGAATCTCTGGAAAATGATTGCCTGGGGTCATCCGTTGAGGGCAGGGTTCCTTTTGTGGGTGGCGGTGGGCTGATGTCCTGTATCCACCAATAAATTGCAGGCACAGTTTCTCAATATATCTGGTGAAATAAACTGGATTTTTTGAAGCAGCTTGCTGCTTTGAAGCATACAAGATATAAGAATTATAGCTAGCCCACATAAAAAAATTTATGAAAAGACGCTGAGGCCAGCGGTAATGATGACGAGACCGGTGAAGGCGGGTCATCTGGTCATTTTTGTCACAGCCACCCATATATTTATTATAGTCCTTCACTAGCTGTGGCATCTGTATTTCTTGCACACTGCCATCTTTATTTCTTCTGTTTATTACTACATTTTGCGCTGGATCATGGTAGTTCGAAATAAATGTGATGGGCTTTCTATCCTGCCAAACTAAACATGTTACACTTTCTTGACATAAATAGCAACTGTCACCCTTAGCAAGTTTTTTTTACACTTTTCAGCAACTTAGGAAACTGCTTCCTGTTTTGCTGCAGGGTTCCCACAATTCCTGTGTGTAATTCTGACAGTGCATATTTAGCAAGGGTTACAGAGTTGTAGAACCGGTCCATGACAAGCACATGAGATTTATTTTCCATTGCACATGAGGTCAGGAGACGAACGACTGTATTTCCTACTGTGCCCAAGTCTTTTATAAGGTTCAAGATTCTCCTCATCACTCGAGCTCTCACTGTCTGTGTCACTTGAACTGGAATCATATTCTTGATGAAATTCTGACTACTCAGAGTCTGAATCAACCAAAGTATCGATCACCTGTTGGACTGTGATAAGCCTAGACCTACTTTGCTTTCCTGTTGAAGTGCTTGGTTCATCAGCCGCTAGTTTCATTGTGAATTTTCAGAATTTTTTCACGTTAAACCACACAAAGTCAATTCAAACACATGGGGGCAGACATTTGCAATGGCTAACCATGAGGTTTGACCATGATTGGTTGGTTATTTTTAGTTTGTGACGCTTTTTTTTTTTCACGTACTAGGCAAAGTACCGAAAATTAGGTACAGCGGTATAGCGGCAGATTCGGAAATTACCGAAAAATTGGTACAGCGGTCTGGTAGGGTTAAAGGACAGCTATTATCCTTTCATGCTATAAATTTAGAGGAAGTACTTTTGTAAATATTTGCAACATGTTAATTAAATTCTAAACCTAGAATTTTCTATTTTAAGAACTTAATGATTATTTCCTGCTTACAAGGTACCAAGCTAGGCCTTTGACTCAATGTTATCACATTTAATCCTCACAACTATCTTAGGAAGTATGTACTGGTATAAACCTCATTTATAGATGAAAACTATTTTAAGCTTGCCTTATACTTTCTGAACATCCCAAATACCTAAAACATAAAATTATCTAAAAATGTGTCTTTTATCCCAAACATCATGATTCCCAGTATCTTTCTATCTTAATGAAAAGTACATGTCTAGCACATTTTAGCTTTTTATTAGAGCATATACTCTCATCTTTGTCTTGCCTCTGTACTCTTCAAGATCTACCAGAAAACAATAAAATTATAACTGTAGCCATAAAATAAGCAAGCAAACAAAACAGTGGGAAACATTGCTATTTCATATGACAGTGGTATGAGCTAAGACAGACCTTCTTTGATTGGTTTTCATCTTCATGATTATTAAAGGTAAAGCAAAGTTTGAATTTAACTTTAACAATCTTTAGTATCCTTAACCAATGTCACCCCAATAAATTTAATAAAAAATAGCCTCCCTAATATACAACAAATTAAGGGTAATAATTACTAAGATTCTTTCCCTTTATGTTTGGCTCAGGTCAGCCTTCAGATATTCATGCTGGATCAAACTTGAGGTAATTTGTGACCCATCAAGAATTAGTCATTGGCATTCCTGTCTCATCTCCTACTCAGTGCCATCCCCTTCCCTGATGGGAACTTGAAGCACATTGCACATTAAAGATCTCTCTAGTGTGCCATAAATATAGACTGTAGGACCTCAAGAAAATTACTCGATTATACCGTGCCTCATTTTGCTCATCTGTAAAATGGGCATAACAATAATTCCTATTTCCCAGAGTTGTTATTAAAAATTCAATAAAAATCTTAAAGCACACAGCATGCTGCTTGGAAACAACTGTATTAAAGTGTTATCTATTAGAGAATAATCTTATCCAAAATTTGTGCAACATTTTAGCATTTCCTTAGAACATATACTTTCACAATGGTAATAGATTAAATAGGGTCACTTGATTTTAGTTGATAAACTATTTTGAGATGGTTTGTAGCTGAAATAAATGTGATAAAAAGTACCAGTTATTAATGGGAACTCTAATAGAATTATCTGCTAAGGTTAAACCATAACACAATATCTATACTAATAATAGAGGAATATGCAAATTTTCCAGGATGCCATCACAGTAATGACCAAACAGCAGGCTGCGTGGGGGTGACCAGGTCGGCAGGGGGGTTAGTGAGGGACACCAAACGACTGAAGAGCAGGCTGTGTGCGGCAACCAGGACAGCAGTGGGAAGAGTTGGGGGCGACCAGGCTGGCAGGGGGGCAATTAGGGGTGATCAGGAATACAGGCAGGTGAGCAGTTAGGAGCCAGCGGTCCCAGATTGTGAGAGGGATGTCCAACATCCCTGAGGGGTCCCGGATTGGAAAGGGTGCAGGCTGGGCTGAGGGGACCCCAATCCCATGCACGAATTTCATGCACGGGGCCTCTAGTTGTATTAATAACATTGTTCTTCCTCACCACCTCTTTACAATGCTTGTTTGACTTAATCAAAATGCTTGTTTAACTAGTAAGAACATAGCCATAAAATTCTCTTTTATGTTTAAAAGAGCAGGAACTTTAGGTAATTCCTCTCCTATAATTACTGTGGTCAGTGCAAAATTAGTAATTGAGAAGATTTTGCCAAGGAGTCAGCATCTGATATTTCCAGGACAGTAGTCTTCCTCTGGTCATCATTGGCCTACCTATTTCATAATCACCTGAGGTACTTGTAAGAACATGAAGATTCCTGTGCCTCACCACATATTTACTGAAAGCACTTCTGGGAATTGGGTCCAGATAAATATGTATGTGGTGATTCTCATGCATGACATCTGTTGGAATCACTTCTCTAGAGAATATTAACCAGAAGACAGAACCAGGATCACTGATAGTAAGTTCCACTTCAAGAATGGAAATTACAAACCTAGATCACTCTCTTACTATGGTCAAGTCACTCCTGAAAGAAATTCCCTGCCAGGGTTCCATTTCCACTCAGGTTTTTGTAAATCATAAACATTATGATTTCAATTATGTCAAATTTTAGAAAATCTTAACTTGTGATTTAAGAAATGAGGGGGAAATATAGATAACGTAATGTGTAGAATGCATTATTGGTTATATTGTTCATCTCAATTCAAGTTTGGATAGAGATGATTTAAGGAAGTCTTCAGACATCCCCACTTTAGTTATTCAAGAAGACTGACGCCCATCACTTAAACTTGGAATGAAGTTCTCATCTCTGGAAAACCTAGCAAATGTTTTTGAACAATCTGCTGCAACAGTTTGTGTCAGGGCATCCTTAAAAGAATGAACTATTCTTAGCCTCATGTTGAGGGCAATACAACTCAATGGGAATAAATTAAATAAGGTCACTTGGTTTTAGTTGATAAGCTATTTTGAGGTGGGTTGTAGCTGAAATAAGTTTGATAAAAAGTGCCAGTTGTTATTACACATAATAATAATAATTATATTATTATTATAATTATAACTTTTATTAAGTGTTTATTACCCAGTCCTAGGTATTTTACATGGATAATCATATTCTTACATACCATGAGGCATATACTGTTTTCATTTCTATGCTGCAGTTTTAAAAAAAACCACCCTGAGACTTGTGAAAGGTATTTAAGTTGCCCTTGATTGTAGAGATGGAAAGTAACAGTCTGGTTGAATTAGAATCCACTTAATCACTCTGCTAAAATGTCCATGGTCTTAACAACTTTGATATTTTATTTTTAAGTAATTAGAGATTGGGCTTTAAGACCTTCAAGTTTCCAGATCAGTTTAAATGATTTCAAAAAGAATTGTTAACAAAGTTAATAATTGTTATATTTTACATGTGTAAATGAGGATTGTCTAAATAACTTTCAAGAAAAAGAAAATATACACAAACTGCTACCATCACCTATAAGTTTGGGTTGAAAATTTTGTTGTGCATGATGTTAGCACCCATGTTTTATGGATTTACTCTAATAAGTATATGTTGTCAGCTTGATCTTTAAAAGTGTAACAAATTAAAATTCCACTTTGTGCATTTTCTTGTATTGGTTTAATATTTTATTTTTAAAGGTATTTTAGTTTTTAATTTAATTTAATATAATTTTAATTCTTTATTGTTGAAAGTATTACATATGTCCCCCTTTCCCCCCATTGTCCTCTCCCAGCCTGCCCCCTCCCTCCCAGCCCTGGCCTTCACTCCCCTCCACACTGTCTGTGTCCATTTGTCCATTGGTTATGCTTATATGCATACAAGTTCTTTGGTTGATTTCTTATCACCCCCCACACACCCCTATCTTCCTTCTGAGGTTTGACAGTCTATTCGATGATTCGGTGTCTCTGGATCTATTTTGTTCATCAGTTCATGTTGTTTATTATATTACACAAATGAGTGAGATCATGTGATACCTAGCTTTTTCTGACTGGCTTATTTCACTTAGCATAATGTTCTCCAGGTCCATCCATGCTGTTGAGAATAGTAAGAGTTCTTTCTTTAAAAAAAAAAATTCTTTATTGTTTAAAGTATTACATACTTCTCCTTTTTCCTCCATGGACTTCTCCCTGGCCCCTCCCACCACCTAGCACATGCCCTCACCGCCCTTCCCGCCCCCCCCCCCCCCCCGCTAGTGTCTGTGTCCATTCCTTATGCTCATATGCATGCATACAAGTCCTTTGGTTGATTTCTTACACCTCCCCACCCCACCCTCCCCTGCCTTCCCTCTGAGGTTTCACAGTCTGGTCGATGCATATCTGTCTCTGGAGCTATTTTGTTCATCAGTTTATGTTGTTCATTATATTCCACATATGAGTGAGATCATGTGATATTTATCTTTCTCTGACTGGCTTATTACGCTTAGCATAATGCTCTCCCTGTCCATCCATGCTGTTGCGAATTGAAGAGTTCTTTCTTTTTTACAGCAGCATAGTATTCCATTGTGTAGATGTACCAGTTTTTTAATCCACTCATCTGCTGATGGGCACTTAGGCAGTTTCTAAATCTTAGCTATTGTAAATTGTGCTGCTATGAACATAGGGGTGCATATATCCTTCCTGGTTGGTGTTTCTAATTTCTTGGGATATATTCCTAAAAGTGGGATCACTGGGCCAAATGGAAGTTCCATTTTTAATTTTTTGAGGAAACTGCATACTGTTTTCCACATTGGCTGCACCAGTCTGCATTCCCACCAGCAGTGCACGAGGGTTCCTTTTTCTCCACATCCACGCCAGCACTTGTCGTTTGTTGATTTGTTGATGATAGCCATTCTGACAGGTGTGAGGTGGTACCTCATTGTCCTTTAAATTTGTATCTCTCGGGTAATTAGTGACTTTGAGAATGTTTTCATGTCTCTTGGCCTTCTGTATGTCCACTTTCAAAAGTGTCTATTTAGGTACTTTGCCCATTTTTTATTGGATAGTTTACCTTCCTTTTGTTAAGTTGTATGAGTTCCCTATAAATTTTGGAGATTAAACCCTTATCAGATGTCACATTGGCAAATACGTTCTCCCATGAAGTGAGCTTTCTTATTGTTTTGCTCATGGTTTCCTTTGCTGTGCAGCTTTTTATTTTTATGTAGTACCATTTGTTTATAGTCTCATTTGCTTCCATTGTCCTAGGAAATGTGTCAGTAAACATATTGCTATGAGCTATATCAGATATTTTGCTTCCTATGTATTCTTCTAAGATTTTTATGGTTTCCCGTCTTACCTTTAAGGCTTTTATCCATTTTGAGTTTATTTTTGTGTATGGTGTAAGTTGGTGGTCTAGTTTCATTTTTTTTTTGCATGTATCTGTTCAATTTTCCCAACACCATTTATTGAAGAGACTGTCTTGACTCCATTGTATGCTCTTGCCTCCTTTGTCAAATATTAATTGAGCATAATGGGTTGGGTTGATTTCTGGGTTCTCTGCTCTGTTCCATTGGTCTATGTGTCTGCTCTTATGCCAGTGCCATGCTGTTTTGAGAACAGTGGTTTTGTAATATAACTTAATGTCTGGTGATTCCTCTAACTTGGTTCTTTTTTCTCAGGATTGCTGCGGCTATTTGGGGTTTGTTTTTATTCCATACACATTTTCGGAGAGTTTATTCTAGGTCTGTGAAATATGCCATTGGTATTTTAATGGGGATTGTGTTGAATCTATAGATTGTTTTGGGTAGTATGGACATTTTAATGATGTTGATTCTACCAATCCATGAACATGGTATATTCTTCTACTTGTGTGTATCTTCCTCTATCTCTTTTTTCAATGTCCTATAGTTTTCTGAGTGCAGGTCCTTTACATCCTTAGTTAAGTTTATTCCTATGTATCTTAATTATTTTGTTGTTGCAACAATAAATGGGATTGTTTTTTTTTTTAGTTTCTCTTTCTGTTAGTTCATTATTGGTGCATAAAAAAAGCCATAGATTTCTAGGTCTTAATTTTGTAAACTGCTACAGTGCCAAATTCATTTATTAAATCAAGTAGTTTTTTTTTTTTTTGAGTCTTTAGGCATTTTAGTTTTAAAGTGTCATTCTTGGCATTTTCAGTGCTTAACTCAGTGGATACCCATAGCACAACCAAAATAATTGTTTTAAATACAAGAATGAATGACACAAGTTCTAGCTTACACCATTGTATGTAAAAATCAAGATTACTTGATAACAAGTAATAAAAGTGTTTACAGGAGTTTCTGGACTTCCTCCTAAAGATTTTGGATCTCATCATTTGACAATATGTCTCTTGCAGAATCAACGTATCACATCTCTGAATCTGTAGATCAGATATGAACATAATCTTCTACATCTAACACTGGGGAATATGCCTCAATATTTCTGGAGTATTTCCCATACTGTGTTACTTTGACAGCAAAGTGACCTCTACCTATAATAGACAGCAAGTTGATTTTTTATTCTAATGATGCAATGTCTCTATTTAGGTTATTTGCATAGGCCATTGTACATTTTAGAACAATGCTTCTTGGTGCTGAAGAGAAGAACTGAGCCTTCAAAAATATTGATAAGTTCATTGCACACTATAATCTTAGATGAAGTAGGTGTGCTGAAAGACATTATTTTGACACATGCCCAGGCCCCATATATTTCCTGGAGGACAACATGCAAATGATTTTTAACTAATTCTGTACAGTATTTTGTCATTTTAATTAAGTTATCTTGCTTTTATAATATCTCATTTTTTCTACACATTAATTTTCAGAAATACTTTTTCTCATTTTGAATTCCATGAAGTCAAAATTTATTAAACATTTAGTTTACCAGTGAAAGACATTAATAAATGCTAGTTTGTCTATAAACAAAATGCTTGGAGATTTCCAAGCAGCATTCCAAAAGATTAAATGTTTGCATAAATCCAGTATAATTACCATTTGGTATTTTTTCTGCAAATACCAAAGATTGAATCAATGTTCTCTTTTTTCTAATTTATTTTTTTAAATTTCCCCTTGAGTGGAGAAATATGGTATGCTATTTTTAAAAATGTTAATTATCTATCTCTCTTAATATGCTTTTTGGAAATTTCAACGAATTAATGCATGGGGTTTCAACATATTTGCATTAATTTTAGTAGCATGCTTATTGTAAACCATTTATAAAATGCAGAAGGGTAAAAGAATACTATCACTCAATTTACTACCTCATGATAAGCATTATTTATACCTTTATATAATTTCTTCTAAAATTTATTCCAATAAGTTTGGAGTTATTTTTGAATTTTGCATACAGCTTTAGAGCTTATGATTTTTAATGCATTTTATGTTAATCAGTATCCTCTTATTCTTAAAAAACCATAATGTTCAATGATTGCATATAATTTTATCACTTAAACTTCAAGGAAAAAACATAGAACTCACAATGTATAAAGTTTTTAAAATAAAACAAGTTTATTTTTTGCTCACAAAAAAAGTACAAAGTGAGGGTTCCTAGTCAGTGGATACATTTTCCTTATATATGATTGCAAGAACCCAGGCTCCTACCATCTTGTGGCTCTGCCATCTTTAATACACAGCTTCCAAGGTTACCCTGGGTGCTGCCATTCCAATCATCCAAAAAAGGAAAATATTATGGAAAAATTGTTTATGGGCTAAGCAACCTTTAAACAAAAGAAAATATATGCAAATAAACTGGATGTTGACATTAATATAAGACTGCTACCATCTCCTATAGGAAGGCCTGGGGGACTGCAGAGTATAGGGAGTCAATGGGGAAAAAAAGGGAACATCTATAATACTCTCAATAATAAAGATAAACTTAAAAATTAAATATATTATCCCCTTTTGGCTCTCTGAGCAGCACCATGGCAGTGGGCAAGAACAAGTGCCTTATGAAAGGCAGCAAAAAGGGAGCCAAGAAGAAAGTGGTTGATCTCTTTTCTAAGAAAGATTGATATGATGTGAAAGCACCAGCTATGTTCAATATAAGAAATATTGGAAAAACACTAGTTATGAGAACTCAAGGAACCAAAATTGCATCTGGTGGTCTCAAGGGTACTGTTTTTGAAGTGAGCCTAGCTGATCTGCAGAATGATGAAGTTGCATTTAGAAAATTCAAGCTAATTACTGAGGATGTTCAGGGCAAAAACTGCCTGACTAATTTCCATAGCATGGATGTACTCTATGGCCAAGAAGTGGCAGACCATGATTGAAGCTCATGTCAATGTCAAGACTACAGATGCTTATTTGCTTCATCTTTTCTGTGTTGGTTTTAGTAAAAAGCACAACAATCATATTCAGAAGACCTCTTATGCTCAGCATCAGCAGGTTCGCCAAATCCAGAAGAAGATGATGGAAATCATCACCCAAGAGGTGCAGACATATGACTTGAAAGAAGTGGTCAATAAATTGATTCCAGACAGCATTGGAAAAGACATAGAAAAGCCTTGCCAATCTATTTATCTGCTCCATGATGTCTTTGTTAGAAAAGTCAAAATGCTGAAGAAGCACAAGTTTGAATTGGGAAAGCTCATGGAGCTTCATGGTGAAGGTAGCAATTTTGGAAAAGCTACTGGGGATGAGACATGTGCTAAAGTTGAACGAGCTGATGAATATGAGCCTCCAGTCCAAGAATCTGTTTAAAATTCAGACATTTAATGGTGACAAATAAAAAATCCTACTTGTGAAAAAAAAAGAAAATATTAGAATAAAAATAAATAGTCAAACATCATTTCTACTCGCTTTCCATGGAAGAGCTTAGTTACATGACCATACTTAACCAGAGAACTCTGGGGATATAATGTAGCATTGTACTCAAGAAAATAATGGAAACAGACTTTGGTAAGCAGCTAGAAATATATTCCATAACTAATCAAATAAAGAATTTTTCTATGTTTGTTCCTTATTTAGATGTCTTATTTTGTTCAGGATGTTTGTCCTTTGTTTTCTAATGACATGTTCATCATTTAATTACATGTTGGAACATCAATAATGTATGTATACATTAAGTAACAAGTATTTTCACTTTTAATTCCATCAAATGTTCTTTTAGTGATTTATACAAATAATAGTTTCAAATGCTTAAATTATAGTTCTAGCAGTATTTTGCTTGTGCTTTATGCTCAGAAATCCCAACTCTATCTTCAAATAAGACAATATTCACCTGTATATTCTCATTGCTATTTTATGGTTTCATTTTTTAGATTTAAAATTTTAACCTATGTATAATGTATTTTGATATATATAATATAATTATAACTGTACTGTTTTCCCCACTGATTTAAATTGCTATCTAAACTTTTTTTTCAGTACTTATAACTAATTGATTGTTGTGTTCATCACAATACAGCTCAATTATTGGATACTAGAGGCCTGGTGCATGAAATTTGTGCATGGGTGGGGTCCCTAGGCCTGGCTGGTGATTAGGGCCTATTGGGGCTGTATTTCCCAGTCCCTATTGGGGCTGGGCTGGCAGGGGCCTGCTGGATGCCAGACGGGGCCAGAGGGATGGGGGGAACAACAGGGCGAGGGACTGGAGAGGTTGGCTGGCTGTGGAAAGTTGACAGTGGGAGCTCACTGACCACCAGGGGGTGACTCCTGCATTGAGCATCTGCCCCCTGGTGGTCAGTGCACATCATAGCAACAGGTCAATTAGCCATTCCAGTCGTTTGGTTGTAATGGTTGCTTAGGCTTTTATATATATACTAGAGGCCTGGTGCACGAAATTCGTGCACAAGGTGGTGTCCCTCAGCCCAGCCTGCACCCTCTCCAATCTGGGAACCCTCGAGGGATGTCCGACTGCCCGTTTAGGCCCGATCCCCATAGGGCAGTTGGACATCCCTCTCACAATCCAGGACTGCTGGCTCCCAACTGCTCACATACCTGCCTTCCTGATTGCCCCTAACTGCTTCTGCCTGCCAGCCTGATCACCCCCTAACCACTCCCCTGCCAGCCTGATTGATGCCTAACTGCTCCCCTGCCAGCCTGTTTGCCCCTATATGCCCTCCCCTGCAGGCCTGGTCACCCCTAACTTCCCTCTCCTGCAGGCCTGCCTGGTCCCCAACTGCTCTCCCCTGCAGGCCTGGGTCCCCCCAACTGCCCTTCCCTGCAGGCCCGGTCACCCCCAACTTCCCTCCTCTGCTGGCCTGGTCACCCTTAAGTGCTGTCCCCTGAAGGCTTGATCGCCCACAACTGCCCTTCCTTGCAGGCCTGGTCCCTCCCAACTTCCCTCCCCTGCTGGCCATCTTGTGGCGGCCATCTTGTGTCCACATGGGGGCAGCCATCTTGTGTGTTGAAGTGATGGTCAATTTGCATATTACTCTTTTATTATATAGGATTGAGGCCTGCTGCATGGGTGGGGGCCAGGTGGTTTGCCCTGAAGGGTATCCCAAATCAGGGTTGGGGTTTGCTTGGGGCATGGGGTGGCCTGGGCGAGGGGCCTGTGGTGGTTTGCAGGCTGGCGATGCCCCCTGGCGACCCAAGCAGAGGCCCTGGTATCTGGGATATATTTATCTTCTATAATTGAAACTTTGTAGCCTTGAGCAGAGCCAAGCTTCCTTCTTGCTCCATGGTCACAGCCATTTTTGTTGGGATTTATTTATCTTCTATAATTGAAACTTTGTAGCCTTCAGCGCAGGCCAAGGCAGGCCAGAAAGTTTGGCTTCCTCCATCACCTGGGAAACCCAAGCCCCCTGCTCTCTCCAGCTCCGTGGCCACAGCCATTTTTGTTGGGATTTATTTATCTTCTATAATTGAAACTTTGTAGCCTTAAGTGCAGGCCAATGCAGGCCAGAAAGCTTGGCTTCCTCCATTGCCAGGGAAACCCAAGCCTCCTGCTTGCTCCGTGGCTGCAGCCATCTTGGTTTGCTTAATTTGCATACTCACTCCTGATTGGCTGGTGGGTGTGGTGGAGGTGTGGTCAATTTGCATATTACTCTTTTATTAGATAGGATATATAGATTCAAAATTTATAAAATAATATTTCCCATTTTTCATAAGTGCTATATTACATTATTTTTGGTGAATAAAAGTAGATGTCTGAAAGTGAAGAAAAAAGTGGGCTTTGGAAAAGATTCTTAAGTTTCCTAAGCTGGTACACATTCATGGGTGTGGATCAATGGATTGTTACATCTATGAAAGAACAGCTTCAAGAAGGTTAACTGAACCACGTCCAGCATGGCCAGGGGTGAACCTGAGGAGGGGCAGTGAAGGATTGAAGAAGATAGACAAGAGAATACAGTTGGCACCAAAAAAGTACTTGAATTTATTTAATCAGCATATTGGACACTTCCAGAAAGTGGGCAATAGGAAAAAGGGACAAGAGATTTAGGGAGTTCCAGAAAATGTTTGTAAAGCAATTAAACATGGGATCCAGATAGGCAGGGGATAGAAATTAAGCCATAAATTGGCTGACAGACTAGACTAAAATTGAGGGAGGGGGAAGGAATTATGGGAGTAGTAAAGCAACAAACATATGCCTAGACTTTATATAAACACTGGTGAACAAACAAGCCTTTCATCTAAATTTAAACTTAGTTCATTATTCATTAACTATCACCTTGATTGCAAAAATATGATTAATTTAATGTATGTTTCTGAACACTGTAACAAGAATTCCTAAAAAAAATATTTTTTCAAAAGATGCACATTTTACTTGAAGAATTAAAACATTCTATATGTATTCAAGTTAGCATATTATGATGAAAATGTCATTCATTTGAATGCAATTTTTAGGGAACATGTTAATTAGTCATAGCTTGCCTTGAAAAGAAAACATTATTTATGCTGTATAAAAATAGGAAAAAATAACAAAGTGTGCCATCTCATGAAATCCTTTGGTCTGAACATGAGAAAGAAGACAAAGGATTTGTAATTTGTTCTCCATAAGCTGCTGAACTTCTGAAATGAAGTGATTTTAACAGCCCTTACCCAATCACAGTTGGCTGTCAACAAGCATATTTCCATATTTATTTGCTGCATAAGAAGTAGAATTCATCCATTATTACTGAAAATCATGTACTATACTTCCAAGTGTACTACCAAATACAACTTACAGTAAATGCCTCACAAGATTCTCTGCTGACTACCAGCCATGTCATCTCTCTGAGCAGCTAGGCATGGCCAAGATATTGCAATGATAATAAGGAAAGACCCTTGGTGATTTAACATTCAATATACAAATCTCCATCCTGTATACACAACAGAAAATTAGTTTGACAGTCAAAAATTATCTCCTAAAAACTGGACAGTTTTTGCATTATGAATGAGCCAGATTCATTTCCTTATTAAGAATCTTCCATTGAGAATCAAGATGACAGCATAGGTAAACACTGGTACTCACCACCTCTCACAACCACATCAAAATTACAACTAAAATACAGAACAACCATCATTCATAACTGCCTGATATCTGGCTAAATGGAAGTCCTACAACTACAGAAGTAACAAAGAAAGCACATTGAGAACGGGTGAAGGTGCAGAACGGGCTGTTCCAGAACCCAAGTATGGTGTTTTTAATCAGGAGAGATATCTCTGCTGTGGAGGCCTCCTGTGAGAAGCAAGGGGACATAGCCCCACACCGTTTCCCCAGCCCAGGGTGACAGAGCTGGAAAGAGAAGTCCCCATAAGTTCAGGCTGTAAAAATCAATGAAGATTATGGCTGAGTGACATGGAGGCTGATGGAGACCCAGGTGTTCCTCTTAAAGAGCCAGCACACAAACTTACATGGTCCCACTTCCTCTGAGCTCCAGCACCAGGCTGTAGCTTTGGGGGAATCCAGAGACTTATGGGGAGGAACTGGACTGTCTGGCAGTGGGGCAGGAAATCAGTGGTGGCTTTCTCTAAGACAGAGGTGCCCACAGGGGTCATTGCTCCTGTGTTACAACCTACCTCGTTGAGAGCTACAGGCAGCCATATCTGAGTTTCCATCAGCATCACCCATACTGTTTGCTCTGCCCTAAGGATTCCCTAAGACCCTGCCCCATCCAATGTTCAGCCCCACCCAAGGTGTTTGCAGCTGCTTTTACATATGAGTGTCCTGTACTGGTTCAGGCTTCAGACTTTGCTAAAATCCCTCAAAAAAGCAGCAGCTCCAGTCAGCATGCCAAAAACCTATCAGTTAAAAGCTCAAGACCCAGCACTGGCACCAGCTTGCCTTGATTCACTGCTACACCTCACCTGGGTACTTCCTAGCCCAATACAATTAGGAGCCATGTGCAGATTTTTCTCTAGCTCCTGCCAGGTGGCTCCAGGCAGTGGCTGACTTTGTACCTCCCAGGAGACCCCAGAGTCAGTGCAACCAGAGGATAGCTTCAGATCATACCAGGTTACAACTCTACACATCCACAAGTGACACACTCAAGGGGCAGACTCAGTGAGCACCAAAGCCCCACTGAAACAAGTCCTGCCCCATAGGGGTATGCCCTGCATAGCAAGTCCTGCTCCATTGTAGACAAAGCTGGCCCTCATAGCCAATTGGACTGGAGGTCAATTCTTCTCAGTGACATCAACAGCAATTAAGGCTCAACTACAACAAGACAGTGCACACAGCCCACACAAGAGCACACCTAGAGTGTTCAGCTCATGTGACAGTGGAGGCTGAGCCACTGGACCCTGCAAAATACCTAATATACAAGAACACTCTACCAATTTCAGGAGACATAACAGCTCTGCCAATACATAGAAATAAACACAAGAAAGCAGCCAAAATGCAGAGACAAAGAAACATGTTACAAATGAAGAAATGGAAGCAAGCAAACTATTGGATACAGAGTTCAAAACAATGGTTATAAGTTTACTCAAGGATCTTAATGAAAGCTTCAAGGAACTTAATGAGTGCCTCAAGGGACTTAGTGAGACTTTCAAGTATCTTAGTGAGAATGTCAAAGACATGAAAAGGGACCAGTCAGAAATTAAGCATACACTAATTGAAATAAAGACTAGTTTACAGGTATTCAACAGTAGAGTAGATAATCCCAAGAATCAAATCAACAATTTGGAATATGAGGAAGCAAAAAACACCCAATCAGAAGAGCAAAATAAAAAAGTAATCCCAAAATATGAAGGTAGTGTAAGGAGCCTCTGGGACAACTTCAAGCGTACCAACATTCATTTTATTGGGGTGTCAGAAAGAGAAGGGATAGAGCAAGATATTGAAAACCTATTTGAAGAAATAATGACAGAAAACTTCCCCTACCTGGTCAATGAAATAGGCCTACAAGTCCAGAAAGTGCAGAGTCTCAAACAATAGGAACCCAAAGAGGCCCACACCAAGACACATCATAATTAATATGCCAAGGGCTAAAGACAAAGAGAGGATATTAAAAGCAGCAAGAGAAAAACAGTTAGTTACCTACCAGGGAGAGCCCATATCACTGTCCTCTGATTTCTCAACAGAAACTTTTCAGGCCAGAGGGGAGTGGCAAGAAATATTCAAAATGATGAATAGCAAAGACCTACCATCAAGATTACTCTATCCAGTGTCGGCCTGAGGACTGAAAGGTCCCAGGTTCAATTCCAGTCAAGGGCATGTACTTTGGTTGCGGGCACATCCCCAGTAGGAGGTGTGCAGGAGGCAGCTGATAGATGTTTCTAAATCTCTATCCCTCTCCCTTCCTCTCTGTAAAAAAATCAATAAAATATATTTTTTTAAAAAAAGATTACTCTATCCAGCAAAGTTATTGTTTAGAATTGAAGGTCAGATAAAGAACTTCACAAGACAAGGAAAAGCTAAATACCACCAAACCAGTATTATATGAAATGTTGAAAGGTGTTAAGAAGAGGAAGAAGAAGAAGAAAAAAAAGATAAAAATATGAACAATAAAATGGCAATAAATACATGTCTATCAACAATTGAATCTAAAAATAAAAAAAATGAACAAGAAATCTAATGAACAAAATCAACCGATGAATAAAATAGAATCAGAGGCATGGAGACATGGAACAGACTGATGAAGCTCAGAGTGAAGGAGAATGGGGGATGGGAAGAGATATAACCAAAGATCTTATATGCATATATACATTATCTATGGACACAAACAATAGGATGTTGAAGGCCTGGGTGGGACAGAAACTGGGTTTAGGGGGACAATGGGGAGAAAGGGGGAATATCTGTAATACTCTCAACAATAAATATTTTTTAAAAAGAAAGGCCTCTTTATATCCACAAGTACCCATCAAATTCTATTTCTTCTACAAATAGACTAGGGGCACTCTTAGTGTCTCTCCATAAAACAGTAATTGTCTCAATCTCTATCTTTATATATCCAAGTCTCTCTCTCTCTCTCTCTCTCTCTCTCTCTCTCTCTCTCTCTCTCTCTCAGACATTTCATTCCCTGTATAGATGCCTAGTAAGGGAAGAGATCAACAAGTAGGAACTCTATATTCTTCTATTCTTTGGGAGAACCTACTAGTATCTTCTGAGAAAAAAATTCCCTCCCACAGACATAGCCTTGGCAAAAGAAAAACAAAGTCTTCTTCACTATATAAATGTGCAGACACTTGCTTATCTAGTCTATCCCTTCAATACAAAATAGAAAGAAAAAGGCAAAGGAGGTAACATTTACTAGGCACCCAAAATTTTGCCAAATATGATTTAGAATCTTTTGCATAACATCATTTGATTTTTATAGCAAGTCTACATATTATATATGAGCAACCCCAATTTCTGGGTGAGGAAATCAATCCTCAAAGAGGAGTAGAAATCAACTCACAATGGCACAGCTAACAAAGAGCAGAATAGAGAATGTTGTCAATGACCTAGATTCAGGACAACACCTGGGTAGTCATAGCTGCTGAACTACATACACATGCATGCACACATGCAGACTGCTAAACATCTCCCACCCCCTACACACACACACACACAAACAGCATATATTGTAGTGGAAAGAACACCGAAATAAGATTCTGGGATCAGGTTTTTAGGTGTAGTTCTTTCCCTAATTAGCTTTTGTAAACATTCTTAAATTTTCTGAGCCTAATATTTCTCATCTATTAAATAAGGATGTGGTTTCCAAGTCTCTTGTCATTCTAAAATATCTTCACTTCCTCTTTTCCTCTTAATCATTGCAAGTCCAGCATAAACTATATTGTATGCACTAGTTGGCATTTTTAGAACATGTCCTTCTGAAACACAGAAGATGTTCATCTTCCTTTACTAGTATGTATGTCGTACATCCTGTTGTCCTGATACATGATTTAATACTGGTCAATAATTGTCAAACTCACCACCACTCAGCCATCTCAATCCACTCATCTGCTTCACAATGCAGTCCAATTCTGATTCCTATTGCTAACTTTGTGTTTATAATACATTTGAGGGGCAAGTTATTGTAGAGTTTCTGCTTGCAGAACCACTCTTTGGAGAAAGTTTTTTGGTTTTTGCAAGGCTACCTATGCTTCAGAGCAGTGCATTGGGAGAAGGTCTCCTCCACAACAAAAGGTATATTCTAAGCAGGAGTATGAGCATCTGGAAAGGAAATACCATTATGAACACACAAATGAAATACACAGAAATGCTTGATCAGAAAGAGTACTGGAATCAGAGTCAAGGGACCTGAACTGGAGTTCAAATACAGCTGTTACCTAGATGCTTAATCCTGGACAAGGCATTCGATATTTTGGGCTTTAATTTCAGTGATTAAAATGATTTTCTAAAGACAAATATTTGAGGGTAAAATAGGTGCACCTAAACAGTTCTGGTTTCCCCAGGCTATTCACTATCCCTCTCTGATCTCTATTCAAATCTCTAACACCTCTTCTTTAGTTCCTATTTCACTAAGACAGCAACAATTATAAGAAAACATCCACAAGTTTCCAACACATCTCCTCATCTGCCTGCATCTGTGCTCGTATACTCTGCTTTCTTCCTATTACAATGAAAGACGTAAGTCCAAAATAAGATCAGCCACTCCATTTGTGCTCTGGATCCTGAGCCCCTTTCCCAAAAGCTCTGGTCCTACAGTTATACTTTTCTTCCCTTTATTACATACTAGAGGCACGGTGAACAAAATTCATGCACGGGGGGGGGGGGTTCCCTCAGCCCAGCCTGCACCCTCTCCAATCCGGGACCCCTCGGGGGATGTCCGACTGCCAGTTTAGGCCCAATCCTGGGGATCGGGCCTAAACTGGCAGTCAGACATCCCTCTCACAATCCTGGACTGCTGGCTCATAATCGCTCACCTGCCTGCCTGCCTGGTCGCCCCTAACTGCCCCTCCCCTGCTGGCCTGATCGCGTCTAACTGCCCCCTGCTGCCGGCCTGGTCGCCCCCAACTGCCCCCTCCCTGCTGGCCTGGTCGTTCCTAACTGCCCCACCCCTGTTGGCCTGGTCACCCCTTACTGCCCCCCCCACCGGCCTGGTCACCTCAATTGCCTCCCTCTGCCGGCCTGGATGCCCCTAACTGCCCCCACTGCCAGCCTGGTCACCCCCAACTGCGCTCCCTGCTGGCCTGGTCACCCCTCATGCCCCCCCCTGGCTTGGTCAATCCACGCCGCCTACTGTTCAGTTGTTTGGTCATCCCTCACTAAGCCCCCTGCTGGCCTGGTCATAGGCCGCCATCTTGTGAGGGAGTGATGGTCAATTTGCATATTACCTCTTTATTATATAGGATTTCTCCCTCCTACTGGAT
The DNA here is from genome assembly GCF_951640355.1 of Cnephaeus nilssonii. Taxonomy (NCBI): domain Eukaryota; kingdom Metazoa; phylum Chordata; class Mammalia; order Chiroptera; family Vespertilionidae; genus Cnephaeus; species Cnephaeus nilssonii. Next base: position 60,798,511 of record NC_137071.1, on the reverse strand, counting down.
CATTTCCATCAACAAACTTGTTCTCATGTTTTAGGATATCTCTCCTTAAATTAAAAAAAATACTTAAAATAAAAACACTTTGGTCCATGTTCCTCTCCAGATACCTCCTAATTATTTTTTCAGCAAAGTTTCTTTAAAGAGCAGTTTACTAGTAGCCCTGCCAGAGTGGCTCAGTGGTTAAGCATTGTCCCATGCACCAGGAGGTCATGGTTCGATTCCAAGTCAGAGTACATGCCCAGGTTATAGGCTCCATTCCCAGTAGGGAGCATGCAGGAGGCAGCCAATCTATGATTCTCTATAATCATCAATGTTTCTATCTCTGAAATCAATAAAAACATATTTTAAAAAGGAGAGCAGTCTATATTATCCTCCAACTCTTCTGAGCTGACTCAATCATCATGTTTTTCTCCTTTAATTATTCCATTTCTTATCCAACTTGACAGAGTGGACCACTCCATCCTTCCCTAGCTTTGTGACGGTCCTGATTTCCCTCCTATTTTCAATGGTTGTTTCACCTCAGAGCTCAATATTCTCTCTGCATAAATAACTGCACTCTATTGATGCTAAACATCACCAGTATCCTAACAACTCCAAAATTTGTATCTCCACCTCAAACTTCTTCTATGAACACCAGACTCATATATCTACTTGCCTACCTGCTATCTGGAAAGGCATTATAGTATAGTGCTGCAGGATATGGGCTTCCTATACAACCACAGCCAATGATGAACATGACAGTACTACAAGAAACTAATCATTTCTGACAGTGCAGGTCCCCTCTGTGAACTTTCTCAGAGCTGCACCCCAGTCCAAAGCGACTTTCTACTGAAGGCAGCCTGTCAGCCAAATGTGCTCCCTTAGCAAATACTGTCTTGAAGTGAAATTTGATTGGCCCATAGAGGCCACAACTTAAAGCTCAGAAACACCACCACTGCCAGAGAAGTGCCTCTTCCTCAGAGGTCTGAGTCTTAGTTGGGGGTGGGGATGGGAAGCCACATCTAAGCTCTGAAGTTTCAATCATTCAGCCTCTTTCCTTCCCAACCCTAAGGATGATAACTACTTCCTTTATTTGCTACTTTTGTGACACTTGAGAATTCTCTTTTGACCTTTTCAGTCAGTTACCTGGTTAATAAATTTATACCTACTTTTATTTATTTTTTTAATAATTCTTTATTGTTGAAAGTATTACATTTGTTCCCTTTTCCCCACTACATTGACCCACTACAGCCCACCACCACTACCTTCCCCAGGCCTTCATCACCCTACTGTCTGTGTCCACGGGTTATGCATATATGCATACAAGGTTTTTGGTTGATTACCTCCCACCCACCCACCCACCCTCCTCACCTTCCCTCTGAGATTCCACACTCTGTTCTATGCTTCTATGTCTCTAGATCCACTCCGTTCATCAGTTTATTTTGTTATTTAGACACCACATATGAGTGAGATCATGTGATACTTGTGTCTTTCTCTGACTGACTTATTTCAGTTAGCATGATATTCTCCGGGTCCTCCCCATGCTGTCTCAAAGGGTAAGAGATTCTTATTTTTTACTGCTGCACAATATTCCATGATAGAAATGTACCATAGCTTTTTAATCCACTCATCTACAGATGGGCAGTTGGGCTGTTTCCAGATCTTAGCTATTGTAAGTTGTGCTGTGATGAACATCGGGGTGCATACATTCTTTCTGATTGTTGTTTTGGGTTTCTTAGGATATATTCCTAGAAGTAGGATCACTGGGTCAAATGGCAGTTTCTTTCTTTTTTTTATTACTTTATTGATTAAGGTATCACATATTTGTCATCAACCCCCTCCCCCCGTTCCCCTCCCAAACCCCCCCGCACGCAAGCCCCCCTCCCCCTGTTGTCCGTGATCACTGGTTAGGCTCATATGCAAGCACACAAGTCCTTTGGTTGATCTATCTCCCTTGTCCCCACCCTCCCCTACCTTCCCTCTGAGGTCTGACAGTCTGATCAATGCTGTTCTTGTTCTTCAGTCTATGTTGTTCATCTTTTCCCCTAGATGAGTGAGCTCATGTGATACTAGGAATACACTTATAGGAACCGAAAATGAGACAAGCAATAATAGTTATGCTGAGAGGCAAATGAATCAGTCTATAGTGAGTTTCCTTCTGGGCCAACAGTTTTTTTGAGTCCCGGTTTCTATGTCCAACAGTTGTTTATGTGTTCATAACAGCAATGATATTTCAGTTCTGGATGGTGGACAAATGGTGGTATTGCAGGTCTGACCCTCTCTGGTTTGGTCCTGGGCAATCTGCTGACTGCTAGTATGGCAAGGCATGGTCAGTGTCTTCCATCTCTGGACTGTTTCTCTTCTGACTTCATGGCTGGAGCACTCCTGTCAATTCCTCTCTGTTGCAGGAATCCACATGTCTCGGAGTTGTTTTCTGAAAATATACAAACATATTCTCGACCAAAAGTTAATAAAGGAATATTTTCTATAAATTTGACTTGCGATCCTTTTTCATTTTTTTGCCCAAATGATTTTCCTTTGGCTTGTTTTGACACCATGTATGTTTTACCTGGGTGACTTGCTGTTAGCATTACAAATGAAAGTTAATTTTCTAAAATAAAAATTTTCTAGATGTAATTTATTTGCAGGATATATTTCCTTACATGATATTCTTCTACTATCCCCCCTTCTTTGGTTTAAATATTGGGAGGCTTTTGGAAATTTTATGCTGTAATCTTGATAGCTTTTAAATTTTACTTTTTTGGACTAAAATGTGACTGCTTTAGGTTCATTATATGTTACGCAATTTTACCATGAGATGAACTACCAATAAAAATTTTAGTTAACACTTTAGTAACAGCTTTTTTGTCCAGTACAATTGATTTTTCTAGAGTATTTGCTTATTTTGATTGGCCAATTTAAATTAGTCTGAAAACTTGACTACTATTTTACTGTCAAATTTAATGCTCTAACAACCATCTTGTTTTACCCTGTAATTATTAGTGGAGAGGATTATTTGCCTTCTTGAGTAGGCCCTGAGCATTCCTGGTGCTAGGCTGGATTTAGATATCCTAGACCCCAGTTCCCCGGATCATGGGTGCAAGACATCTCCATCAAGTCTTGTTGCAGTGAGAGGGCATCTGCTGTCGGCCAAGTCTCTGTTACCTGGGTCCCGATTTGAGCTGGGCATGTGAAGCAAATGGAAGTTTCATATGTAATTTTTTTAGGAAACTCCATACTGTTTTCCATAATAGCTGCACCAGTCTGCATTTCCACCAACAGTGTATACTAAGGTTTCCTTTTCTCCACCTCCTCACCAGCACTTGTCATTTGTTGATTTCTTGACCATTCTGACAGGTGTGTGAAATACCTCATTGTCATTTTAATTTGCATCTCTCTGATGATCAGTGACTTGAGCATTTTTTCATATGTCTCTTGGCCTTCTGTATGTCCACTTTGGAGAAGTGTCTATTTAGGTCCTTTACCCATTTTTAATTGGATTATCTGTCTTCCTTTTGTTAAGTTGTATGAGTTCCTTATATATTTTAGATATTAACCCTTTATCAGATATATCATTGCCAAATATGTTCTCCCATACAGTGGGCTCCCTTTTTGTTTTGTTGGTGGTTTCTTTTGCTGTGCAGAAGCTTTTTATTTTGATATAGTCCCATTTGTTTATTTTCTCCTTAGTTTTCTTTGCCCTAGGAGATGTATTGTAAACATATTGCTATGAGAGATGTCTGAGATTTTGCTGCCTCTGGTTTCTTCTAGGATTTTTATGGTTTCCTGACTTACATTTAAGTCTTTTATCCATTTTGAATTTATTCTTATGCATGGTGTAAGTTTTTGGTCTAGTTTCATTTTTTTTGTATGTATCTGTCCAATTTTCCCAACACCATTTATTGAAGAAACTCTCTTGACTCTATTGTATGCTTTTGCCTCCTTTGTCAAATATTAATTGAGCGTAATTGCTTGGATAGATTTCTGGGGTCTCTGTTCTCTTCCATTGATCTATGTGTCTGTTCTTGTGCCAGTACCAGGCTGATTTGATTATAGTGGCTTTGTAGTATAACTTGAAATCTGATATTGTGATTTCTCCAACTTTGTTTTTCTTTCTCAAGGTTGCTGCACTATTTGGAGTCTTTTTTTATTCTATATAAATTTTTGAAGTATTTGTTCTAGATCTGTGAAATATGCTGTTGGTATTTTAGTAGAAATTGCATTGAATCTGTAGATTGCCTTCGGTAGTATGGATATTTTAATGATGTTGATTCTACCAATCCATGAACATGGTATAGTCTTCCACTTGTTTATATCTTCCTCTATCTCTTTATTCAATGTCCTGTAGTTTTCTGAGTACAGGTCATTTGCCTCCTTGGTTAAGTTTATTCCTAAGTATCTTAATTTTTTGTTGCAATGTAAATGGGATGGTTTAGTTCCTCTTTCTGAGAATTTTATACCTAATTTTAAAAAATAATTATGTTAAAGTCTCTCTGTTCAAAAAATGGTGTTTCTCTCTTGATTGGATCCTTCCTAGTGACAGCATTATATAATGACTTTTTTTTTGGATGATGGGCATTCAACTTTTTTTCACCAACTTTGAGCCACATCCCCTACATATGAACATATTCCTCCCTACTCCACTGTTATATTCTATCACAACTGCATCTTACATCAGTTCAATGTTTATTATTTTGACTATGCTAAAACCTTCTTTCAACCCTATCTTATAGTCTATTCTTTAGTTATGTTTCCTTCCCTAATCAGGGCTTTTTGGTTTTGTTTTACTTATTGTCTTGATTTCTACATATTACACTTTTCTTCACCAACACCCTTCCTTGATTACATAAATATTGTCTCAATTACATCCCAATACATTTTTGTATTTTATTGTTATCACTGTCCCAAAGACTTTTCTCTTAGACCTTTTGAACTTTTCTAGAATTCTGGTTGTTCCCTAGGCCTGCTGTATATAGCAGTTTTCTATGGAATTCCTGTTACCAGCTCCCATCACCCTATAGATACTTGTAGCCACAGTTTGGCATGTTGGATCATCTGTTTACATGTGTTTATAAACAAACTCATCTCAAATGTAGAATACAGCAGCTGATGAACAGTGTCCATCAATACCATAAATTTTAAGGCTAAAAGAAATAAATATGAAGCATGTAAAGATTTCAGCTGAAGTAATGGGAAAGTCAAGACAGGCAAAACATACTAACAAAATGACAGATCATGAAGTGACTTTTAGGCTCCAATGCATATCCCATATTCCTCAATGTTGGTCCACAGAAGCCTGAATAGCAGGAGAAATGTGTCAGGTGTTCAGTCACTGGAAAAGTAATTTCAAAGAAAATGAGATTCCCATTTCAATTATGTGCTCAGATTATGCTGAAGACAGTAATATCACAAATCAAATCAGAATGTTTCTAATTGTGCTTCATAATCTTGAATCTGAAGAAAATGTAATGAACAAGAAACCTGCACTTGTATGTATCTGTTTCTTTTTGGAAACTGAGATATTGCCCAGGTCTATGTGACAAAAGTAACTAGGACAGTAAATGTTACTTTAGTAACTAAAATGACTTGGCTCAATTGATTTTTTAACCTCATTTTTAAAATAGTCACACAGAAGTAGATTCCAGAGCCAAAGTAAAATGACAACAAAACAATTTTAAAAGAGTAGGCAAAAATGCCAAGGAGAAATTTATAATATCAAGTTCAATTCACCCAAAAATGACATCAACAGAGGTTAACTAATTGCTTCAGATTGATTACAACAAAATGTTGATTGGTTTGCCTCTTGATGAGGAAAAAGGAGAGGACCATCAGCTATTTTGACAAGAAAGGAATTACATACTTTAAACAACTGACCTGAGTTTGTGATAGAATCATGATGAAATTAAAACGAAGCTTAAATAATAGTGCCAACTGCACAATCCTTTTAGTACTTGAAAGTTAGCCTTTTAAAACTAAGCCTTCTCCAAATATGGTTAGAGTAGCTGCAGCACTTTCTGTTGTTATTTTAAAAGCTACCACGAGGGGGCAATGTGCCCAGGCCTCGCTGAGGCTTCCTTCCCATTCAAAGCCTCAGACAAGGTTTTTTTAGGCAACAGCTTAGATTTTTCCGCATTGCAAGTGAGTCTGCGCGGCTCAAAATTAGTCAGCATCCGCTGACGTCCAAAACTTATATAACTCTATGTGCGTTATTGAAGAGGTTCTGGACCCTGACTGCATTGGCGTCACCTAGGATGCTTTACAAAACAAATAATGATGCCCAGACAATGTCTCACGGTGGGGCCAGTATCAGTATATTTTCAAAGCTTCCTAAAGTGAGGCTGCCAAAGATGAACATTCCATGCAACCCAGCCCCAGGGTATTAGAAAACAGCAGTTAGGCGTTTGAGGATTTCACATTTGTGTGAGTGCTCTTTCCTTGTTTTATCTTCTCTAATAAGGTCGTTTCAGGGAATCTTATAATGAGGATGCTGCTTGAATCATCTTTCTATTCCTATTGGTTTTAGTCAGCCCAGCATTTAAGATTGAACTGCCTGTATCAGCTTACTTTTTATTATGTTTATTCTCATCTGGAAACTTGAATACTTTTTAAAGGGGGCAATGCTGTTTTATTATTATCTCTTGTGGACGAAAGGAGCCACATGCTAACCTGACAAGCTCAGGGGAGGCCTGCGTGGCAGTCTTGCAAACTCAGAGACCTGGAATAACCACAAAGGATGGTTTGAAAATTAAATATTTAACTACAAACAGGTTATAGTGGGCAGTCATTCCTAAGCTGATACCTTCCCTGACAAAGATCAACTTAGATCTTCTTTCCTGAGCCCATTTGCCTTTTTGCCTCTAAGATAACATATCTGTGAGATGTCTGGGTAACTTGTAACTTCCTTCTTTTGCTGGAGCCCCTGGGGCACAACCAAATGTGGTAGGCGCCAGGACAGATGCCTCAAATTCCTTCATTATCCTGTTAATTGTTCCTGTACCCACCTAAGTATGTGTCCATCATTTTACTTTTTGTCCAATCCCAGGGGTTTCCCACCATTTGACTTTATCCAATGAATTTCATGTAGCCCACCTATGTCCCTCCTTTGATGGCAATGCATAAATACAGATGTAACCCACCATTCTTCGGAGCATAATCTCAATTCGTTGAGGTTCTGCTTCCCGGCATATGTCGACAGTTTGGCTCAAATAAACTCACTAAAATTCTTTACAGGTTTCAATGGTTTTTTCGTTAACATTACTTGGCGTAGTCGGCAGGATTCCAAAGAAAACTCACCCAGGATCATCCCTCGGACTTGGACTTGGAGCTAGGATCCAGCAAAGGGCCCGTTGAAGCCCACCGGTCCTCCGCCCATTGGGTGAACGTGGGTGAGTCGTCTCTTGGATCCAGGACCTTCCCTCGTTTTGGTAGAGGGTCTGACTTTATTTGAGCTGTGTTTTAAAATCCTCGAGGTGGAACCAGGGTTGACAGAACCCCAGGTTAAGGGTTGGCAGAACCCAGGCTAAGGCGGGACTGGAGAAAAAAAAATGGGTGGCTGGTTTTGATTTTGGCTTTTCAATTGGAATTGCTGAGAGTCTGAGCAAAAGTAACTTTCGCCGTATAAATGAGCTGAACTCATTCAGCTCCGAAGATAAAGGGGCAACATTTTCTTTATTTTTAAAGAATAGTCCGATTCTGAGGTGTTCTTAGGTGACTAAGAATTTTGTGGAAGTGTCAGAAATGCAGGAGCCCCATCTGGAAGTTCCGACACAACTGCTAAATGGCTTTTCTAGGGGGCCACCATAAGGTTTGGTCTGCCCGGGCCCCAAAACTTTTTTTGTGGTTTTAGACAGCCGGGAGAGAAACTGAGGCCACATTTGACCTACTACATAACATATCTAAAGTTTGCTCAGACTACAGATATCCAAAAATAAAAAAATTTAACATGGGAAATTGTGCCTCCAAGGCTAGAAACTCCCAAGACCCCAGCCCTCATTTAATACTCCTGATAAGAAGCCTTTACTTGCAAGTACTTAACAGAAATGAGAAAATTTAACTAGAAAATATTAACTGAGGAATGGCCAGAAAAAAGAAAAAAAAAAAATGCCGGCTCTGAAATTAAAGTGAATGAGTATATGGGAAGCGTATCTTGATTTGGAAACTAGAAGCTTCTAAGAAAAAAATTTTCTTCCAATAAGATGGAAATTAATAAAAAAGATTTTCAGAGACCGTTTCAGAACTATTTTGAAGTTAACAAATGTCTACAGCCATTTTTGAATAGTCCTTTGGGAATGTACTGAAATTCTAGAGACGGGCAGTGCCCGAACCGGGGACAAAAGACACTGCTTTGGAAATGTTTAATGCTGGACATTCTCTGGTGTAAATTCTTAGTGTGTTTTCTGTGCGCCTGTATAAGAGTGTTGATGTTTTTGTGTCTCTTTGTTGTTGTTTAATTTGTTGAAAGGAGAGGCAAGTCCCGCTTTGGGGAAGCCTAGTTGTGTGTGGTGGGGTTGAAAGCGTGAGAGAGATTGCAAGAACGTCCCAGCAGCTGCCAAGAATTCTTATTAATCTTGGGGGCTCTTCTTGCTCTCCCTCTCAGGGTTCAGCCTCCAGAAACAGCTAGTGAGATTTCTGTCTGTTTGTCTGAAAATATAATTGTGGCTGTCTATCTTTTAGGGATTTGGTTTGCTCTTTCCTTATTTGTTGTGAGAATAAACAAATCATCTTCTCTGTCAAAGAATAGTTTAGACAGCCTCCATTTTGGACTGTGACTTGGCAGCCGCCATGTTGGCCGCATGGCTTGCTGTTCCCCTTGAAAGAGCAAGGGCCAACCCCTCCCTTTGAATTAGCCAATCGGGAAAGACCGTGTGCCTGAGCTCCAATCAAGAGCAAGGACAGGTTACGTGCCTTGTTAAGGCACTCTGCTTCAGAAAGAAAATTGCAAAGATTCTCAGAGCTAAGTTCAAACAGGAAACTTTAGGAGGGTAGCATGTGTCCAGTCAGGGACACTGGCAAGCCAAGCGTCATGATTCCCTGTGGGGGCGTCTGCCAGTGATACTCTGGGTATTTGCGTTTCACATATTGGGAGTTTATGTATTATTTTCAATGCTCAATACACTGCTTGCAATAAGCCATGTGCCTCATTTTAAACTCTTACATATTATTCTTTATATGTTGAAATTATAATTGAATCTAAAGGTATACAAATTTTATATTATTCTCTATGTCATTTTACAGGGATTATTACTTACCAAGAAGTTGTTGTCATGGAATGTTATATTTTATAGAAAAGCAAAGTTTTTATCAAATCTATAACCATGCCACTTTTAAATTTTTGTCATTTGTGGACAGCTTTATTCTGATGCATTTGTAGGTATATATGTTTAGAAAAATCCATGAAAAGGACTCAGATTTACTCTAACTTGCAGGCTTCTAAGCAGGTCATATTTTGAACTGGATGAAGATTCATAGAACTTCAAGGAATAAATAAACAAAAACAACTATGGGACTAAATGAATTGAAGATAATTATTCTTATAATTCTATTTAAAATATTGTTGACTCTTAAATCTCTTGTTTCCTGAATATAGGGAAAAGTAAAGAGCAGACATTCTGCATTATAGGAACTAACAAATTGGTAACAGATTCATTTCACAGTGCGCTCCCGGGAGACGAAGCGTTCAAAGATCATGGCTTACAACCAGGAGATTTGCTGTCTTGGAAAAGACACCAAATAAAAAACTCTCCAACCTCATTGGAGGGGACCTTACCAGGTATTACTAACTAACCCATGTGCAGCTAAGCTTAAAGGAGTTAGCTCATGGATTCACATTTCTCATTTAAAAAAGGCATCTGACTGTGAATGGACATCTACTCCCATCTCTGACACCATCTCCGTCTGCAGCGGAGATCACAGACTTTTCAAGGACGAGAAGTCGCTGACCACGGAGGCAGACAGCTATCCCAAGATGACGTCAACAAGGCCTGTATACTCACAAACTGATATTGCTTGTTTTTATATCATCTGATTGATATTGATTGAATGTACATAAAATGATTTTCATATTATTATTATCCTTATGGTTCCCTAGTGGAAACAATATCTACCTCCCCAGACCTCTTTATTAGATATGAAAAAATTTAACCTAAATACCTGCTAATCTTTCCTACCTACTACACAATGATGTTCTGGTTATCAGGTATGATAGGGAAATTAATGCCTTGTTAGCCACACATTGGTCTTCTCCTATCAATATAAGCTTTGGTTGTTGTTGTTGTTGTTTTCTGGCTCTATTTTAAAGGACCCACCTTAGGCAAATACCTCCAAGAATATCTCCCTGATAATTCCACTGGTAGAATTGTATATGGATGTAATCTGGATGAATATTGTATGGCTATAGAGATGGGTGATGAATAACTAAGAAAAACACCTGGATATGATGGCCAAAGGCTTGCAGCAGCATGTGCTATCTGTCATAGCATATCTTGTCCTCAGACTCACCAGCCATGTTCTTGTGGCTGGATGTCTGTGAAACAAGAGAGAATTCAATGGGTCCCCATTTCAGAAATTATTGACATCACTTGGTGGGTAGATATGTTTATAATTACCCCACTGTCCTTGTGTCCTGGATGTTTGAGGAGCCCTATGAATACTCAAACTCTAGCTCATTTGGGGGTCACCTTCACCCATTTAACTATGGCATAGGAAACTCAACATTTTTGGCTCCACTCAGTATACCCTAACTGCTCCCAAGCCATAGCTACCCAAATGGCAACAACATTTCTGGTGGATCCAACAACATTGGTCCCCCTAAAAGAAGCAAAAGGGGAATACTTGGAGCAGTAGGGGCTGGCCTTGGTATCCGGGACAAGCTGAAGTTGTATGTAGCTAATGAAGAATGTCATTCATTAGAAAAAGATTTTTATCTCAAATAGGTCACATAGAGGGAATGCTGTTTCTGGAAGAAGGAAAAACAGTGGGAAGCAGCATGGAAAGATAATAAAGCCTTAGTTTAATGGATAGAACAGGCTCGACAGACTAAAAACTCATGCCCAAACCCAACAATGGGAACATGCTTGTGCCCTAATTCAACTGGGCCTGTTGTCTATGCTAATGCAAGGAATCTGAAGTGGCTATGAAACAATGGCCAACTATAATGGCTGCAGAAGCCCAGGCCAGACACTTATGGGACTCATATGGTTCCCCAGGCATTTGGAAAATTTTAAATGGGAAATGTGATCTACAATATTGTGTTTTTAAAAGCCCAGGTGCGAGTTAAGTCCTAGGCTTAAATTCCCAGTAGTTCAACTGGCCGGCATAGGGACCATCCTCAATAATACTAGAATACTTCCAATGGGAAGTAGATGGGCCATATTTAAAAATAATAAACAATGTGAACCCATCTCACTGTCTGTGAAAATTGGAAAAGTGAATGGTTATGCCCTCAATCCATATGGAATACTGAATTCACCCAGTCCTGGCTTATTGTATCTACCCCAACAAATAACAATATAGTATATAGGAAAGGGGCGTTTTTGCTGGTAAGGGTTAAAAGCAATCTTTACTGTAATATCACCAAGTTTACATTAAATAATACTAGAATATGGTGTAATACTGAAATTATAGGCAGAATGACTTTGCCTGATGTTCATAAAATCTGTGATAATATTGATACTGAAAAACCAATGTATTGGGAAATTGAACTCCTCCCCATGAAGCCATTTTTATGGGAACTAATTGGCCAGAAGAAAATTAGAGCTTCTAGATAATGAAATAGTAGAGTCTTAATTCATTTGGCCAAACATATCATAAGGTACAAATGACAGTGGATGAAGGAGGAAAGCATAATTAGCTTAATAAAAGATTATGATAATACATGTAAAGGGTTTTTTGGTTAGCTGTGATGCTTGTTCCCCTTAGAATTTTCCTTGTCTAGTATTAGACATTTTCTGTTCCTAATCAGTGTTGTTATTGGTTTACTATTGTTACTTTTGTTCTTGATATGTAAATGTTATATTAGATGCAGAAAAGCAAAACGTAAGACAAACAGCAAAAAGACTCGGATCATGGTGGCTCAAAAATTAGAAATGATCCAGAATACTTTTAACAAGGACATATAGGATCTGACTGCCTCCCATTTACCTGCCTTTTTAAAATATATAATTCGGCCTTAAATGCCATCTAAGGTTATGGTCTCGCCCCCATCCCCAGTGGTCCACCTGTTCAGCAAGACATGCTGACACTGAGACATCCTAGGAATGAGCCTTCCTAGCAACGTGGGATTCCATTATCCAACCAAAAGGTTGGTCATCAATGCATCCTTTGGATTGATTTATGACCAAAAGGGGAATGTGTGGACGAAAGGAGCCACATGCTAACCTGACAAGCTCAGGGGAGGCCTGCGTGGCAGTCTTGCAAACTCAGAGACCTGGAATAACCACAAAGGATGGTTTGAAAATTAAATATTTAACTACAAACAGGTTATAGTGGGCAGTCATTCCTAAGCTGATACCTTCCCTGACAAAGATCAACTTAGATCTTCTTTCCTGAGCCCATTTGCCTTTTTGCCTCTAAGATAACATATCTGTGAGATGTCTGGGTAACTTGTAACTTCCTTCTTTTGCTGGAGCCCCTGGGGCACAACCAAATGTGGTAGGCGCCAGGACAGATGCCTCAAATTCCTTCATTATCCTGTTAATTGTTCCTGTACCCACCTAAGTATGTGTCCATCATTTTACTTTTTGTCCAATCCCAGGGGTTTCCCACCATTTGACTTTATCCAATGAATTTCATGTAGCCCACCTATGTCCCTCCTTTGATGGCAATGCATAAATACAGATGTAACCCACCATTCTTCGGAGCATAATCTCAATTCGTTGAGGTTCTGCTTCCCGGCATATGTCGACAGTTTGGCTCAAATAAACTCACTAAAATTCTTTACAGGTTTCAATGGTTTTTTCGTTAACACTCTAATGAATGACTGCTAAGTAACCTGTAGTGAAGGATGGTGGCAAACTGTCATTTCAGCTCAAGGCCACAAACATGGCTTTAATGTAACAAGCAGAAATGTAGATCCTATGAACAATGATTGAGTTAATAAGGAGGGGAGGGGGCCTGCTGTGATTAACTCAGATATCATCACTTCAATTTTTACCTTACGGATACCACAAAAAGAAAACACTTTGGAACTCAGAGTGAGTCTTTGTGAAAAATTAAAGGTTTGTCTTTCAAGCCATTAAAAACAAAATCTGAAAATCAGACTTTGACAGGTAGGAAAAGGAGAGGCAGAGGCATACTAAGGTTCTCTTCCTACAGTTTGGCTAATGTGATAGTCTGGTTTATATGATGACCTGCTTTACCTAGGTTATCTATTGTTCTACAAGTATATAGCACATGACAAAAAGAGGCTTTTAGTCAGACAAATGTCCTTTAAAATCTTTATTTTATAAATCGCTTAGTAGGCAGCATAAGCAAAATACTTAACCTTTCTGAGCCTCTGTTTTCTCATGTCTTATAATGGGGATAATCTCTACATCACAGAGCTGTGTGAATGGAATGGGGCATCAAAAGAGACAATGCCATGATAGCTTGCTAATACTGACATTTCAAAGTCTGGGAAGTCTACAGCTGCTGCAGTTGTCACTGTCGCTGGCCATTGCTTGGTCCCTAGTCAAGTCCAGGGTGGTTAGTGTCTGATTACAAGCCTTATCTTCACTATCCCGAGTTTCCCACTCAACTGCTGTTCACCATTCTCCCACAAATCACCCTTCCCCAGGGCTTAATCAGGATGAATGGGGAAACAGCAACCAGGGGTCTTAAGAAACAAACAAACAGTAAAACAAAGACATGTTGAAATGTTATTGGCATCATGTTTAGCATTTGCACATCTCTTGGAATTCTTTAGCAAATTGATCTTCAATTAACACTTCACTATCCGATTGGGATGGGTCTGTTTTATATTATTCTTGTGGTCCTTGATCATCCAGAAGCAAGGAAAGAAGCAGTATGGAACAGAAAGTATAAATTATACTATATTGAAATTGTATGTTTATCTTAACATTTGCTAATTTACATCCAAGTTATCTGGGTAAGCTGCTCACAAGCAGAGACAATGTCTAATTCTTCTTTACATTATTTAAAATTTTTTTATTGATTTAAAGGAGAGAGAGAAAGAGAGAGAGAGAGAGAGAGAGACATCCATGAGAGAGAAACACCGATCTGCTGCCTCCTGTAAGTACTCTATTTTCCGGCGTATAAGACGACTGGGCAAATAGAAGATTTTCCTGGGTTAAAAAGTTGTCTTATACGCCGGAAAATACGGTGCTCACTGGGGATCAAACCTGCAGCCCAGGCATGTGCCCTGACTGGGAATTGAACCAGTGACTTCTTGGTGCATGGGACGATGACATTCAACCACTAAGCCACACCTGCCTTTTTTGCATTCTGATCAAGCTCAAGGACTAGTACCCAAAAAATGCAAATCAAAACAAAATTATCCTTCCATCAAGTTGGCAAAACCTGAATGGTAATACCCCAATGCTGGCTATAACCCAAACCTTTCTGAACTCAGCAATATGTTTAAAAAGCCTTGAAAATGTCCATACCCTATGACAGGGCAATTTTATTCATAGTACTTTGACATAATGAATATTTAAGGAATGTTCAAAGTTATAGTTTCAATCTTCACACAGTGTCGCTTATAACACAAGAAAATAAAATAGGACTACAATGAGAGATTTGTTAAATAAGAAATAGCGCATACATATGGTGAAATACTATATAACCATTAAACATGATGTTAAGGGAACTATTGCCTGGCTTTGAAAAGAATGGTTCACAATATGTTAAGAGATAAAAGCAGAACATAATAGCATGATCTCACTTTTCAAAAATAAAAAATAATATATACCTGAAATTATTCTGGAAGACTGAGAGCATATAACCTAAAATATTAACAACCATATCTTTAGATGATGAAATGACAAAGGATTGTTTTCTCATTTATACATTTCAGCATTGTTTAATTTCTACAGTAAGCATGTATTATGTTTTATTCAACTAAAATTTAAATATTGAAATATTCAGATAAATAGAAAACTATAAGAAGTAATGAAACAGGCACCCACATGAGCTGTATCTAAAATAGGTATTGACATTTTGCCAAATCTTCTTCTTCTCTCTCTCAATGAAAAAAAAAAAGTAACCTCTATACTACCACTCGTCGAGCTTTCTGTTTTCTGCTTCCCCACAGGTAAGCACTACCCTCACAGTTGATGTGCATTATTCCTGTGAATATGATTTTCTGTATAAGTATAGTCATTATTTTTAGTTTATTTTAAAGTTTTACACAGATTGTTATCATCAGCAATATCATAATTATCATCATCACTTTAGCTGGGCTTTATCAAACCACTTCACTAGTATTAGCTAATTTCATTATACTGGGATGATCAACTTGCTTTTTTCACTCTGAATGTGTTTTATGCAGATGAAAATAAACAATTACTATTGATTATAATTAAACTAGAGTCCCAGTACATGAAACTCGTGGACAGGTGGGGGTCCCTAGGCCTGGGGGGTGATCAGGGCGGATCAGGGCCAGACTGATCGGGGCCTGAAGGCTCCAACGGGATCAGGAGAGGAAGTGATTGTCACTGGGCTGGTGTGGAAGGAAGAGATGCCAGATGCCGACGCTGCCCTAGGTGCTCCAACACCTCAAGGTTCCCTGCCTCTCCCCCTCTTCCTTCTCTGGATGCCATGCCGACACCCGGGGCCTGCTGGCCTGGGAAGGAATAGGAGGAGCGGCCGGGGATGTTTCAACCCCCAGTTTGGAACGTGCAGGAGGCAGCAAATCAATGATTCTCTATCATCATTGATGTTTCTATCTCTCTTTCCCTCTCCGAAATCAATCAAATGCATACTTTTAAAATGCAAGTTTTTTAGAGGAAGAAAGGTAGGGCAAGGGAGCTATTGACAGGGGGGCATTTGAGATCTTGCTCACATTTCAGAAAGGATAACATAAGGTGGTCCTCAGGGGGTGACAGGTGAGGAGTGGCAGTGGGTGGAGCAGGGCACTGCGGGCTGAGGAACTGGCTGTAATGACTGGGAATATCTGTGACAGTGACACCAAGCATGTATTGGGGCCATCGCTGGGATCATTCATCACCAAGAGGTTTTGATTCCTGATGGGAGGATAAACACGGAGATCAGTGGGCCTTTCTTAGCCTAGAAGGTGAGGCGGACAGCAGGAGCGGGCTGCCCTGCTTCCCTACAAATGTAAACACACAGTGTAACTGCACATGGACATCAGTCAGCGGCCAAATCAATGCCCAGCCAGTCCTGGTGGCTGTGTCCTGCCACTCTCTGGCTTTGCTGTGGTGCTATTGAACAAGGCCGAAGCCACGCTGCCAAGTGCACATAGTATAGGATGGGGCGGGCAGGAAGCCAGAGCTGGAAGTCGGGAGCTGAGGTGGCAACAGCGCTGCCTCTGCCATGGAGCTGGACGGGGAGCAGCTGTCTGTGCAACTGGCTTTGGAGTCAGAGGGGCTTTGCTTCCTGCACGTCACCTTTGAGTCCCCGAGAGCCTGTGGGCCGGGCAGGGCCTGGGGAGGCCTTTCCCGCCTGGAGCCATTCTTCCCAGGGTGGCAGCGTCGGGCTGCTTGTTTTTTTTTCCAGTTTATTTTTTTTATTGGAAAGCAAGCTTTGGGCTTGTGGTTCCTGGGATCCCTAAGCCATAGCGTGTGCCTCCAGGTCTCACTGTGCCCCCCTCCTACTCTTCCTGCGTTGAGCATCTGGCCCCTGGTGGTCAGTGTGCATCACAGCGACTGGTGGACCAGTCATTCTGGTCGTTCTGCTGTAATGGTCGCTGGGCTTGTATTATATAGGATGTTATTATTCTAAGCATCCTTATGAAATTATCTTTATATTTTACTTCTTTGAGATTACTCTCAGAGTGGAACTGCCAGGTCAAAGAGAATAACTAATTGTACAACCTGATACATGCTTCAGGACATTAACCAACTGACCATATTCCAAGAAAAGTATCAGTGAAATCAGTTCTTTACAACATGGTCAAAATTGACTTGATTAAATTTTATATACTTTGATGGTTTAACAGCTGTATGATCCTACTCTAAACTGATTCTAATTTTTAATTATGTAATTGCTATTGAGGCTAAATTTTTCTCTTTTGGTTAATTAATTATTTTGCTTTGTATTTGTAAAAATTCTATTCACTCTTTTGATTACATACTCAGTGGTATTTTATATGTGATCATACTCATATCTTAACCCTTAGTATGATTTGGTCAAAAAGTCACAATATATATAATATATATATAAAGTAGATAAAATATATAATGTATATATAAAAATTATGACAACAGCCCTAACTGGTTTGGCTCAGTGGATAGAGCATTGGCCTGTGGACTGAAAGGTCCCTGGTTTGATTCCAGTCAAGGGCATGTACCTTGGTTGTGGGCACATCCCCAGTAGGAGGCGTGCAGGAGGCAGCTGATAGATGTTTCTCTCTCATCAATGTTTCTAACTCTCTATCCCTCTCCCTTCTTCTCTGTAAAAAAATCAATAAAATATATTTTTTTAAAAATATGACAGCAAAATTTATAGATAATTTGTACCAACACCCTTTTCTTTTTTCATTAGAATATGTGGCATTATGTATATAGAGATATGTTGTTCTTTAGGTTCTGTGGGTTAGTATTTTGACCTGGGGAAAGATTTATATTTTGAGAGTGAAATATTGATACAGAAGAATGCTCTTATATTGCAGTGAATTATTATGCAGCTTGCTTTCAATTTTATTTTGTATTGATTTCAGGTGTACAGCTTAGTGGTTAGACAATCATATATTTTTAACATAGTGTTCCCCTCAATATTTCCAGTACCCATCTGGCACTGTTGTAGGTGGTGGGAATGGCACCAGGTGTTAGACGGGTGAGGTCGAACTGGTTCTGGGTTCAGCAACCTCGGTACTTGAGTTCTGGCTATGAAAGACTTCAGAGCCAAGACTCCAACTATAAGAGAACATTTATTTAGAAAGTCACAGCCATCTTGTGTCCACATGGGGGCAGCCATCTTTGACCACATGGGGGAAGCCATCTTGTGTGTTGGAGTGATGGTCAATTTGCATATTACTCTTTTATTAGATAGGATTATTGACTATATTCTCTATGCTGTATTTTACATCCCCATACCTATTCTGTAACTACCAATTTGTACTTCTTAATCCCTTCCAATTTTTCACCCACCCCCCTTTTGTTTGTTCATTTATTTTGTTTTTTAGATTTCATATATAAGTGAAATTATATATAGATATAAAACATCCCCAGACAAATCTTAAGTCAAGACACATCTCATGGTTTCAACTTGAGAAACTAAATTTGATTCATAATGGCTTTCTAATTCTAAATGGTGGGAATCTATTTAATAACCTAATAACAAAAGCAAAATGAGAACTGCCCTTATCCCTCCATCTGAATTTTACCCCAAACTTAACCCCATTCTAAATAAAGTTTCAAGGCCCAACATCACACTTAATCCTTGTTGAGAATTTTTTTCTCAGACATAGCATTACCACTCTCACACCATGTCTATATGTACCTGGCCTCTTGTATCAAGTCACCCTGAGCCACTTAAAGCTTTAAAAAAGGAGTATGGGTAACAGTGAGTTGAGAGGGAAATAAAAGG
Source organism: Cnephaeus nilssonii (assembly GCF_951640355.1). NCBI lineage: Eukaryota > Metazoa > Chordata > Mammalia > Chiroptera > Vespertilionidae > Cnephaeus > Cnephaeus nilssonii. The sequence continues at coordinate 60,779,833 of NC_137071.1, read as the reverse complement.
TAATAGAGGAAGTATTTATCAGGTTGATCATTTTCATAGAAGCCTGAGGATGGCTGGGTCCATATAAAATAACTTTGAAAAAATTGCCATAAGATATAAGGGTGTTTTTTAAAATATATTTTTACTAGAGGCCTGGTGCATGGATTCATACACCAGTGGGGTCCCTCAGCCTGGCCTGCACCCTCTTGCAATCCGTGACCTCTTGGCCAGGGAGGAGCCCAAGCCCAGCCCGGGCACTATGCTTGCTTCCGCTCATCCCAGCCCCGCTGCACCTGTTGCTACCACTCTGTAGCTGCCGCAGTGGCAGGAGAGGCTTGCGCCACTGCAGCTGCGCTTGCCAGCCATGAGCCCAGCATCTGCAGCCCGTCGGTCAGCTGAATGGTGCTCCCACTGTGGGAGCGCACTGACCAACAGGGGGCAGCTCCTGCATTAAGTGTCTGTCCCCTGGTGGTTAGTGCGCATCATAGCAACTGGTTGATCGGTCATTTGGTCATTTGGTCATTTGGTTGCTTAAGCTTTTATATATATATAGACTAGTAGCCCAGTGCATGAAATTCATGCACAGGGGGGTTCCCTCAGCTCAGCTTGTACCCTCAACCCTTGGGGGATTTCTGATTGCCAGTTTAGGCCTGATCCCTGGGATGGGACCCTCTCACAATTCGTGACCACTGCCTCCTAACTGATCACCTGCCTGATCACCCCTAACTGCCTCTGCCTGCCTGCCTGATTGCCCCTAACTACCCTCTCCTGCTGGCCTAATCTCGCCCCCAACTGCCCTCCCCTCTGGCCTGGTTGCCCCCAACTCTCCCCCCACCTGCCTGATCTCACTCAGTCTCTGTCTCTCTTTGTTTTTCTCAGCAGTCCTCCAGGCCTCCCTGCCTCCCTGTCTCCCTCTTTGTCTTTCCCAGCTGGGAGGGGTCATGGCCAGTGGGAGCCGCTTCACCCTCTGCCCACTCTCCTTTCCATCCAGGCCTCTTCAGGCCCAGTCTGTTTTGTTTCCTCATTCTGAGAGAGGCTCCTAGAGTGAGCTTGGAGGGAGGGAAAGAAAGGGAGGAAAGGCTGTGAGCTGGTGGGCACTGTGTGTGTCTGTATGTGTGCGGTTGTGAGTGAGTGTGAGTGCTGGCCCCACTTCCCCCGTCCCTGTCTCCGCAGCCACAAGTCCCCACCCACCAGAGCCTGCTACGTGTGCAGCCTAGGCGTTAGGTCAAGCCTCCAGTTGTTGTGGATGTGACAGACCCAGGGTTTTTATATATTAGGATTGATTTCAGAGAGGAAAGGAGAGGGAGGGAGAGATAGAAACATCAATGATGAGAGAATTATTGATCATCTGCCTCCTGAGCCCACAACCTGGGCATGTGCCCTTGACCAGAATCGAACCCGGGACCTTTCAGTCCACAGGCCAACACTCTATCCACTGAGCCAAACTGGCTAGGGTAAGATGAATATTTTTAAACAAGAAAGTATTAATTTCTTATGAACCCAATTTAAAGAAACCATACTTTAGACTCACAAGACTAGGGACAAATAATGATTTTACCCTAAATTTAGGTACTCCAGGATTTAACAACACTTTTCTTATTTTTATAAGTTTTAAAGACAAAGAATTTAATGAGTGAATTTACTCCTAGATTTTGTTGTAATGTACCCCACGAGTAATACACAGGACGCAAAAACAAATCAAAGAGTCATTTAATCAATAAAGCCAGTGACTGCGAGGGAGATGCGGCTCCAAATCTCGCAGCCCCAAAATGGCGGTAACATCAGGCTTATATAGGCAAATATCACAAAGGTATCGATTACATCTTTAGGTTTGGAATGAGGAACCTGGTTTGCAAAAAGAAGTTACAGAAGCTAAATTGAGCAAGTTAGTTATATACAAAGATTAATTATAGTTTCAGGTCTTGGAGCCACTGAGTCAACGGAAAACACATTTTCTGGAGCCACTGAAGCAATTAAAGCAATTGTGCTCTCCTGGTCACAGGATGCAAAGGAATGTGTTTTGAAAGATCAGTAAAAACCACAATCAATGGGGTATTCAATTGAATGGGATGATTTATATAAGTTCAGAAAATCAAAGTAACTTCTCTATTATTTTAGCAAGCAAATAAGTACAGAAGCCAGAACAGCAGGGTTAAAAATTAAACAGCAGTTTTTACCCAAGATGATTGCTACCATGCTTCACTTTTACCAACTATGATATGTTCTATTCAATTCAGATAATCTTGTAAAGAGATAAAGTTTGGGTGTCTGCTGCTAGCTAGCTTAAGCTAACAAAACGTTAAATACTATCTTGTCATCAAAATAGATAATTTAGGAACAAATTAGATAAATTGTAATGTTGAGTTATCTATCACTCAGCTGTTGTGCAGCAAGATTAACACTTAGACCTGTGGGGCCTAAAGATCTTGTATGTTAAAGTAATTCATTTTGTGGAAATTATGGTTAAAAACATGATTCATAGGTTTTCACTGTTTGATGGAGTGTTCATTATAAGCTATGTTGAAGATTAAATGAGTCAATAAGCATAAAGGTTTTGGAAGAGAATGTGGCACAGGATAAGCGCTACTTTAAGAACTGGCACTAGGCACACTCTCCAAATTATAATCGTGGTTTCTGGAATTTCTTTAAAGAAGTCCTTAATTCTCAAGTCTGGGAGTACCTAGAACATAATCATTTTATATAGAGGTTTTCTGTAGTTTTGATACTTTTTATTTTGTATTTTCTTGTCATTTGTTTTGTTATTTGATTTATTCATATGTCAGAATGATCAATAAGGTCTGGAAATTTTTCCTTGAATCTATTTTTATTTGAGAAAATTTCCATAAACTTATTTGTGAAAAGAAGTATTAGTTTAATTTGCTAGCAAGAATGTTAGCCACTCCACAAGAACAGACATATAGATCAATGGAACAGAATAGAGAATCCAGATATTGACCCAAACCACTATGCTCAATTAATATTTGACGAAGGAGGCATGAACATACAATGGAATAAAGACAGTCTCTTCAATAAATGGTGTTGGGAAAATTGGACAGATACATGCAAAAAAATGAAGCTAGATCACCAACTTACGCCATACACAAAAATAAACTCAAAATGGATACAGGACTTAAACATAAGACGGGAAACCATAAAAATACTAGAGGAATCCACAGACAGCAAAATCTCAGACATATGCCAAAAGAACTTCTTCACCGATACTGCCCCTAGGGCAATGGAAGCTAAAGAGAAAATAAACAAATGGGACTACATCAAAATAAAAAGCTTTTTTACAGCAAAAGAAACTATCAACAAAACAACAAGAAAGCCCACTGCATGGGAGAACATATTTGCAAATGGCATCACTGATAAAGGTTTAATCTCCAACATCTACAGGCAGCTTATACAACTTAATAAAAGGAAGATAAATGATCCAATAAAAAAATGGGCAACAGACCTAAATAGAATCTTTTCCAAAGAAGACAGAAGGAAGGCCAAGAGAAACATGAAAACATGCTCAAAGTCACTAATTATCCGAGAGATGCAAATCAAAACAACAATGTGGTACCATCTCACACCTGTCAGAATGGCTATCATCAACAAATCAACAAACGACAAGTGTTGGCGAGGATGCGGAGAAAAAGGAACCCTCGTGCACTGCTGGTGGGAATGCAGACTGGTGCAGCCACTGTGGAGAACAGTATGGAGTTTCCTCAAAAAACTGAAAATGGAACTCCCATTTGACCCAGTAATCCCACTCCTAGGAATATATCCTAAGAAACTGGGAACACCAATAAGAAAGGATATATGCACCCCTATGTTCATAGCAGCACAATTCACCATAGCTAAGATCTGGAAACAGCCTAGGTGCCCATCAGCATTTGACTGGATCAGAAAACTATGGTACATCTACACAATGGAATACTATGCTGCCATAAAAAAGAAGGAATTCTTACCATTTGCAGCAACCTGGATGGAATTGGAGAACATTATGCTGAGTGAAATAAGCCAGTCAATGAAAGAAAAATACCACATGATCTCACTCATTTATGGATAATAAAGAACATTATAAACTTGAACAAAAAGATAGATACAGAGGCAGTAAAGCATCAAACAGTCTGTCAAATTACAGCAGGAAGGTTAGGGAGAGGTGGGGAAGATAAGAGATCAATCAAAGGACTTGTATGCATGCATATAAGCATAACCAATGGACGCAAAACTCTGGGGGGTGAGGGCATATATGGGAGTGGGGGGGGCAATGGTAAGATATGTACACATATAATACCTTAATAAAAAAAATTGAAAAAAAAAAAGAATGTTAGCCACTCAATTATCACTTGTATTACTTATTTTCACTTGCAAGCTTCTGGATGATTTTTATTGCTATTTTTGTTTTCCTAGCCATGATTTTGCTTTTTTTCCAACATCCACAATTTTGTCTGACATTTAGTTCTTCAGAAATTTTCCCATTAACAGCTGTCAGAATGTAATCTCACTATAAAAAAAAACAACAAAGAAAATCTAATCTGAAAAGCAGAAGATTCAGAAATATAAGATGTTCAGAAAGAGCAGAGGCGTTCTTAACATGTCCTCTTAAGCTGGGTGCTCTTCTACTTCCATTTAAGATAGAAGGCAGAGTCTGAGGAGGAAACTGGTCTTGCAAGGCATGTCAGGCCATAAAAACTGTAACAATGCACTGCCCTGGGGGGGGGGGTAGGGTTGTTATCGCTGGCCCCAGTACAGGTCATTGGATATGGCCTGGGGACCCCCAACACCTGGGGGCCTTCCTGTAAGTCCAGGAAAGGGGGCAGAACCACATCTGCAAGACAAAGACCCCAGAGGGTTATAAAAACTGAAGCCCTATGCGTGTTTCTCCACTCTGATTTGGAAATTATTCCCGGAGTCCACTAGTGTTAATAAACGGGGTCCCTCCCTTTCTCTAGGAAGCGTGCTTGGTATTTCTTTGGTCTTCTGCAACATTTGGTTCCCTGAACCAGGAAGCTAACCACGTTTGGCTCTTGCCTCCGGTGAGTGGATGGGGTTTGGGACCCAGGGGCATGGGACAGGCCTCTGAAAGGTGTGCACTGCTGATTTTAGCAGAATTCAACCGGGGGTGGGGAGGGATGGGAGGGGAGAACTCCAGGTGTTCCTGGTCCTCAGTCCAGGACCCGGCAGGCATCCAGAGAAAGTGGACAGACACCTCTGGACCTGTTGACAGAATCACTAAGGTAGGGGCCCCAGTCAGTCAGGCCCACTCCAAGTGAGTGGAAGGGGGAGCTTGATCCCCTTCCCCAGAAGTCATAGGACTTCGTCAGGTAAATTAGGAATCAGGACGCTGGAGGTGAGTGAATTCAGATTTGATTAAGGAATTATGGGTTCACTCTTCTGTTTGCTTGTGTGTGGGACTAGCCAATTTGCTATCGAGAAGGGGGGCTGGACACAGTCTTAACTCCTCCGGTAGGTTTTCACTGAGACGTCGGTCGAGAATTCTGGTCTGGGGCGTGGGTGCCGGGAGTGCCCCCAAGCCCATCTGGGGAGTTGGGCATTATCTGCTCAGCTCCAGTCTGGGCTGGTCTACTGAGAGAGTGTGAGTACGGATGTTTGTCTGTCTTGGCAAAATTATTTGCTGATTAACTGGTCTGTGTGAAAGCGAAAGCTACTTTGATTTTCTGTTTGCTCATCTGGTTAAAATGTTTGATTTACTGAAGGCTGAACCCGTGATGGCCTGAAAAAGTCTCAAGCAGCGCTGTTGAGTTAGTTTTCTCAGAGACATTTGCTCTCTATCACGGAGGGATAGTTGATAAAAATTTCTGTCTATGTTTGTGTACTAGGGGCTTTGATTTGCTCTGTGATTTTGCTGTGTTAGGTTGAAATTTTGGAATTCTGGGGTAGATTTAAAGGTATTTGTGGCTTTTCTTGGCTCTTTTGGCTGGCTGGGACTTTCAGGGGAGGGGCTCACAGCTCTGCAGGGCGGAGAGATTTTACCTGCCCTGCCCCCTGCCTGTACTGATTAAGGATCTTTTCTTTAAGGAGGAGACCCTCCAGCTTTTAGTAAATTTCCCTGCACCCTTGTCTGTCTCTCGCCACCAATCATAATGGGGTTCGGACAAAGTAAACCCACTCTTCTCAAATGCATGTTGGAAAATTTTGAAAAGGGTTTTATTGAGGACTATGGTATTAAAATAAACCCCAAAATACTGAGGAAATTCTGTGAATTAGAATGGCCAGCCTTTGGGGTCGGCTGGTCCCCAGAAGGCTCTTTAGATGACTGGTCAGGGCGGTCTGGAATGTAGTCACAACAGATCCTGGAAACCCAGATCAGTTCTCTTACATAGACAGCTGGTTAGGAATTGCTTAAACCTTTCCGCCTTGGGTCCGGTTCTGTAAGGTTTTAGTAGTAGGAGAAAAGAAACAGGTGTCTCAGAAGGGAGCCCAACCCCTTGTTCTGCCAGGATCCCCTGAGGAAGTCCCGCTAGTTTAACCATCTCCATATGTGCCACAGGCAGCACCAAGTGCTTCCCCAGCTGGTCTGAAAGGTCCAGAAACACCGCCCCCTTCCATTTCTCCTCAACTAGGCTCTCCAGAGCCAGTTGGGTGGCGCTTGCGTTCAGCCGATCAAGGGCCCAGGCCACAACCAGCACGTCAGATGCCTCTAAGGGAGATTCAGGGTGCCAAAGTAGTTGGCAAAGATGAGACCTTTCAAGAGGGAGGGCCAGTCTATTATTATCAGCCCTTTACCACCAGTGACATCTTGAATTGGAAACATCACACCCCAGCTTATTCTGAAAAAACCTCAGGCCATGGTAGACCTCCTAGAAATGATCTTTCATACCCAGAAGCCCACCTGAGTGGACTGCAAGTAGCTCCTTTTCACATTCTTTAACACTGAGGAGCGCATGCAAGTAGTAACAGAGGCTCGGAAGTGGCTCCAGACCCAGGCCCCAGCAGGAATATTAGATACAGACAGATGGGCCAGGAAGGCCTTTCCAGATGAGGAACCCGATTAGAACCCGAACTCAGAAGATGGAAGGACTGGGCTAGAAATATATTGGCTGGCCTTCCTCCAGGGGGTCAGGGCCGGAGCCAAGAAGCCCACCAACATGGCTAAAATCTCTGAGGTTTTCCAGAAGCCTGATGAAAGTCCAGCAGCTTTCTATGAGAGACTCTGTGAGGCATACTGGATCTATACCCCCTTTAGACCTGAGGCCCCAGAAAAATCAAACCATGGTAAATGCCGTTTTTGTAGGCCAAGCCCAGCCTGACATCAGGAGAAAATTACATAAACTGGAAGGGTTTGCAAGAAAGAATGCTACCGGCCAAAACCGGTTTGGCTCGGTGGATAGAGCATCGGTCTGCGGACTGAAAGGTCCCAGGTTCGATTCCGGTCAAGGGCATGTATCTTGGTTGTGGGCACATCCCCGGTAGGAGGTGTGCAGGAGGAAGCTGGTAGATGTTTCTCTCTCATTGATGTTTCTAGCTTTTTATCCCTCTCCCTTCCTCTCTGTAAAAAAATCAATAAAATATATTAAAAAAATGCTACCAACTGCTAGAGATAGCCAACAAGGTTTTCATCAATTGAGACAGTGCAGCAAGGAAGGAGGAAGAAGAGAATACAAAGAAGGTCCAATATAATAGCAGCGGCTTTTAGAGGCTCAGGCTCCCAGACAGATCAGCAAGGATACAGACCAGGAGGAAAAGAAAGAGCAAGCCTGAGAAGAGACCAGTGTGTCCATTGTAAGGAAACAGGACACTGGAAGAATGAATGTCCCAGACGGCAAAGTAAAAAGACTAGCGCCCCCCCCCCCCCTTTCCACCCAGTTGCTATCAACCAGAGCCACCTGAAGCAGATCTCATTGGGCTAGCAATGGCTGATTCCAACTAGAACAGACCGGGCTCACTTCAGCTAGGCCCCCACGAGCCCATGGTCAGATTGAAAATTGGGGCCAGACTGTGGACTTTATGGTTGATACGGGAGCTGAGCACTCAGTAGTCACTCAGAAAGTAGCACCTCTCTCAGGAAAGGAGGTCACCATTATTGGAGCTACTGGGGACCAGACCCATAGACCATTCTGCCACTCTCACCGATGCCAACTTGGCGGTCATCAAGTAATTCATGAATTCCTGTACTTGCCAGACTGTCCAGTGCCTCTAATGGGTAGAGACCTTTTAGCCAAATTAGGGGCAGAAATCACTTTTGCTCCAGATGGCTCAGCACAGCTTTGCCTAGGTGGAGACCTCCCCAATGATCCTGTCCTTAGCAGTGCCGAGGGAGGAAGAATGGAGACTTTATACCCCCCAGACAAAGGCCTCACCATTAGAACCTGAATTAGAGAAGGAATTCCCGGTGGTCTGGGCAGAAGGGAATCCTCCAGGCCTGGCTAAGGACCACACCCCAGTGCTGATCGAGTTAAAGCCTGGGGCACAGCCTGTTAAAATTCGCCAATATCCAATTCCAAGGGAAGCAAGCCTAGGAATCCAGGTCCACTTAGACCGGCTGCTTCAGTAGGGACTTGTTAAACGATGCAGGTCTTCTCCATGGAACATGCCTCTCTTGCCTGTCAAAAAGCCTGGGACTAACGACTACAGGCCAGTGTAGGATCTACGGGCTGTTAATGAGGCTGTTATAAGCCTGCATTAAGCACTGCCAAACCCCTACACTCTTCTGGGACTCATCCCATCAGAGGCAGAATGGTTTATATGCCTAGATCTGAAAGATGCCTTTTTCTGTCTTCGATTAGCACCTTCCTGTCAGCCTCTCTTCGCTTTCGAATGGGAAAACCCAACTACAGGGGCCAAGGAGGAGTTCATCTGGACCAGACTGCCATAAGGGTTCAAGAACTCCCCTACTCTTTTTAGTGGAGCATTAGCATCTGATCTAAGTTCCCAGGACAGGACTTAGGGTGTGTTCTACTCCAGTATGTAGACAAGCTCCTACAGGCCAGCTCCACACAAGCTCAGTGCTGGGAGGGAACACGAACCCTTCAGAGATTGTTAACTGAAACAGGTTATTGGTTGTCTAAGAAAAAAGCACATATTTGTCAGAAAGAAGTCAAGTATCTAGGCTTCCAGATCACCCAAGGGAAACAAAGGCTAGGGACTGAAAGGAAGCAGGCAGAATGTGCCATTCAAGTCCCTAGCACCTGGCGGCAGATTCGGGAATTCCTGGGAGCGGCAGGGTTCTGTCGAATTTGACTGATACCACTCATATCTGGCCAGGTTTTCAGACCTGGCTAGACCTCTCTATGAAGATTTAAAAGGAGAAGAGAAGGCACCCATTGACTGGGGTCCCGAACAGGAGAAAGCCTTCATCAACATAAAGGCAAAGCTCACTGAGGCCCCAGTACTAGGGCTACCAGATGTGACACGAGACTTTAATCTTTTTGTTCACGAGAACAGCGGGGTAGCCCTAGGAGTTCTAACCCAGGAGTTTGGACCCTGGCAAAGACCAGTAGCCTATCTCTCCAAGCAGATTGACCCAGTTGCCTCCGGTGGCCCACGTGCCTCAGGGCCCTTGCAGCCACAGCATTATTAGTCAAGGAAGCGGATAAGCTTACCTTAGGACAAAACTTAAATGTAAAAGTTCCTCATGCTGTTGTCACCCTGATGGAAGCAGGGGGCAGCACTGGCTGACTCATGCTCGAATGACTCAGTATCAAGGGCTGTTATGTGAGAATCCACAGGTATGATTAGAAGCAGTGAGAACACTTAATCCTGCCACCTTCCTACCCATCGCTGAGGTGGCCCCTCAGCATGATTGCCTGAAAGTCCTAGAGGAGGTTTATTCCAGTCGGCCAGACCTAAGGGATAGGCCCCTGCAAAACTCGGACTTGGTATTGTTCACAGACGGCAGCAGCTTCTTAGATGAAGGAAAAAGACGAGCCGGATATGCAGTGGTATCAAACTTTGAGACAATTGAAGCACAGGCCCTGCCTGAAGGATGGTCAGCACAGAGGGCAGAACTTTGGGCCCTAATAAGAGACCTAGAACTCAGTAAGAATAAGCGGGCCAATATCTACACTGACTCGCGCTATGCCTTTGCTACCCTGCATGTCCATAGGGCCATATATAAGGAAAGGGGACTCTTGACAGCAGGAGGAAAAGTAATAAAAAATCAGAATGAGATTTTAAAGTTACTAGAAGCAGTCTGGGAGCCTAAAGAAATAGCCGTCATCCATTGCAAAGGTCACCAGAAAGGGAAAGACTCAGTATCAGAAGGAAACCAGCATGCTGATGCCACAGCAAAGCTGGCTGCTAAAGAACAAGCAGCACTGGCACATATCATGTTGGCCCCCGAATTATCTGAATCTCCAAAATACACTCCTCAGGAAGAGGAATGGGCCCAGCAAGAAAAGGGCAAGAGAACAATGGAAGGCTGGTGGATACTCCCAGATCATAGGGTCTGTGTCCCAGAACAGTTAGCCCATGAGGTAGTCCTCCAGCAGCATGAACTCAATCATTTAGGAAAGGCTGCCCTAGAAGCTTTGCTAGGCAGGTACTACCTGATTGCCCATCTACCCTCCTTGTGTGCCTCAGTCTCTCAACATTGCCTCCTCTGTGCTCAGAACAATGCTAAACAGGGTCCTGTGGGACCGATAGGAGTTCAGTGCTGTGGGCAAGCTCCTCTTGAGGACTTAGAAATAGATTTTACAGAAATAGGGCCTAGCAGAGAGAATAAATACCTGCTAGTCTTTGTTTGCACCTTTTCAGGTTGGGTCGAGGCATATCCCACTCGCACTGAAAAGGCGAGAGAAGTCACTAAGGCATTGCTGAAGGACATAATTCCACGGTATGGAATGCCTTTGGTCATAGGGTCTGATAATGGCCCAGCCTTTATAGCAGAAATAGTACAACAGGTAGCCAAGGCTTTAGGAATTAAATGGAACCTACATGCAGCTTACAGGCCTCGAGCTCAGGGAAAGTAGAGCACATGAACCAGACTCTAAAGCAGGCTATGGCTAAGCTATGCCAAGAGACAACCATACCCTGGACAGATATCTTGGCTCTTGTACTCCTGCATGTACACTGTGCCCCAAGGGCCAGGGTAGGTTTCTCTCGATTTGAAATTCTATATGGTAGACGCCCTCCCTCAATTCGGCCAAAGGGAGATTTGGGGGAAATAGGGAACTTAGAAATCCAGAAACAACTACAAAGACTTGAAAAAACTGTCTTTGAGGTCCACAGGTGGTTTATTGACTGACTACCCATTTTTCTAGGAACAGCTGTACATCCTTATAAACCTGGAGACCAGGTTTGGGTAAAGGATTGGGAAAAGGAGCCCCTCAAGCTTACCTGAAAGGGACCCTATCCAGTCACATTAACCACCCCACAGCTCTTAAGGTTGCAGGACTAAACACCTGGATCCACCACTCCCAGGTGAAGGCAGCCCACCAGCCAAGTGACATCCAGTCTGAGTGGAAGGTGACCTCTGACCAAAAACACCCCCTGCGGATCACCCTCAAGAAGACAGCCGACCTGGCCGAGCAACCTGCTCCAAGGAATTCAGATAACACCCTGCTGAATTCTCCCTAACACTAATCCTTCTTTCTTATTTCCTCCTAACATAACATGCTTTAGTATTTCTGGATAATCACTGGTTTTATCTAATAATTCTTATTTTGTCTTTTTATGAGTGCCAGCGGAATCTGAGACTAGTACCAGGAGGTAAACTCATCTGCTCTTGCTGGGACACAGAAGCACCATAAAATTACTGCTCCTCACACAGCAAGGAAACAAAGGCCTTATCATAAATTGTTGGATTACACCTTGTCATGCTATCCTTTGCTCCTTGCTTAGAAACTCACTATCCAAATATGCTAGACTGGGTAGTCCACGAGAAAACCCAATCAAGCCAGATTTTTGCTAGCTATACTTATTAGCCTGCAGCATGTTACTACTCTACTACCAAATGCACATGTGTGGGGGCGGGAATTGTATTGGACGGAAAAAAATAATAATAGGACCTGTCACGGACAATGTGCAGCTAACTAATGTTGCTCCTATTTGTTTCAGCAGTACACAGGGCCAACATCCAACAGGTCACCTCCCAGATGAACTATGCAACTTTACACCCAAGGCTGAAAACACCACCTACCCCTAGTGCCCCCTGCAGGAACATTCTATGCGTGTGGAACCACTGCTTACCTCTGCCTGCCTGCAAACTGGACAGGAATAACTTTAAACTTCTGATGGTCCTACAAAGCAGAAGAACTCTCTACAAACCCCTCTGAGAGGAAGAAGTGGGATGCTGACCCCTTGGTCATCGTCCCTTTCCAGCAGGAAGTAGCTAAGAGCGGTCGTCACCCCTGTTCACCATAACATCCCGTTGGCCTGGGGACCCCCAACACCTGGGGGCCTTCCTATAAGCCCATGAAAGGGGGTGGAACCATATCTGCAAGACAAAGACCCCAGAAGATAATAAAAAGTGAAGCCCTCTGTGTGTTTCTTCACTCTGATTTGGAAATTATGCCCGGAGTCCACTAGTGTTAATAAACGGGGTCCTACCCTTTCTCTAGGAAGCCTGCTTGGTATTTCTTTGGTCTTCTGCAACAAATCAAAACAGGCTGCCTACAAATATTAGTGGAACACCCCCAGGGTATGATTTTCATTTTCTTCTTTCCCAGTGATGACCATTTTCCTTCTACTGTGGATGAAAGGGGCCACATGCAGATACCACAAATTCCTTCATTGTTATTGTTATCACGTTAATTGGTGACTGTGTTAAGGTGAAAAACACTCAAACCTGTAAAGAATTTTTGTGAGTTTATTTGAGCCAAACTGTGAACAATTGCTGACTATTGCCAGGAAGCAGTATTTCAATTGGAGAATGGCGGGTTACATCTATATTTATACAATTGCAATCAAAGGAAGGGACGTAGGTGGGTTACATGAAATCCATTGGTGATAGACTAGAGAGGTGGGAGAAAGCAAAGAGGGGAAACCCCTGGGATTGCATAAAAAGTAAAATGATAGACACATACTTAGGTGGGTGCAAGAACATTTCACATGATAACAATGAAGGAATTTGTAGTATCAGTCCGGCACCCAGGCACATTAGGTTGTGCCCCAAGGGGTCAAGAAAAGGTTAAGTTACAAGTTACCCAGACATTTCAAGAATCTGTTATCATAGATGCAAAAAGACAGATAGGCTCAGTTAAGGTTAAGGTTGACCTTGTCAGTGATGATACAGGTCTAGGAGATGACTACCCACCATAACTGCTTTTAGTTAGTTTGATTTCAGACCATCCTTTGTGGTTACTTTAGGTCTTAGGGCTTGCAAGACTGCCGTGCAGGCATTCCCTGAGCTTGTCAGGTTAGCATGTGGCCCCTTTCATCCACAAGTCTTAACTATCCTGTACCCACCTAAGTAAAAGAAGTATGTATCTATCGTTTTACTCTTTATCCAATTCCAGAGGTTTCCCTGCTTTGCTTTCTCCTGCATCTTTTATCTATCACCAGTGGATTTCATGTAACCCACTTAAGTCTCCTCCTTTGATTGTAATGTATAAAAATGGGCGAAAAACCGCCATTCTCCAGAGCATTATCCCAATCCATTGAGATTCTGCTTCCAGGCAACTGTCAACAGTTTGGCTCAAATAAACTCACAAAAATTCTTTACAGGTTTGAATGTTTTTATGTTAACATTACTTGGAATAGTCCCAGAAGAATTCCAAAGAAGCTCACTGAGGACCATCCCACAAACCCAGGCCCAGTGTTAATGAAGGGGAAAATAAGACATTTGGGGGGCTAGCTATCTGAATCTATGCCAATAATCTGCCTTCTGACGTATATCCTTGCTTGCCAATAAACATACACTCTTGCTTGCTGTTAAACTCCATTCTTATCAAACTCCCTTCTTATCTGTGATGCCTGTTCTGCATTGCAGTACCTGTTTCCCAGAATACTCCCATTTTACAGAGGCCATAAACTATGAACCATATTCAACCCCAGAGGGGCTGGCTCCAGTGCTGGCAGGCCTCTGGGTGTGGTCTCACTTCCCCCATCCCAACTCACGGGGCAGGGGCTGCAAAGCCTGTGAAGGGTCCGGAAATCTGACCCATATTTGGGGGCAAAGGAACTAAAGGGTATAAAGGGAAAGCTTCATCCATATTCATCACTCAGGATTTGGAGACTGACTCCCCTGAGTCACGGCACTAGTGCATCTGCAAATAAAGGCTACTTTTCTCAATAGCCTCTGATTGCCTGGCTGATTAATTCTCCTGAGCGACCTGGCAGCCTATCTGCAACATTAGGATCTAGCAAAGGGCCCATTGAGCCCGCCAGTTCTCTGCCCATTTGGTGAACTTGGGTGAGTTGTCTCTTGGATCCAGGACCTTCTCTTGCTTTTTGGTAGAGGGTCTGACTTTATTTGAGCTGTGTTTTAAAATCCTCAAGGTGGAACTATGGTTAAGGGTTGACAGAACCCAGGCTAAGGCAGGACTGGAGGAAAAAAATGGGAGGCTGGTTTTCATTTTGGCTTTTCAATTGGAATTGCTTTCTGAGAATCTGAGCAAAAATACCTTCTCTGTATAAATGAGAGCTGAACTCATTCAGCTCCAAAGATAAAGGGGTCCATCCTCTCTGCAGTCCAATTCACAAGTGTTCTTAGGTGACTAAGAATCATTGTGGAGGTGTCAGAAGTGCAGGAGCCCCATAGGGAAGTCCCAAATGAACTGTAATTAACTGGCTCATCCAGGGGCCACCATAATGCTTGGTCTGTCAGGGCCCCTAACCCTTCCAGTTGTTTTATTTATTTAATCCTCACCCAGGGATACTTTTCCATTGATTTTCAGAGAGAGTGGAAGAGAGAGTGAAACACTGATGTGAGAGAAATACATCCACTGGTTGCCTCCTGCATGCTCCCTGACCAAGACCTGGGCCAGGGAGGAACCTGCAACCGAGGTATCAAACCTGGGACCCTTTGGTCCACAGGCTGACAATCTATCCACTGAGCCAAACTGACTAGGGCCCCTTCCAGTTGTTTTAGACAGCTGGGAGAGAAACTGAGGCCACACTTGACCCACTGCATAACATATCTAGAAAATTTGCTCAGACTACAGATATCCAAAAATAAAAAAATTAACATGGGGAATTGTGCCACCAAGGCTAAAAGATCCCAAATCCGAGCCCTCATTTAATTTTCCTGATAGGAAGCCTTTACCTGCAAGTGCTTTACAGAAATAGGAAGATTTAACTAGAAAGTATCAACTTAGAAATGGCCAAAATGCAGTTGTCTTTGGATCACTACATTAATATTTTGCATGCAGAAATTAGAAAAATACAAACTCTGAAATTAAACTGAATGACTACATTGGGAGCATTTCTTGATTTGGAAATTAGAAGCTTCTAAGGAGGAGCATAGAACAAAATATTCTTCCAAAAAGAGATGAAAATAAGTTAATAAATGGCTACACTCCATTCCCCCCCCCTTCCTTTCTGAGGTTCCTTCTCTGGACTTGCTCCTTCCTCTCCCTTCTTCCTCCCCCTTCAGTCTCCTCTACTACCACTGACTTGAAGGGAAATGAGAATAGGAATTCTAATAGCTCCCTTTGGATAAAAGCTGATCTCAGCTAGAGAGGAACCAGCTATTGTTTCCGACTTTATCCGGGACCCTGATGGATTCACAAAACTTTAACTGTTAGAACATGTGATCCTGGCTATTCTGATCTACTCCAATTAACACACCTACTGGTTTCTGAGGGCAAGACAACAGAATTACTAAACAAGGTCTGCTATAAAATGATAGAGGAGTCTTTTGCTATAAAAAAAACACATAAGAATGATTGTTTAAAAAGAAAACCTGAAGTGTGATTTACAAAGAGAAAACAAAAGCAAATATAGGGCTGCTCCAGGACTATGAGAGGGTATTTTCCCCTTCTCCTTACTAATATTTTAGGAGAAATTTAAATTATCTTAAAAGGGGAAATTACTAAGGCCCTTGTAGATACTGGGGCTTCTTTATCTGTTCTTAACCCTACCCATCTAAGTTTCCCTCTCCCTTAAAGTAAAGCTTCTGTAGGGATATCTGAGCAACCAATCACTGTTTTAAAATCAGAACCTGTCCCCTTTCAACTAGGGCATGTTAAGAGGCAACATATATTTTACTGGTCAATTCAGCCCCCAATTAACCTGATAGGGAGAGATTTTTAAAATCAGTGATGCCCACATAACGGTTTGTTTTTTTCAGACGGCTAATATGTATTAGAACTAAATGAACCAGATACTGAACCAAAAAGGGAAAATGATGATTTTAAAGAAACTCCCAATGAGAAGGCTAATTCCAATGTAACCCTGATATTTGGTGGTGGTTGGGGTAGGGGGTGGGCGCTAGCAATCTGAATCCATGCTAGCAAGCCCACTGTACATTCTTGATAACCTATAAGTCACTACCTCTTTCCCAGAAACTGGTCTTGCAGAACCTGTTGCAGAGGCAATAAAACTGTGAATAGTGCACTGCCCTGGAGGGAGGGTTATTAACGCTGGTGCCAGGCCAGACCATCAGATATGGCCTGGAGACCCCCCAACACCTGGGGGCCTTCTTGCAAGGCCCGAGAAAAGGACCGGAAGTGTAATCCATATTTGCAGGACAAAGACCCCAGGAAGATATAAAAGAGAAGCCCCCTGCATGTTACTTTACTCAGATTTGGGAAGTTATTCCTATGGGTCTGCTGGCATAATGGCATAAATCGAGTAACTCCATTTCTCTAAAAGTGTTGCTTGGTTTTTCTTTGGTCTTCTGCAACACCAAGAGGAAACTAATCTTGACAGTGACTGAACGTTTGCTAACCATCTTTTCTTCATTACTTACTTCCATGAGAGCCTGCGAGTCCCCTTTTCTTTTGGGGTACAAACTCTTCAACTGGGAGAAATTTGAGTATGGGTCCCTCAAGAAAAAGGCTAATCTTCATTTGCAACATAGCCTGGCTGCACTATAAAGTGGACAATATGGAAGTTTGGCCAGTTCATGGCACCATTAAATGTGGTGCTACACTACAGATAAACTTGTTTTCATATTCCCAAGGAAGTAAATGGAGAATGAGGCCTTCTTAGATCCGCATGTCTTTTCCATACATGCAAGCTGTTATGACTCAGAAATGGCCCTCAGCTATATGCTACCTGTAAACTAGACCTCTCTGTAATTGCTACAGAGCCTCAGAGAAAGATATACTCAAATAGAGAGAAACATTTCAAAATGGGTGCATTTGTTAGTCCTTTGTCAATACCTGCCAATCTTTGAGGAACTAAAAGTACTGTCCTTGTTTTACAATGCAGATTTTACAGGGTCAAAGGTGTGTGACTCAGAGCCCACTAAATCTTTTTACATTCCAAGAAACCTCCCCTATTTAGCACAAAATGCTATAATTGGCTTTCCAAAACTAAAGTCCCAGGACCTCTGAGATGCAAATACTAGGAATTCTGGTCTGGGCCATTTGTGAAATATAAATCTCTGGAAAATAGCCACCTAAACAAATCACTTTTAACATATTTCAACTATTTCTTTCTAAATTAGTAAATTTTAATTAAGGTTATTGAATTTCTAGATATTTTGAAGTAACATGAAATAATGAAGCATTGATTGCTTCATAAGTCTTTAAATTTGCCTGCTTATTTTTTATTGCCTAAAGTCTGTAAAATGGATTTAAGCTTTTGATAGAATGTCTGGTGCTTGAAGATGTGTTTCTTGAAAGTGAGAGTGTGTTTAAAAGGTGTTCATAAATGTCAATCTAAGGAATGCTGGTCACTTATTTTATTTTGGTTATTATTGGAAATTGAGGCTTCTAAGAGTTAAAAGTTCAAATTAAGTTTGGAGAAATTATATGGTTGTAATAATAAAAGGCATCATGTATGGAGATTCATTTTTGAGGAAAAAAGCTCTTGTGTTTCTTCTGCAAAAATTAGTAATTTGAATTATGTTAAGATCTTTATGTGGTATGTGTTTGTCTATGTAACACGTGTGGTAAATTTTCAGCCTCCAGATGGCATTACTAGGATATAATATTTTATTGGCCTGATTAAAAACAAAAAGATTAAATACTTATATAAATCAAGCAGAATTCTGTAGTTTGGACAAAATTTTTTTAAATATTAAAACCGGTTTAAGTTTGATTAATGTCTAGGAATAAAATATATGTTCCTAGATTTACAAAGAGTTTATGATTTAATCTTTTGGTTAAGTATATTTGACAATTATTCAAAGTTTAAATTTTAAGGTTTTTTGACCAAGAGATGACTTTCGGTCATTCCAATGGGTCCTGGAATGACTCAAGGATTTATTCTTTCTTCTTAAAAGAAATATTTTTAAACTAAATTAAGCTGATTTAATATACATGAAATTACATGGGAAGCTTTGTCAAATAAAAATTAATAATAATTATGTTCTATTTATATACATATATTTTGTTAAAAT
The DNA here is from genome assembly GCF_951640355.1 of Cnephaeus nilssonii. NCBI lineage: Eukaryota > Metazoa > Chordata > Mammalia > Chiroptera > Vespertilionidae > Cnephaeus > Cnephaeus nilssonii. Next base: position 60,761,451 of record NC_137071.1, on the reverse strand, counting down.
GAATGTTATAGAAATTTCAGTCTGCTTCAGAAAGAAACTTGCAAAGATTCAGAGTCAAGTTCAAACAGAAAACTCTCAGGAATAACTGGTGTCCAGTCAGGGACACCAGGCAGGCCAAGAGTGCTGATTCCCTATGGGGGCATCTGCCAGTGATACTCTGGATATTTGCGTTTCACTTATTGGGAGTTTATGAATTATTTTCAATGCTCAATACACCATGTGCAATAAGCTATGTATCGTGTTTTAAAATCTTACATATTATTTATATTGAATCTAAATATATACAGATTTTATACTATTCTCTATGTCATTTTACAGTAACTATTATTTACCAAGAAATTGTTGTCTTAGAACATTATATCTTATAGAAAAGCAGTTTTTTTTTATCAATTTCATTATAATAAAATCTATAACCATGTCATTTTTAAGTCTTGTAATTCATGGATGGTCATTGCTTTACTCTGATTCATTTGCAGGTATATCTTTAGAAAAATCTATGAAAAGGGGCCTACTCTAACGTGCAGGCTTCTAAGCAGGTCACATCTTTGAACTGGATGAAGATTTATAGAACTTCAAGTAATAATTGAATTAAAAAAACTATTGGAAAATAAACAGGATAAACAAAAATAACTATGGGACCAAATGAATTGAGGATAATTATTCTTATGATTCTGTTTAAAATATTGTTGATTTTTAAATCTTTTGTTTCCCAAATATAAGGAAAAATAAAGCAGACCTTCTGCATTCTAGGAACTAATAAATTAGTAACATTTATTTCACAGTACTCCCAGGAGACAAAGATTCAAAGACTATGACAACCTGGAGATTTTTGTCCATTGGGAAATCTATATAAAAGCCTAACTGATCGTTTTACTATTCAACTGCTCAACCGGTCAACCAGTAGCTATGACGTGCACTGACCACCAGGGGGAAGACGCTCAACGCAGGAACTGCCCCTTTGTGGTCAGTGTGCTCCCACAGCGGGAGCACCACTCAGCTGACCAATGGGTGCCAGACGCCAGGCTCATGGCTGGTGATTGCAGCTATGGTGGCACAAGCCTCACTTGCAGACACTCCGCCTGCACGCCCCTCCCCCATCTGGACTGGGACCAGGGATCGGGATTGGCATTGGGACTGACTGGGCTTGAGGCCATGCCCACTTCTTGGTCATGGGCGTGCTGGTATCGCCCTAGGATGGGCACACGGGGACCACAGCATATCGGCAGCGAGCCTACTGAGCAGTGGCGGTGGCAAGTGCAGCAGGGCTCGGTGAGCAGGAGTGGCATGGTGCCTGGCCGGGGTCAGGCTCTTCCCTGGCCACCTGCTGCTTCGCACACTCCTACATCCCTCACGGGATATAGGATTACCAGTTTCAGATGAACCCCACAGGGAAGGCTTAGGGACCCCACCAGTGCATGAATCCGGGCCTCTAGTACATTAATAAAAGACTCTCTCCAACAGTGTTAAAGGGACCTTAACCTTATGAGGTACCTAACCATAAATGGACATTTTCCCCTGTCTCTGACACTCACCGTCATCTCAAGGATGAGATACTGATGACTACAGAGGAGGTAGATAGCCATCCCAAGACATCAACAAGGCCTGTATGCTCAAAAATTGATGCTGTTCAAACTTTGCTCTTATATCACCTTTTTGTTATTGATTGAATGAATGTAAAATGATTTTTATATTGTTACTAGTAGCCCATTTGCAGGAAGAATCCTGCAAGTGGCCGCTGCGGCCACGTGCGCTGCCGCTGCTGCAGCTGTTGCGGCTTCTGAGACTGCATCCGCGTGCCACTGCTGCCCGCCCCGCCTCGCCCCGCTCCGCCCCGCCCCGCTCCGCTCTGTCCTGCCCAGGCTTTCCCTCTGGCAGCCACCTTGCTTTCCGCTTTTCCTCCCTCTTCCTTCTAAGTTGTCTTCAGTCTTCACTCCTCCCTCCCTCAGTGTATGCAAATTAACCACCATCTTTGTTGGGTAATTTGCATACTCTCCCTGATTGGCTGGTGGGTGTGGCTTTGGCTGGTGGGCATGGCTTGGGTGTCGCGAAGGTGAGGTCAATTTGCATATTACTATTTTATTAGGTTGGATTATGCTCCTTATGGTTTCTTATTGGAAACAATATCTGTTTCCCTAGACACCTTTCCCTATTAGACATCAAAAATTTAACTTGGGTACCTGCTAATCTTTCCCATCTACTAGACAATGATATTCTGATTATCAGCTACAATAATGAAGTTACTGTTTTGTTGGCCAAACACTGGTGGTGGTCTTCTATCAATATAAGCTTTGGTATTTTTTTGTTTCAGACTATATCTATTATAAAAGACCTACCTTGGACAAACCTCTCCAAGAACACCTCCCTAATAATTTCCCTGGTAGAATTATGTATGGATCCAATCTAGATAAGTATTTTAGATGAGTATTGTCTAAATATAGAAATAGATGAAATTAAGTGCCCAGAAGAAAAATTAGAACTTCTGGATAATAGTAGATACTTGTTTCCCCTCAGATCCTTCCTTGTCTAATATTAGACTTTTTTTTTTCCTAATCAGTGTTACTGGCTTAATATTGTTACTTTTGTTCCTGGTATGTAAATGTTATATTAGATGCAAAAAAAGCAAAACTTAATACAAAAAGCAAAAAGACTATGATCACGGTGGCTCAAAAATTAGAAATGATCCAGAATACTTTCTAATGAGGACATATAGGATCTGACTGCCTCCCATTTACCTGCCCTTTTTGAATAGTAATAATTTGATCTTATGTGCCATCTAAGGTTATGGTCTTGCCCCATCCCCAGTGGTCTACTCTGTTCAGCAAGACGAATGCTGACACTGAGACTTCCTAGGAATGAGCCTTCCTAGCACTGTGGAACTCTGGACTCCATTATCCAACCAAAAGGGTGGTCATCAATGCATCCTTGGGATTTATTTATGACCAAAAGGGGGATGTGTGGATGAAAGGGGCCACATGCTAACCTGACAAGCTCAGGGAAGGACTGCATGGCAGTCTTGCAAACTCTAAGAGCTAAATACCCACAATGAATGTCAGAAATTTAAATTTTAACTAAAAGCAATTATAATGGGTAGTCACCTCCTGGGCCAGTATCTTCCCTGACAAGGTCAATCTTTACCTTAACTGAGATTATTGTCTTTTTGCATCTATGATAACGTATCTTTGAAATGTCAGGGTAACTTGTAACTTCCTTTTTTTTCCAGACCCCTCAGGGCATTACTAAATGCCCTGGGCCTGGGCGCCAGGACAGATACCAAACATTCCTTCATTGTTATTATTATCATGTTAATTCTTTACTGTTAACTATCCTGTACCCACCTAAGTAAAATAAATATGTGTCTACCATCTTACTCTTCATCCAATCCCAGAAATTTCCCCCTTAACCCCCACTTTGCTTTCTCCCACCTCTCTAATCTAACACCAATGGATTTTATGTAACCCACCTACATCTTCTCCTTTGATTGTAATGTATAAAAATAGGTGAAAAACTGCCATTCCCCAGAGTATTATCCCAATCTGTTGAGATTCTGCTTCCTGGCAATAGTTGACAGTTTGGCTCAAATAAACTCACAAAAATTCCTTACAGGTTTGAATGTTTTCATGTTAACACTACTTATTAAATCTGGGAATACTGAGAAAAAGTTGGAGAAATAAGAAAGGTCCCTTCAACTTGATCCCTTTTGGTCCTTGAAAATCTCCTGGTTGTGAGATTCAACTAAAGTCATAATAAAATCATTGGCTATTTATTTAGGTATATATAAGAAGGCAAGAACTGTGATAGATACTTTGCATATTTAAATATTTTATTTCCATTCTACAGAGGTCTAAACAGGCCTCTGGAGGTTAAATAACTTATGCAAAGTCATGTACCCTAGTAAGTAGCAGAACCATAATTCAATCACTGGCTGTGCTGTTTCCATTTGAATTAGTAATGGTGACAGAGAGAGATTTGGAAAATATGGCTGAGATCTCAGAACACACTGCACACCCACTGACATTTTAGTCAGTTTTCCTTACATGTACACACAGACACAAACACCTACGCATGCTTCAAATGCATTTACTGTTAGTATTTTCTCATTGAAATGAGAAGGCTAACCCTTATTTTGTAAAACTACTGTTTGGAATTCTCTGCTTTTGTTTAGACAGCCTCTTATTCTAAAAAAATAATAACTTTGCTTTCCAGCCTGCTTTAGCCTGCTTGAATAATAAGGAAGATAAACTTAGCTGTCTGACTTTGTAGGCCAGAGACTAGATATTCCCATACTCTCAATGCCATGCCAGGTGTATTTTTTAATTGGAAAGAACTGTGTTCTTTTCAAGGCCAGCATCGAGATAACCACTAAGCACACATAGGGCTGGCTCTTTAATGCAAAGGGAAGTTCTGCTTGTAGCTTTGCTTAGAATTTGAATTCATTTTCTCTAAGCCAACCGCAGTGAATAAAGTGTGACTCCAAACTCTCTGAGCATTGCTTGATTTATTCTGGTTCTTTATAACAGAAATAGCTCTTTGTCTAATGAAAATTTTAATTTTAAGATTCAATCCAGTATTTATAAGGTTTTTCAAAAATAGTGAGAAGACAGTCCAACAGTCTATTTAGAGACTACATATGTAGGTAGGCTTGTGTGTGTGTGTGTGTGTGTGTGTGTGTGTGTGTGTGTGTGTTTGTTCCCCACACCCTCCTCACTGCACCTTCCCATGAAAAGACATAGAACACAAAACAGTTCATGTAAACATTCACTTTCCTGGAAAGCAAATGTGATTTTCTTTGTTTTGAGTTGAGAAAACTGAAATGAAACAAAGTCATAAAACTTTTCAAAGGCAAAACAATGGTCAAACTAAATGTAAGTATCTTTATGCTGATTATGAGTCCAGTAGAAAACCTTTATATCCAAATCTTTACATTATCCACTTTTTCTACTATGAACATATAATGCACTTTTCCCCTTTTGTAAAAAAAATAAAAAATGTATATCTAAATAATAGCTAGACTATAAGAAAATATGGTAATATGTTATAGGTTTGAACCAATGTATAATGAATGACATATTCATTATTATAATATCATACAGAATATTTTTCTGAACTGTGCCTACTCATCTCTCTTCCCTCCCAAATGTGGCAACCACTAATCTTTTCATTGTCCTCACATTTTTGCCTTTCAGGATGTCATCCTATTGGAATCAAAGTATTTAATCTTTTCAGATTGACTTGTTTCACTTTGTAATATATATTTAAGGTTCCTTCATGTCTTTTCTTGGCTTGATAGTGTTACAGAATTTACCAGGCTACCAAAAATACACAGGAGTACCCAGAGATACAGGTGCTGGAGGCTAAGACCAACAAGCAGCTAACATATAAATGTGAGAAGTCTGTTAGAAGGCTGATGGACTTTGATATTCAGCAAGGGCTGAAAATCAGCATAATATTGCCTGCTGCTGACTGAATGGCTGAAGGTAATCCCTTAACCTGATAATCCTTTTATTGTTTACCAAAACTTACCATTATGCCTGTTTGCTTTGCTAAAGGGCAAATGTGTATTCTAATAAATAAAAAGCTGATGGGTCCAGAGATTCAGAGAGCTTCTCCACTAGAGTGAAGCCTCCACCTGGCTCCCTATTCCTTCTAAATTTATATTTCTTGTCTAGTGTATCCGTTTGTGCGCAGCCCCTTTTCCAGACCTTGAATCCTAGTTGCAAATGGATGAGGCGCTGACATACAGGAAAAAACCATTTATTTTCAGATGTTTCATATGTACTAGTACAGTGACTCAGGGGGTCAGTTCTCCAAATCCTGAGTAAGCCAATATGGAAGAAGCTATTTCTTTATAACCTTTGGCTTCTTTGTCCCCCATATATGGAGCAGACTTCAGGACCTTTCACGGGCTTTGCAAAAAGCCCCGTGTGTTGGGATGGGGGACCTGAGAACACACCTAAAGGCCTAGCCTAGCGCCAGTGCTGATAACCCCTCCAGGGATTGTGGATTGTTCATGGTTTATGGCCTCTGTAAAATGGGAGTATTTAGGTAAACAGGTCTTGCAAGACCAGATAATTAAGGAAGGGGCAGTGACTACCAGGGGTCCTCAAACTTTTTAAACAGGGGGCCAGTTCACTGTCCCTCAGACCATTGGAGGGCTAGACTATAGTTTAAAAAAAACTATGAACAAATTCTTATGCACACTGCACATATCTTATTTTGAAGTAAAAAAACAAAACGGCAAAAACACCCACATGTGGCCTGCAGGCCATAGTTTGAGGACGCCTGGACTAGACTATAGGCTATCAAGAATGTACTTTAGGTTACTGGTACAGATTCAGATTGCTATCCCCTTCCTCCCCCCCAATGTGAAGTTGCTATTTTCTTATAACCAGAGTACCCAGATGGCTAGGAAATATATAGTATCATTAAAGTAGAAGATTATTTTCCCCATCATTAGCTTATTTATTTTTGGTGCTGAATAATATTCCTTTGTCTGGATGTACCACATATTAATTGTCCATTCACCTATTGAAGGACACCTGGGTTGCTTCCAAAGATGTACATCACCAAGAGTGAATCCTACTGTAAACTATAGACTTTGAGTGATTATAAATCTCTGTACATACCTTTCAATTTTGTTGCAAACCTAAAACTTCTCTAAATATAGTCTTCTAAAAAAAGGTAATATCTTTGTTGTTGTTGTTGTTAATCCTCACCCGAGGATATTTTTTCCATTGATTTTTATACAGAGTGGAAGGAGGGGAGACACAGAGAACGAGAAATACTGATGTGAGAGAGATACATCGATTGGTTGCCTCCCACACGTGCCCTGCCCAGGGCCGGGGATTAAGCCTGCAACCAAGGTAGGTGCCCTTGACCAGAATCAAACCTGGGACCCTTCAGTCTGAGGGTGGACATTCTAATCATTGAGCCAAACCAGCTAGGGAAAAAGGTAATTCCTTTGGGAAATCAAATATACAAATGAGTTAATGTTGAATGGGGAAATGGTTTTAAATGTAAATAGCCACATAAAATGACATCTTTAAAATATAAATAATAGGTTAATTTTATAGAAACAACAGTAATATCAAGATGTAAATGATGGACAAAAAGAAAAATACAAATTTAAACAGATAAAATAAATCTCTGAAATCAAAATAAATTTTATTTAATAATTAGTTAAGTGTAACACATAAATTATTGCAACTGACAACAGGGGTAATTGATGCTCCTGGCATTAATATGTGGTCATATATATATGATCATAGAGAGACAGAGATAGACATAGAGAGGGACTGTGTGCTGTTCTGTCTGCTGCAAGGACAGGGGAGCAGAAGAGAAGAGTTCAGGAGGTAGAGTTTGCTCCAGCAGCCTAAAGGAAGTCCGTGAGCCATTTCAGACTAACCACTTACACATCTGGTAAGATAAACAGATCCAGCAACAATGCCCAAAAGATCTCATTAGTGAATTTGAAAGGGATTAGATTCTAATCTTAACCTCTATCTGCTCCCTGTGGAATGGTCTGCTTGATAAAATCTGCTTGACTCACAAGGGTATTTGAGTCTTAGGTAAAATATAAAAGAACATATTTTTGTGTATGGAATTTAAGCTCTTATTCATACAGAAAGACTTTCAGTTTATGGCTCTCATTATCATTATCACTATAGGGAGTTACTATGAACACATGGATCTATTGATTGTAAAATGACAGAACAATATATCATGTGCTTTGATTTATAAAAATGAGGATATATAAACTTATTACACTCAAGATTTAATTCTAAACAATAAATCTTATAAATAAATAGATTTTAGCTAACGGCAAACCAAATTTTCTGAGAAATTTATGTTTCCAGTGACAGGCTACAAGTGGTTTGTAACATTAGTCCATTCTGCAATTTTTGGGAAATATATATATTTTTTACTGTAAGAATCAGGAGTTATAGCTAAAGTAGTCCCTATTCCTCAGTGGTCTGCCAAAGTCACACAGATTTCTCACCATGCAAGGTTTATTTTCAGTATAGGAAAGAGAATCACCGACTGAGGCTGTCAGAAATCAACAGAAAAGGAACCATGATGGAAATATGTTTAAATCATAAATGGCCACTACTCACTATTACATTTGACAATAAACTGTCTCTTGCAAGGAACATGATTATCTGAAGTATGGTTCTCCAAAAAATTGGGAAGAGATAATTCCAAGTTGTACTGCTAGTATTCTAAAACTGATTGCAACTGCCTACTTATTAGATAGAGATGGAATTTGGCAGTTGCAGTCAAGGCTGCCAAACATCTTGTAGAATCGACATATATAAAACCCTAAGCGACCGGTCAACTGGTTGACTGTTTGACTGGTTGCTATGACGTGCACTGACCACTAGAGCACATACATTCAATGCAGAAGCTGTCCCCTGGTGGTCAGTGCGCTCCCACAGTGGGAGCTTACTGAGCAGCAACAGCAGCAAGTGCAGTGGGGCCGGGATGAGTGGGAGTGGCATGGTGTCCGGTCCAGCCTGAGCTCCTCCCCAGCTGTCTGCCACTTCATGCACTACTATATCCCTCAGGGGATATTGGACTGCCGGTTTCAGCCTGATCCCCCGACATCCCCCTGAGGGGTTCCGGGTTTCGAGAGGGCACAGGCCAGGCTGAGGGACCCCACTGGTGCACAAATCTGTGCACCAAGCCTCTAGTATTAAATAGAAAAGTGCAAGTTGTGAATTATAAAATGAAGGAATGATGGAAAGGAGAAAGGAAGGGAAAGGAATAAAAAGAGAGAGAAAGAAAGCATAAGATGAAGGAAGGAAGGAAGGAAGGAAGGAAGGAAGGAAGGAAGGAAGGAAGGAAGGAAGGAAGGAAGGAAGAAAGGAAAGGAGAAAACAAACAAACTGGGAACATATGAGCTGGTTTTTGCTTTGTGTAATAAAAACAAGCTATTCAAATACTATAAAAAGATGAGAAGTTGAGAAAAATAAAACCTAAAAATGGTAAATACACAATCTATTAGCCAAATCAATTGTTCATTATTTGCACACTAATAAAGACATCACTAAAGATTCAGATATATAAGAGGAATTGGACAAAAAGGCATACTGAGGAACTTTCTGGGAACTGATTTTGCATAATAAACACTTTTGCTTATGTTCAGTGTTGACTGTTGCCACCTACTTGTATATCACAGATCAATAGAAATAACAAAAATTTCTAAAGAGACTTTTATTAACACTGAATGTGAAATTGAAAAGAATGGCTATACTATTTATCAAAAGAGACTTTAAGGCATATCTTCTACCCCAATCTACTTTTGTTAAAGAGCACGGATAACACGAAAACTAACAGTCAATTGTCATTTTTTTTTTACTACTATAACTTTGCTGTTCTTCTTATCCAGGTTTGTTTTGCTGATTTAACAACATGGATTTTCCTTTAACTAATATAAACATTACATATAAATATTATATATAATATGTTGTCTATATATAATCAATTTTACTACAATGCTAAAACATGGTGTGTGTGTTCCAGAAATCACTGCACTACACAATTTGTGCAATGAAAACTTGAGGGCTCATTGGAAAAATAGGGTTAACATGAAGTGCTTATGTGCTGTGTAGCTATTCTTATTTTTCCCGTGAGCCCTGTAATTTTAGTTATGATATGTATAGCACAGTGATCTTTGGGAACACATGCATTGTATGAAAATGTTTCAAAACAAGCATTATAGCAAAACTCCTGGATATTTATATAATATATCCAACCCAGGAAAAGGCCATCCGATCCCCACACAAGGATTCCAAATCTAACATGCTCTTTCATCCATTAATCTCTTTTATTGAAATAATCATTATAGTTTTTAGTGAACACTAAGGTTGCTATTGTCTTATAACCAGAGTACCAAGATGGCTAGGAAATATATAATATCATTAAAGTAGAATGACTCAAATGTTTCTCTTCTGATTTATTACCAAGTAAGTGATACTCTATTGTTCCATCGGGACTCTGAAAAACACGAAAATAAAAAGAAAGTCTCAGAAAAATGTGGATTATCAATGGTCAATTCTTACTTTCTATACAGCTGTCTTAATGTATGTACACTGTTATGCCATCAGCTGAGTTTAAAGTTGTACATGGATCTTGCATCATACTAAGCATATTTAGAATGAATCTAGCTTAAATCTCACAGAAAGGAGGATGAAAGAACTGAGAGGAGTGTGAATGCACAAGATGCAAGCAAGTGATAACATTAATTTGAAAAGCTTAAATTACACAGAGCAAGAGGGAAAAAAAAATTACCCATATCAGCTCTCAAAGTTTAAATGACAGGAATTAATAGAATTTGTTTAGTTATACCTTTGCGGTTCTTTTTTCTAAAAGAAAAATATATTTTATTAGAAAAAGTTTTATGAAGAAAGTTAAGATGCTAACCAATGGTGAGATGTAAAGTGAGATGTAATGGTGGGTATGTAAAATGGTACAAGCACTTTGGAAAACTGTCAGCTTATCTATCTATCTATATATATATATATATATAAAAGCCTAAGTGACCGGCTGACCAGCCGACTGGCCAACCAGCTGGTAGGTATGATGTGCACTGACCACCAGAGGGCAGACACTCAACACAGGAGCTGCCAAGCGACAATAACTTAGCAGAGTGCCCTCTCGCACTCTGGGACCCCTCAGGGGATGTTGGACTGCTGGTTTAGTCCTGATCCCTGTAGGCCAGGCCAAGGGACCCCACCTGCCGGAGGGACCCTGCTCACTCTGCAGACGCCCTTCAAGCCCTGGTGCCACCCCAGGTGTGGCCAGCCTGGGAGGGACCACGGGAGGTTGGTTTCAGGGCATGTCTGGCCTATCTCGCCCAGTCCCACCCCACTGGCCACCTTCTAATTAATTTCCTATCAGTGTGCACAAATCCATGCACCAGGCCTCTAGTAGAAAATAAAAATATATCTACCCCATGTGTTAGCAATTATATATATATATATATATATATATATATATATATATATATATATATACTAGAGGTCGGGTGCATGAAATTCGTGCATGGGGGTGTGTGTGTCCCTAAGCCCAGCCTGCACCCTCTCCAATCTGGGACTCCTTGAGCAATGTCCGACTGCCCGGTTGGATTGGGCCTAAACGGGCAGTTGGACATCCCTCTCACAATCCAGGACTGCTGGCTGCCAACTGCTTGCCTGCCTGCCTGCCTGCCTGATCACTTCTACCTGCCAGCCTGATCACCCCCTAACCACTCCCCTGCCAGCCTGATCGATGCCTAACTGCTCCCCTGCCAGTCCGATTGCCCCTAACTGCCCTGCCCTGCTGGCTATCTTGTGGCGGCCATCTTGTGTCCACATGAGAGCAGCCATCTTGTGTGTTGGAGTGATGGTCAATTTGCATATTACCTTTTTATTATATAAGATATATATGTCAGGAAGAAAAGGTTAGTATAAGAATATTCATAGCATCTTTATTCATAAATGGCAAAAATTAAAACTAACCAAAATATAATTTTATGGAAAAATGGGTAAGAACTACAGTTTATTCATGCCACAGATTATTCATAAGCAATAACAATAAATGAACAACAAAAAAGCAACATGAGTGAGTATTGTAGATATTATTTTGAGCAAAATAAGCCAGGCACATGAGGCTACATATCTTATGATCACATTTATATAAAGGTGAAGAACAGGTAAAAGTAATCTATGGTTGTGGAAATTAGATCAGTAGTTACCTCTGCTACATGACAATAAATTATTATGGCCCAGTAATCTATTAGACAATAAGTATGTGATATGAGGTAGAGAAAGGAATCTATAGATTCACGAGAAGGTGAAAGCCTCAAAAGTGGCCAGAAATAATCTTTCCAACACAAACTTGTCAGGTGGTATGGCAGAGATTGCATCTGGAGAAGAAAAGAAATATGACAACCTTGAGATAAAGTAATTAAGGAATTCTTTAAAAGTACCTGGGTGCTCTGTATTTGAACCCTGAGTTCAAGGGAGGCCTTTGAAAACTTATCTCAGCAGTCTCAAAATGGCAAGAAGTAGATAAGTTATAAGGCTGAAGAGACAAATGGTTGAATGTGGAGTCCACACTCCAGGGGCAATGCAATCCCAGTGGAATAATACCTCTTGTTTTTAGCTATTATAAGTGAGATGGAGGGCATATAACAGGCCAGGAATCTGGCACGCTAGTGAAGAGGTCTTGCCAACTTTATATGGTAGTTACAGACATGATATGGTAATATATTACTTTAATTAAATTTCTTAATATAACTTTATGCCAGAATCATTACAAGGTAGAGTGAGTGAGAAAAGAAGACTGATTCATTCTAATATATATTTTCAGAGATACTATTTACAAGACAAAGTGAAATATTAATAAATTTCATAATGAAATTTCAGAGCAATAAACTAACTGGGAAAATATAGCATATGTTGCAGACAATGTGTTAATATTCCTACTCTATAAAGAATTATTCAAATTTGATAAGAACAGTGTGACCACCTACATAGAACAATGGGTTAAGGGTATTGATTAATAATTCACAGAAACAGAAATATAAATAGCCAATAAGTATATGAAAATGATTCAAACTAATGATTAAATAAATGATGAATGAAAACTAAAAGACCAATATTATTCTGTTTTTATTCCTTGAAATAAGATTTATAAAATTATCAAGCACCTATTCATATACTCCTATACAAACATGAAATATTTTTGTTTTAGAAAAAATGATGTTAGGGAAAATGTTTGTGATATACCAGTATTGTGAAATAGACAGGAAGTTTTTAGACATTAAGTACAATATGATTCAAATGATTAATTTTGAAAAGTAGAAGTATTCATTGGAAAGGATGTAGGGAAAATAATGTAACAAAAATATTTTCGAGTTGGACATAATGTCAATTTTGTATACTTTGCATTAATTTCCAACTCTTTTGCTTTACTAAGAATCTATTATTAAAACATGTAAGATCAGTAATTTTGAATATTTGAGTTAATAATAGCACAGATTTTTACATGTGAAATCATATGCAAGCCCAGGCATGTGCTCTGACTGGGAATTGAACCAGTAACTTTTTCGTGTACAGGGCGATGCCCAACCAACTGCGCCACGCCTACCAGTTCAGAATGTGATTGCTTTTAGAGATGAGGTCTTTAAAGAGGTGATTAAGTTAAAATGAGGCTACTAGAATGGGGCACTAACCACTATGGCTGGTGTTTTTATAAAACAAAGAGACACAAGGGGTGCATATGCAGAGAACAACAACCATGTGAAGAGGCAGCAAGAGGTGGCCATCTGTAAACCAAGGAGAGAGGCCTCAGAGGAAATTATTAACCCTGTTAATAGCTTGATCTTGGACTTTCAGCCTCTGTAATGTAAGGAATTAAATTTCTTTTGTTTAAGCCACCAAGTGTGTGGCATTTTTTATGGCAGCTCTAGAAAATTAATATAGGTAGTACATTCATGTAAGTATAGTTCCTCTATTGCGATTAGAGATTAAAAGCAAGTGTCTTCTGGATCCTTCAATTGGGAGACCTTCTGAGAAACACAGCATTATTTCTTCTGAAAGCAGTTTAAAGAGCATTTAGAAAATATGTGTAATTCCAAGTACAGAGACCACATGTCTTTCATAATATTTCTTACCCAGATGCTATCCTTTCCAAATTGATACATAAATTTACTGGTAAAACAAACATTCCTATAAATGATTAAATTTGAAAGCAATAGCAATTCTCATCAAAGTCTTGAGCCCCTGAACTAAATAAACATGTAAGAAAAGCTTGTTTGAAACAGACAGCTGATAAGTTTTAAAGTCAATACAAAGTTGCCATGTCTAACTCGGCAAGGTCATTTTACATAAAAAGTACTAAATTTAGAAAAGAAAAAGTGAGGAATTATTTATAACTTGCCCAGAAGTCCTCTGTGTCTAGAAAGCCAGCATGCTTACTTAATATTGGGAGTCCAAGAGAGAATTCTAAATCTTGTGTTCACTGAAAATTCAAACACATATTTGGCATTTCTACCTGGAGGGTCAGCCTGCCACTGTTCTTTCTTTGCAGGAGGGACTCAGCATGAGCCTCCTGGGAAGGAGAATACCTGCACAGTGAAGCAGAAAGTCAGTCCTTCAAAACTGTGATCCTTAAACTCTTCGAAAACAAAAACTCTTGCTCTCTGTCTCCATCACAAGATATCTGAAGGAACAAAGAACCAGACCTGAGGTGAGAGAATATTAGGGTACACAAACTTCATCCAAGAACAACGGTTTTGGGAAAGTGGGGAAGTATTACTTGGAAAATATAAGAATTAGTGTTTTCTAGTTCACCGGTGCTTGTCAGAAACTAGGGGAGGTAGAATAGGGTTGTTAAGAAAAACAATAGAAAAGGCATAGTAATTTGTGGCCTAGTAATAGAAAAATCCTTCAAAATAACAGCACATATTTACTGAGCACCTACTGTGCACCAGGCATCTTGCAAGGTACTGTGTAAACCAAGAACAAAAAAGCATACATAGTTCCTGAATTTATCCCTTGAAACAGATCCAATACACTTTTTCTAAGATAAATAGCCATACACTATTGAGTCTCTTAATCTTTTTATCTAATGTCCCAACCCCTGGGCACTTCAAGAAAATTTTGATTTTTTTTCAGTAAACCAGTAAAGGAAGTAAGAAGTCAGTGATGCTTCAGAAATATTTAAAAATATATGTCCTTGGGAGGACCTAGAGAGTATTATGCTAAATGAAATAAGCCAGTCAGAAAAAGACAAGTATCACATGATCTCACTTACATGTGGAATCTAACGAACAAAGTAAACTGATGAACAAAATAGATCCAGAGACACTGAAGCATGCAACAGACTAATGTATTTCAGAGGGAAGGGGCAGGGTGGGAAGAGATTAACCAAAGAATTTATATGCTTATATGCATAGCCCATGGACAGACAATAGTGTGATGAAGGCCTGGGAGGGGGTGGGAGTGAGCAGGATGGTGGGGGGGTCAATGGGGGAGAAAGGGGAGCATATGTAACACTTTCAACAATGAAGGTAAATTAAATGTGTATATATCCAAACTATACTGATACTACATTCTTTACTTTGTACCCTGTTAATCAAAGCTATCTTTAGCATTAATTTATTTACTCAGTAATCATCTACTGAGCTTCATCTGTGTGGTCAAGTACTGTGTTTGGCACGAGGATACCATAGAGAACTTGATGGAGCTTATAGTCAAAGTTAAAAGAAAGAGAAATCAATGGCAACATGCCAAATTCAAAGCATCATCTATATGTATATAAAAATTACTATCCCTTAGCCTTTAAAACTTTAAATTTAATTTTAAAACTTGATTCCTATATCTGAAAAGTTTTTGTTTGAGGTATATTCTGTGAAAGTGAATGATTTCTTTAAAAATAAATATTTAGTAGCTGAAATCAGACTGTTAATTCAACCAGCTGTTAGATAATCAAATTGTTCACAACTATTCATTTCCTCCACTGCAACAGTAGTACATTCCCACGCTCATCATGTAACTTGCAAGGCCTGCTTGTAGGTAAAGTCTACTTGCCCACCTAATTATCAGGGTTGGTCACATGACTTGCTTTGGTCAACGTAATGTGAGAAGACATGATATATGCCATGTCCTAGCAGAGGCTTGAAATGTGATTAAAGATTGGCTTTGCCGGTTGCTAATGTCCTTGCCATAAGAATAATGTGTATAAAAGATCAGGTCTGCTCTTCCAGCTAATGCCTGAAAATTAGATACATAAGCAGTAGACTGAAGCAGAGTCACTTCTGACCTACAGCCAACATATAATAAGCACAAGAAACAAGTGTTTATTATTGTAAGCCCCTGCATTTGGGGGCTATTTATTACAACAGTAAAGTTAACACATGACTTTTACTTAAATTTCACTTAACATAAACCATAGAAGTTTCACAAGTAAACATGTTATGGTAGACATAAAGAGGAGAGAAAGACTCATTCTTCTTCCACAAAAACTAACAGACCAAAAATTGACATTTAAAATGCCAATTCGATCCATGCTAATTAATGCCTTTGAATGAAATTGATGGAAAAAATAATGACTTAATGACTTTTTAGCTTTCCAAATTAAACCAATTTATCTGTTTTCTTTAAAAGTTTAGTATTTTGGTATTCTGTAATAAGTGATGGAAGTCCAGTTTCAAATGTTTAATTTTGCTAATTTAAGGTTTAATGTAACTTTTAAAAAATAATTTTATATCCACTATAGAAAGCCCACAAGTACATTGATTACAGCAGAGTTCCTCAGTGTGTGCTTGAAAGGCCGTCTACATAGGAATCACCGGAGATGCTTATTAAAAATGCAACTTCACAACCACGCCTCCTCTCCAACTTGTTGAATAAGAATCTGGCAGTGAGTAGGTAGAAACATATGTTTTTAAGAAGCTCTCCAGTATTTTTGATACAAACTAGAGTTCAAAAATGACTTTTAATTTTCCTGTTATTGTTCAGATCAGTATTAGTGAATCCAACAACAATTCCCTGACTTCAACCTAGGGCCATTTAAATTGTTTTGATAGAAAAGATCTTGAGAGTGGAATTAGCATAAAAATCTGGTAAAAATTCTACTAATTGATAGAAATTGTGTATCTTATAATTTTTCATAATCTCTCGAGGTGTTAAAAAATGAACAGTCCTAGGAAGCTTGTGACTGAGGAAGAGAGCTGCAATTCTTTGACTGATTTGTAGAAAACTGGAACCTTTAGTTAGATGTACACATAAAGTTTTATTTGTTTTTTTAAAATACATCTTTATTGTTCAGATTAGTACAAATGTTCCTCTTTTTTCCCCCCATAGCTCCCCTCCACCTGATTCCCCACCTCACCCCATGCCCTTACCCCCCTCCACTGTCTTCATCCATAGGCGTAATATTTTTGTCCAATCTCTTCCGGCACCCCTCACACCCACTTCCCCTGAGAATTGTCAGTCCACTCCCTTTCTATGTCCCTGATTCTATTATATTCACCAGTCCATTCTGTTCTTCAGATTTCTTATTCACTTGATTTTTAGATTCACTTGTTGGTAGGTATGTATTTGTTGTCATTTTGTTGTTCATAATTTTTATCTTTACTTTTTTATTCTTCTTCCTCTTCTTAAAGAATACCCTTCAGCATTTCATATAATCCTGGTTTGGTGGTGATGAATTTCTTTAGCTTTTTCTTTTCTTGAAGCTCTTTATTTGACCTTCAATTCTGAATGATAGCTTTGCTGGGTAGAGTAATCTTCGTTGTAGGTCCTTGCTACTCATCACTTTGAATATTTCTTGCCACTGCCTTCTGGCCTGCATAGTTTCTGTTGAGAAATCAGCTGACAGTCGTATGGGTACTCCCTTGTAGGTAACTAACTGTTTTTCTCGTACTGCTTTCAAGATCCTCTCTTTGCCTTTTGCCCTTGGCGTTTTAATTATGATGTGTCTTGGGGTAGTCCTCTTTGGATTCCTCTTTTTGGGGTTCTGTGTGCTTCCTGGACTTGTAAGTCTATTTCTTTCACCAGGTAGGGAACGTTTTCTGTCATTATTTCTTCTAATCAGTTTTCAATATTTTTCTCTCTTTCTTCTTATGGCACCCCAATAATTCGGATGTTGGTATGCTTAAAGTTGTCCCAGAGGCTCCTTACACTATCTTCATATTTTTGGATTCTTTTTTCTTTTTGTTTTTCTGGTTGGGTGTTTTTTGTTTCCTCATATTTCAGATCTTTGGTTTGATTCTTGGGGTCCTTTGATCTACAGTTGAATTTCTGTATATTCTTTATTTCAGACAGTGTATGCTTAATTTCTGACTGGTCCTTTTCCATTTTTTTGGCATTCTCATTAAGGTCCTTGAAGGTCTCACTAAGCTCCTCAGAGGTCTCAACAAGTTTCTCAGCTGTTTTTAGAAGATTCTTGAGTAACCTTATAAATGTGATTATGAACTCTATGTCCAGTAGTTTGCTTTCCTCCATTTCTTTCATTCTTGACATGTTTCTTTGTCTCCGCATTTTGTTGCTTCCCTGTGTTGATGGAGTGGTTTTCTGTGGTAGGTGACCTATAGGACCCAGTGGTTCAGCCTCCCCTATCACCTGAGGTGGGCACTCTTGGTGTACCCTTTGTGGGCTGACTGCAAAGTCTTGGTGTAGTTAAGCCTTAATTGCTGTTGGTATACTGGGAGGAATTGACCTCCAGGCCAATTGGCTGTGAGGACCCGCTATGTCTATAATGGAAGAACTGCTGTGCTGGAGACACGTTTATGGGGCAGGACTTGTTTCAGTGGGGCTTTAGTGCTCACTGAGTCTGCCTCTTGCATGTGTCACTTATAGATGTGAGTAGTTGAAATCTGGTGTTGTCTCACACTGACCACTAGATACACGAGCTTCTGGATCTCCAATGGGGTGCAGGTCAGCTACTGTCTGAGGCCACCCAGCAGGAGCTACAGCAAGAACTATAGTTTTCTCCTCTTTGGTTAGGGTTTGGAGGTTTTGGAACTGTCTGTCCAGAGCTGTAGTTTGTTAGGTTAAGCTGCAATAAGGCAGGCCATTTATATGCAAAAGCCACTGCGTGGAGCTTTGGTGGCTTTGTAGATAGTGTGGGGCGGGGTCTCAGGGAGTCACTAGGCTAGGGTGTGAGAAACAGCAATGGCTGCCAGGCAGCCATCTCTGTGTCTTCGAGTTTCCCCGTTCCTGAGTCTCGTGCCCCATCATAGTAAACAATGATTCCTGCACGCACCTCTGCAAGAAAGCAACCCTCACTTTCCAACCTGATGGCTTACAGTCCAGTTTCTCCCTGTAGGAGTTTGGGTCCCCATCATCTCCCCAGGAACTGGAGTTCAGATTAATCAGGAGCTTGTCTCTCTTTGGGTTGAAAAAAGCAGCGCATGCAGAAGCCCGCTGCCAGCCCAATTTGCGTGCTTCCGTACCTCAGCTTTTCAGCTCTTGTGCACGTCTCAATGATCTTTTCTCTTTCCTTCTAGTTGTAGAACTTCCACTCAGCCAGCTTTCCCATGGTCCTGGGTGATAGACGTTTTGTCTTTTAGTTGTAGTTTTTAAATTATTGTGCGAGGCAACAGTTTAGGTGTTTACCTATGCCGCCATCTTGGTTTCCCCCTCAAGTCTTATTCGTTTTAATGACCCAGCAAAAGTGCACTATGAGCCCTGGGAAATTAAGTACTCATTTTCTGAAAGTGCCTTCTTGTTGATTTGTAATGTATTTCATTATTTCTTTAATGGTTGAATATACATCATTCTTTAAATCCACTGCCCTCCTAAATTATAGTCAGGGACCTGGGCTTGCAGAATTTTGAAATTGAAAGTGACCTTGAGATCATCTAGCTCAACAATTTTATGTACTGTAATAGATTAACAAATTGAGATTTTTGAGAGAGTATCTAATAGTTTAGCTATAAAATAGCTACCAAATTCTTTAACACAGCCTAAATGATCCTTATAATATTTTTATAACAAGAGGCTAGAAATAAAAGTTTGAGATATCTCCACAACAGAATTATAAAAAGCTTTATTCCTCTGAATAAAATCAGGAATCTAAATTTATTCAACAAACAAGTATTGAGGTTCTACTATGTGCCAGGTACTTTAAGTCCTGAGCATACAGAGATAAAAGATAATTCCTGTCTTCTGAGAACTCACAGTTGGTTGGCTTCAGCACCCCAATTTCTGACTTGATTTTTACATGGTGTTCCCCTGTGTGCATGTCTATGTTCAAATATTCCCTTTTATGTAAAGACACCAGTCCTATTTGTTTGTAACTTCATAAAGTCATTGGGCCCTGTACATGAAGGTTAAGGGGAGACCAAAGAAAGAAGCATACCACTCCAGATTGGTAGGTGGCAGTTTTAATAAGCAAGATAACTTACACAGGAGTCTTTTCTTGGGAAGCCACAAGACAAGTAGATCTCCATACCTGTTCACCAAAATTTTAGACGTTTATATAGAGACCTTAAAGGTGTTCAGTCAAGTATTCAGTCCAGATGGTCTCAGCAACACATTACTCTTTTATTTTAATTTTTTAATTTTAATTTTTAAAATATATTTTATTGATTTTTACAGAGAGGTAGGGAGAGGGATAGAGAGTTAGAAACACTGATCAGCTGCCTCCTGCACATCTCCTACTGGGGATGTGCCCGCAACCAAGGTACATGCCCTTGACTGGAATCTAACCTGGGACCCTTCAGTCTGCAGGCCGATGCTCTATCCACTGAGCCAAACCAGTTAGGGCAACACATTACTCTTGAAAGGCTATGTCCCTGAAACAGCTCCTAGCATTGCAATAGTAAGTAGAATCTACAATTCAAGGACAAGGGCTAGGATAAGGAGTCTCTGATTATCAGGGTCCAACTCACACATCAGCAGGCAGTCATGTCCTCATGAAAGCCTCCTCCAGGAGGGCCCCGTCCTACTTTAGTATGACCTCACCTTAATTAGCTACATCTGCAATGGCTCTATCACCAAATAGGTTCACATTCTCAGGTACAGGGAGTCAGGACTTCAACTTATAAATTTTGGGGACACAATTTAACTCATTACAATCTACTTTCTAACACTCAAACACTCATCTCCTTCTCACATGCAAAAGATATTAACCATGTTCCTGTAACCCCAAAAGTTTTAACCCATTCTGATATCAACTGGAAGTTGAAAAACTCATCCAAATATCATCTAAATGAGTATGGGTGAGACTTGGGGTACGATTCATCCTGGGGTAAAACTCTTTTCCATCTATGAATTTGTAGAACCAGATAAGTTGTCTATTCTCAAAATACAATGGCGGAGCAGGCGCAGGGTAGACCTTCCCATTCCAAAAGATATAAAAGGCCACACTTCCCCTAGCAAGTCCCAAAACTACCAGGGTAAGTTTCATTAGATTTTAAAATGTCAGAATAATTCTTTTTGGCTGATGCTCTGTCCTCTGGGCCAACTAGAGTTATAGCCTAATATCCTTGGTGCTTGACACAGTCCTCATTTCCTCAGTCATGGGTGGCAATTCTATACCTTCAAACCAAGGAGGCAATAACCTCTGAGCCACTGTTGGGGTCTTTCTTTTTTTTTAATTGAAGGATAATACAGTTTTCAGCTGAAAATCTCAATAGGCCCATTTCCTTCCTATAGAATCCCAGAACTCTTCCAAACTTCCTTCAATTTCTCCCATCTTTGTCCCCTTCAACCCAAGTTGGCAACAATTCTCCATTGGTGGTGATTGGATACACAAGTCACATGCTTAATATATTTAGCAAATAATTGTCCAGCCATATCCTTCGTGTTCTTTTCACAGCATACTTTCTTATTTTTTTTTGTAATATGGACAGGCTTGATTTTGTTTTCAAATCTTCATTTTCTAGTTCCTTCTAGCTTTATATTTCCTTTTCAACCTTTCTCTTTCCTTTTGCCTTTTACTACAAGTGGCAAGGGAATAGTTTTCTTTAAAAATATCTTTATTGATTTCAGAGAGGAGAGGAGAGGGGGAGAGATAGAAACATCAATGATGAGAGAGAATCATTGATTGAATGCCTCCTGCACCCCCAAACTGATGATTGAGCCCACAACCCAGGTATGTACCCCAGCCAGGAATCAAATTGTGACCTCCTGGTTCATAGGTCTATATTCAACCACTGAGCGACACCAGCCGGGCAAGGCAATAGTTTTCTACCACTTAATGGTAAGGATTGGCTTTCCTACAGTTTCCAATAATGTGTTCCTCATTTCCGTCTGAGATTTCATCAGAAGCATCTTTATCATTCATATTTCTAGCAACATTCTATTCATGATGACATATGTATTCTTTAAGATGATAGGAGCTTTCTCTACAAATCTCTTTTCTTTCTGAGTTCTCACCAGGATCTCCTTAAACATCCATATTTCTACCAACAATCTCTTCAAGGCAATGTAGGCTTTTTCTACCAAGAGGCTCAAATCTCTTCTATCCTCTATGCATTACTCCATTCCAAAGCCACGTCCACGTTTTTAGATATTTGTTACAGCAGCAAATCATTGCAGTACCAAAATACTAGTATATTAGTTTTTCTAGGGCTATAGTAACAAAGAACCATAAGTGATCATTTAGAACCACAAAAAAAATCATTTCACAGTTCTGGATGCTAGACATCTGAGAGATCAAGGTGTTGGTGGAGTTGGTTATTTCTGAGGGCTGTGCTAGAGAAATCTGTTCCAGGCTGCTCTCCTAGTTTCTGTGGTTTGCTGATAATATTTGGCATTCCTGGGTTTATATAAGCATAGTCCCAATCTCTTGCTTTAGCTTCATATTAAGGACCCGCCCTACTGTAGGATTACTTTATCTTAAGTAACAATTCTGGCAATGACACTATTATCAAATAACATCACAATCTGAGCTACTGGGGGTTTGTAGTTGGGATTTCAAAATATGAATTTTGAGGTAACACAGTGTACCTCACAGTAGGGGTTAAAGGCAGGATATCATTTCAAACAATCTAGCTCCAGAGTTTGTACTTATAACCACTCTGCTAAGTATGTGCTATAATAAAAGTAATAAAAACAATGCTATGAACCCAGATTTAAAAAAGAATTATGTCTGGAATACAGTGGTTGAGGGTTGGAGGAGGCTTTCCAAGGAGTTCATGATTTAGTTGAATTTTGAATAATGAATTTGAGCTTATCAGACTGAAAGTACTCAATGAGCAAAGGCACAGAAGTGAGAAGGTACCTGGTATATCACAACCTCTCACCCATACTATTGCAACAGCCTACTAATTGAGTCTCCTTGCTTCCATACTTGCTCCCCAATGGTCAATTATCCATCAGCAGCCAGAGTGATCTTTTTCACAAAGGCAAGTCAAATCATGTAATTTCCCTGCTCTCAACTCTCCAATAGTTTCTCATTATACTTAGAGCAATCCAAAGTATTTACCCAGGCCCCACTTGTTCTGATCTTTACCTACCCTTCCAACATCATTTCCTACCACTCATGCCCTGGCTTTTTATGCCATAGTTATACTGGCCTTTCCCCTGGCTGTTCCCCATTTCAGAGTATTTTTCTCCCATATTTTTACATAACTAGTTCCTTCTTATCATTCAGAGTGCAACTCAAATGCCATCTTCTAAAAGAAGCTTTATCTAATCATTCAATCTAAGTAGCCCTTTCCCAATAATTTTTCTATCACATCTTGTGTTTTTGTTTGTTTTTCTTATTAGACTGTGGTTGTAATAGTCATTGGAGATAAGCACATATACAGGCTTAAGAGAAAATGAAGAGGTGGGGATGAAGGAAGGGGGAGAAGGAGGAGAAAAGAGGGAAGGGAGAGGAGAGGTAGAGATTACATATATGGGGAAAAAAAGGACAATCCTCGCTAATAAAATGGTAATATGCAAATTAACCATCACTCTGCTACATAAGCCACACCCACCAGCCAAGCCACGCCCACCAGCCAATCAGGGCGAGTATGCAAATTAACCCCATCCAAGATGGCTACAGTCACAGAGAGCAAGGTTTCCCAGGTAACAGAGCAAGCCAAGCTTTCCATAGCTGTTGCAGGCCTAAGCCTCCACTCAAGCTACAAAGTTTCAATTATAGAAGGTAAACAAATTCAAACAAATGGCGGCAGGATGGAGCTTGAGAGAGCAGGCCAGGGTTGCTGGCGGCAACAGGGGAAGCAAAGCTTTCCGCACACCCTGGCCGGGCCCACCCACTTAAGACAACAAAGTTTCAATTACAACCCCAACACAAATGGCTGCGGGCTTCGGAGGGAGCCCCAGGCTTGGCTCCGCTCCAGGCTACAAAGTTTCAATTGTAGAAGGTAAATAAATTCCAGATACCAGGGCCTCCGCTTGGGTTGCCAGGGGGCGTGGCCGGCCTGCAAACCACCACAGGCCCCTTGCTCAGGCCGCCCCATGCCCCAAGGGAACCCCCACCTGATCCGGGACACCCTTCAGGGCAAACCAGCTGGCCCCCACCCCTGTACCAGGCCTCTATCCTATCTAATAAAAGATTAATATACAGATTGATCATCACTACAACACACAATATAGCTGCCCCCATGTGGTCAAAGATCCTGCCCCCATGTGGACACAAGATGGCCACCACAAGATGGCCAACAGGAGAGGGCAGTTGGGAGGCACCCAGCCTGCAAGGGAGGGCAGTTGAGAAGGACCAGGCCTGCAAGGGAGGGCAGTTGGAGGTGATCAACCTTGCAGGAGAGAGCAGTTAGGGCTGACCAGGCCGGCAGAGGAGGGAAGTTGGGGGCAAACAGGCTGGCAGGGGAGCAGTTAAGCATCAACCAGGCTGGCAGCAGAGTGGTTAGGGGGTGATCAGGCTGGCAGGCAGAAGCGGTTAGGGGCAATCAGGAAGGCAGGCAGGCAAGCAGTTGGGAGCCAGCAGTCCTGGATTGTGAGAGGGATATCCGACTGCCCGTTTAGGCCCGATCCCACCAGGGCAGTTGGACATCCCTCCAGGAGTCCCAGATTGGATAGGGTACAGGCTGGGCTGAGGGACAACCCCCTGCCATGCACGAATTTCGTGCACCGGACTTCTAGTGGAAATGAAGGGTATGAGTTCAAGAGCACCATTGATAGTTTCTCTTTGAAAAAGATCAAGTGCATTATCTTCCTCTGAGACAAAATTTTACAAGGAAGGGATTAGTTAATATACAGATGTATTTGAGGGATGAGGGAAGAAGGGATGTTTAAGAATGTCATTGAGGTAGGCTTCTAGACCCTCTGCTGAAAGGAAGGCCTGAAAGGATTCTTAATGAGATTGTTAAGGTTCAGAATAGCTATTGCTAAGTACAAGAAAGGGGACCAATTAGGTTGAGTAAAAGAATTGTTGAGCATTGCTGACAGCTGGGGATGGAGATCATGAATTAGTAATGCATCCAATCTAAAAGGATGTGTGCTTTTTCTCCTGTAGAACTCTACAGCACTGAAGCAAAAGTAGAAAACATGTTAATACTGCAGAGTTGGTAGTTGGCAGGGTAAGTTCAGCAGAAGGTTAAGACAGCTGAAAATGGTATAGTTGAAGTGTTTGCTCATTTTAATTAGTTAGTGAAAGAAGTAGAGCTAGGAGAAAGCTGACATTTAGGAGACATGTCAGATGTTATGCTGGAAGTAAGGTATTGGGAAATGCAGCATATTGTGGTCACATAATTTGAGTTCAGAGCTTAAAAAAAGGAAACAAATCAGAAGTGAAGGAAGAATGGACTTCAAAGAGGTAGCAATAATTTTAGGGAGACTATTAGAAATATTCTCTATCTTGATTGTGGTGGTTTAATTACTAAATGGATATAGTTTATAATGTATGGTTATTCCTCAGTCTAGTTGTTAAGAAAACTTTTTTAAATTGTAATAATTTTGGGTAATGGCAAAGTTCAGGTTGCAGCCATGTTGTTAAACTGTAAAGAAACTTTGAAACTGTAGGGCAAGGTACTGAAAGTTATCAAAGATGAGTGAGAGTACTGGGTAAGCCAGATTGAGAGCCTTCAATGCTCATTTAATAATCTGGAGATGGGGTTGTTAAAGGAAGCATTTTATCATTCACTTATTATTTTATGTGGGATTTTTATTTTTTTGTTTGGCATTCAGTTCGAATTGACAAGTAAATCTTTTTCAAATCCAGATTATATAGGTGAAATACTGTTACATTTGTTTATAAGGATTTTAAACATAAGATGATAAAGGCTCGAGTTAAAGGTAAAGTATTAAAATCAGGATTATTATCATGCATTGAAAAAAACAAAATCATTCATGAATCAATACAAATACCAATTGCATGACTATATTCTTTGAAACAAAAGTTCTCTAATTATGAGAACTTTTGTTTCAAAGAAACAAAATAGCTATTTCTAATTATGATGCTGTTTCTAATTATTTTAAGGGTGTCCCGGATCAGGTGGGGGTTCCCTTGGGGCATGGGGCGGCCTGAGCAAGGGGCCTGTGGTGGTTTGTTTTAAGCATTATTTAATTTCCATGTTCCTAACAAAATAAAAATTTTACTCTTTCTCAGAACACGAGGCTTCCTAAATTCAATCTCAAAATTAATTAAAAAACAGATAGTGTGAAAAATGTAGTACAAAGAAGGGAAGGAAATTAGTCACTGAAAATATAATTTTATTATATTTTTAAAAAATTATGTTTCTTGATAGAAAATACCAGCTTTTAAATGCATTTTATTAAGGTATATGCCTTATAATTGGCAATACCCTTTATGTTATTTTAATTTTTTAAAAAATATTGAATATATTGAGGTAACTGGTTAATAAAATTATATAGACTTCAAGTATACAATTTTATAATACATCATCTGCATAATGTATTATGTGTTCACCACCCAAAGTCAAGTCCTCTTCCATCACCATTTATCCCCAATTTACCCTCTTCTACCTACACCCATTCCCCTTTATCTCTGGTAATCACCATATTGTTGTTTGTGTCTATGAGTATTTTTCTCTCTGTTTAATCCCTTCACCTATTTCACTGATTTCCCCAACCCTCCTCCCCTCTAACAGTTATCAGTCTGTTTTCCATAACTGTAAATCTGTTTCTATTATGTTTGTTAGTTTATGTTGTTCATTAGATTCCACATATAAGTGAAATCATGGTAATTGTCTTCCTCTGCCTGGCTTATTTTAGTTACCATTAATACTTTCCAGGTCCATCCATGATGTTGCAAAAGGTAAGATTTCCTTCTTTTTTACAGCCAAGTAGTATTCCATGGTGTAAATGTACCACAGCTTTTTTATCTGCTCATCTACTGATGGGCACTTGGGCTGCTTTCAGATCATAGCTATAGCAAATACCGGTAGTGCTCCAATGAACATAGGGGTACATATATTCTTTCAAATTGGTGGAATTGTTGAGTCATAAGGCAGTTACATTTTTAACTTTTTGAGGAAACTCCATACTGATTTCCACAGTGTCTGCACCAATTTGCATTCCTACCAACAGTGCACAAGGGTTCCCCTTCCTCCACATCCTTGCTAACACTTATTTGTTGGTTTACTGATGGTAGCCATTATGACAAGTGTGAGGTGTCATCTCATGGTTTTATTTTACATTTTTCTGATGATTAATGACATTGAATATCTTTCATAAGTCTATTAACTATCTACATGTGTGTTTTTTTATGAAGTGCCTAGTCAGGTTCTTTGCTCATTTTTTAGTTAGATTGTTTTTTGGTGTTGAATTGTATGTTATTTATAAATTTTGGATATTAACCCCTTATCAGATGTATTATTAGTGAACATATTCTCCTATTCAGTGGGTTGTCTTTCATTTTGTTGATCGTTCCTTTGCTGTGCAAATATTTTTAGTTTGATGTAGTCCAATTTTTTTTATTTTTCTTTTATTTCCCTTGCCTGAGGAGATATATCAAAAAGTATTGTCATGAGAAATGTCTGAGATTCTACTGCTTATATTTTCTTCTAGGATTTTTATGCTTTGGGTCTAATAAATCTTTTATTAATTTTGAACTTATTCTTGTATAAGGTATAAGAAGGTAATCTAGTTTGATTTTTTGCACATATCTGTCTCATTTTAACAACACTAATTATTGAATACTCTCTTTACCCCATTGCACGTTCTTGCCTCCTTTTTAAAATATTGACTATAAATCTTGGGTTTATTTCTGGACTCTATTCTGTTCTATTGATCTATGTCTGTTTTTATGACAGTACCATGATGTTTTGATTACTATGGTCTTGTATTATAGTTGATATTAAGTAGCATGATTCTTCCAACTTTATTCTTCTTTCACATGATTTCTTTGGCTATTTGAGGTTTTTTTTGTGGTTTCACATACATTTATAGAATATATTTTTCTAGTTCTGTGAAATATGCCATTGGTCTCTTGATAGGAATTGCATTGACTTGTAGGTTGCCTTGAGTACTATGGTCATTTTAATAATGTTAATTCTTCCTATGCATGAACAAAGTATATGCTTCCACTTATTTGTACCTTCAATTTCTTTCTTCAGTGTCTTATAATTTTCCAAGTATAGGTCTTTTACCTTTCTGGTTAAATTTAACCTTAGGTATTTTTTAAAATATATTTTATTGATTTTACAGAGAGGAAGGGAGAGGGATAGAGTTAGAAACATCCATGAGAGAGAAACTGTCCCAAGTAGATCCTGGGAACGGATCTGGGGTGTTTATCTAAGGCATCCCTTGAGATAAATTTTAACCGTGCAAGTGTGAGACATTCAAGTAGTTGCTAACGAAGAGGCTACTCTATGCAAGCAGGACCAAGGGCAGGCCTAGGACCAAAAAGACCAGAATCTTTAATTTAAATTTTAAGCATATGCAAAATAATTCAGTGAACTGCCAGAGGAGTGACACCACATGAAACATATGCAGTTGCAAATCACACAGCACTTTATTACTCACACAATTCCTGGTGCTGCGGGTACAGGCTTATTGGGGATCCCAGTGGTGCTGTCCTCTGGGGTCCGGCAGCTGGTCTGGTCTGGTCTGGATTCAGGAGACCAGCATTCTTCACCCAAGAGCTCGGTTGTATCTCAATCCGGAGTTACTAGCCGTTTCTCTGTCGTCTGGCAGGAAGAAGATTGTGGAGCGGTGTCGCTTGCCAGACTGACAAAAGGACATGCCTTTGTGGCTGTCTTGACAGGTGAGCACTGGGCTGTTCAGGATCCCCATTTTTAAAGCCTGTACCACATTTGCAGCAGTCTAGGTGTCTATCAATGAATTATGTCAATGCACACATGTTTATCTCAAACAGGGCGAGGGGGTACATGTGATTATCTAGGGAGAGTACATCACTCACTCAAATGGTTACCTTATCAAGTCACTCTGAGTTATTTACTGAAGTTCAAATCCTTATCTATGAGGTACACATGCTTCAGGGCAGTGGGGAATGTGTCCTTAATATCACACTTTAAGTTTCAAGGAAAGTTAATTTAAACATTTTAAAACCTTCTTAATATTTTTTAGGCATTTTAAAAGCATTTTTAAACATTTCTATATATTAATACAACAGAAACATTCATCATCTGCCTCCTGCACGGGATCAGGTTCACAACCAACTTATATGCCCTTGACCTGAATCAAACTCAGGACCCTTTAGTCCACAGGCCGATGCTCTATCCACTGAGGCAAACCCTATGAATTTTTGATGCAATTGTAAATGGGATTGTTTACTCTATTTCCTTTTCTGATAGTTCATTGTTAGTGTATAAAAATATAACTGATTTCTGGATATTTTGTATCATGTACTTTACTCAATTAGTCAGTTCTAGTAAATTTTGCTGTTGTTAATCCTCACCCAAGGATACTTTTTTTCCATTGATTTTTAGAGAGAAAGAGAGGGAAACATTGATGTGTGAGAGACACATCTATCGGTTGCCTCCTGCATGTGCCCCAACCAGGGTGGGAACGAACCTGCAACCCAGGTATGTGCCCTTGACCAGGAATCAAACCAGAGACTCTTCCATGCTGGGCTGATACTTTACCACTGAGAAACACCAGCCAGGGAAGTTCTAGTACTGTGTGTGTGTGTGTGTGTGTGTGTGTGTGTGTGTGTGTGTGTAATCTATGTAATCTGTAGGGTTCTCTATATACAGTATCATGTCATCTGCAAATAATCACAATTTTACTTCTTCCTTTCCAGTTTGGATGCCATTTATTTCTTCTTGTTATCTGATTGATATGGCTAGGACTTACAGTGTACTATGTTGACTTAAAGTGGTGTAAGTGAACATCATTGTCTTGGTCCTGATCTTGGCTGTGGATTTGTTATATATGGCCTTTGTACATTGTGGTATGTTCCCTCAATTCCCACTTTGCTGAGAGTTTTTATCATAAATGGGTGCTGGATTTTATCAAATGCTTTTTCTGAATCTATTGATATGATCATGTGTTTTTTATCCTTCATTTTGTTTATGTGGTGTATCACATTTATTGATTTGCAGATATTGTACCAACATTGCATCCCCACAATTAATAATCCCACTTGGTCATGGTGTATGATCTTCTTAATATATTGCCACAACCAGTTTGCTAATATTTTAAGAACTTTAGTATCTAGTTTCTTTAGGGATACCAGCGTATAATTTTCTTTCTTTCTAGTGTCTTTATATGGTTTTAGAATTAGGATAATGCTGGCCTTGTAAAA
The DNA here is from genome assembly GCF_951640355.1 of Cnephaeus nilssonii. Taxonomy (NCBI): domain Eukaryota; kingdom Metazoa; phylum Chordata; class Mammalia; order Chiroptera; family Vespertilionidae; genus Cnephaeus; species Cnephaeus nilssonii. The sequence goes on along the minus strand of NC_137071.1, from coordinate 60,731,322 downwards.
GAGCTTGGGAGTCTTCCCTCCTCTTGAATTTTTTGCAATAGTTTGAGAAGGATAGGTGTTAGTTCTTAGAGTGTTTGGTAAAATTCACTTGTGAAGCCATATGGTCCAGGACTTTTGTTTGTTGGTAGCTTTTAATTACTGTTTCTATTTCATTAGTTGTAATCAGTCTATTCCCATTTTCTAATTCTTCCTGATTCATTTTTGAAAGATTATATGTTTCTAGAAATTTATCCATTTTGTCCAATTTGTTGGCATATAGTTGTTCATTATATTTTTTATACTTTTTTATTTTTATGGTGTCATTTGATACTTCTCTTTCACCTCTGGTCTAATTTATTTGGGTCCTCTCTCTTTTTTTCTTGATGAGTCTGGTTAAAGTTTGTCAATCTTGTTGATCTTTAAAAAGAACCAGGTCTTGGTTTCATTGATCTTTTGTATTGTATTTTAGACTCTATTTTACTTATTTCTGCTTTGATCTTTATTATTTTCTTTCTTCTACCCACCTTGGGCTTTGTTTGTCATTCTTTTTCTGGTTTCTTTAAGTGTAAAGTTAGGTTGTTGGAGATTTTTCTTGTTTTTTTTCATATAGGCTTGTAATGCTATAATTTTCTCTCTTAGTACTGCTTTAGTTATGTCCCATGTATTTTGGATAATTGTGTTCTCATTTTAATTTGTTTAAGGTATCTTTTTATTCCTTCTTTGAGCTCATTATTAACTCATTGATTGTTTAGTAACATATTACTTAGTCTTTATGTTTTTGTGTGATTTTTAATTAATTTATTGTGATTGATTTCTAGTTTTATACCATTTTGTTTTGAGAATATGCTTGATAGGATTAAAATCTTCTTAAATTTATTGAGATGGTAAAACTCTTTAAGATAATTATGTTTTCTCCCCTAGAAATGAAAACCTAAAAGCTGCTGCTATTTTGATTATAAAGTACACACTGACACACACTTCACTAGAATATCAGATATAGTATCAGAATGAAAATGAAGTGGTCATTTAATAATGATTAGTTTAAAGTTGAAGAACTTCTCTTCATTGTCAATTTTATTATGTATCTCAAGGTTTGGATAATTACTTAAAGTATTTTCACTTTTCCTAATGTTCCTACACACACACGCGCACACACACTTTTTTTTTTTCCTAGTAAACTACTCAAAAAACAACACTTTTGAGAGGAATAATCTAGGCAGGAAAACCTAGACACAAAAACTGCACCAAAACAGAATGTATCTGCATGCACACATTTGCTTCATATTATCTGTATGAAAATAAAGAAGAAACACAATGACAACACAGAAAAATAAAGAACTATCAAATTCTCTTGCAGCATTGTTTTCAGCCATTTTTAACCTAAATTCATAATATTTTTAGAAACCACATATTAATTGGAGGTAAAATGTTATGTCAAAATTCTGTGAAACAATAAAAAAAAAATTCCGCTGGCTGATGTTGCTCAGTGGTTGAGCATCAACCTGTGAACCAGGAGGTCACAGTTTGATTCCCAGTCAGGGCACATGCTTGGGTTGCGGGCTTGATCCCCAGTGTGGGGCATGCAGGAGGCAGCCAATCAATGATTCTCTCTCATCATTGATGTTTCTATCTCTCCTTCTCCCTTCCTTTCTGAAATCAATAAAAAATATATTTAAAAATATATTTTAAAAAGTCAGTAAACTTATCACTAAAACCAGGTACAATTTCCTATATTAGCCCTGCTTTATGTCTTAAAAGAGAAAAAAAATATTATAATATGGAAATTAATTGCAATCTAATATAAAAACTGGGCTCAGCAGTAAAGTTGGCCTTAATATTCATGCGTTCATTTATTCATTCACTAATCTATTGATTCACCCATCAGGCATTCATTAAGCATCTACCATATGTTTCCTATGATATACACTGAATCTAAAGAGATGAATGAAATAAGTTCAAAACTCAGTATGGGGACAAGTCAAAAAAACAAACAATTGCAATAAAATGTGATGTGCAGAATAAATTATAAATTTTGATTACTTTTTCTAAGGAAAAGAAAAAGGAACAACATAGACTTTCAGGCATTTTGAATACTATATTCTGACTACAAATTAATTTTTTAAATAAAGACAAATTGAAGAAATGTCTCCTATAATAACTCAACCCAGACATAATCAATGTTGACATTATTTTTGGTATATACACTTTATATCACTGAATGTGTATATATATATGCATACACATATATATTACATAAAATTTATTATATGTGTAATAAGCAAAACCTATATGTGAATTATACAAAATTGAAATCATAGTGTACAAAATTTGTAAATTTTTATTTTAAATTATTTGTATATTGTAAAAAATTTTCTTGTTATTAAATATTTTCTTAAAACACTTATTTAAATGTCTACATAGGATTTTAAAATATGGATGTATTATAGGCTCTTTAGGCATTCTCTGTTTATACATGAAGGTTCTTTCCAATTTTCTGCTTGTATAAACAACACAGATAAATATTATTCTACATCTTTGTGCACAACTCATTTTTATATAGGATAATTTCCTAGAAGTACAATTTAGGGGACAAAGTAATAAATAAAATTTTAGATACATACTGTTAAATTACTTTCCAGTAAGATTCAATCAGTCTACACTTTCACAGGCATTCTCATTTTCTACATTTAATCAATTCTACTTAAAATTTATTAATATTTTTATATATGAAAAACACACAGTCATGAAACCAAGATGGCGGCATAGGTAAACACCTAAACTGCTGCCTCGCACAACAATTTCAAAATTACAACTAAAAGACAAAATGTCTATCACCCAGAACCATGGGAAAGCTGGCTGAGTGGAAGTTCTAGAAGGAAAAAGCAAAGAGCATTGAGACTTGCACAAGTGCTGAAAAGCTGAGGTACGGAGGTGTGCGAATCAGGCTGGTGGCGGGCTTCTATGTGTGCTGCTTTTTTCAACCCGAAGGGAGACAAGCTCCCGATTACACTGAACTCCAGTTTCTGGGGAGACGCTGGGGACCTAAACTCCTACAGGGAGAAGCTGGACTGTCTGTCATCGGGTCGGAAAGTGAGGCTGACTTTCTTGCAGAGGTGTGCCCAGCAATCATTGTTTACTGGGCTGGGGCACAGAGAGGGGAAACTCGGAGACACAGAGATGGCTGACTGGCAGCCATCACTGTTTGTCACACCCTAGCCTAGTGACTCCCTGAGACCCCGCCCCACACTATCTACAAACCCACCAAAGGTCCACGCAGCGGCTTTGCATATAAATGGCCTGCCCTATCGCAGCTTAACCTAACAAACTGCAGCTCTGGTCAGACAGCTCCAAAACCTCCAAACCCCAAGCAAAGAGGAGAAAACTGTAATTCTTGCTGTAGCTCCTGCTGGTTGGCCACAGACAGTAGCTGACCTGCACCCCATTGGAGATCCAGAAGCTAGTGTATCTAGTGGTCAGTGTAAGACGACACCAGATTTCAACTACTCACATCCATAAGTGACACTTTCAGGAGGCAGATTCAGTGAGCACCAAATCCCCACTGAAGCAAGTCCTGCCCCATAAGGGTGTCTCCAGCACAGCAGTTCTTTCATTATAGACACAGCGGGTCCTCACAGCCAATTGGCCTGGAGGTCAATTCCTCCCAGTGACACCAAAAACAAGACTTAACTACAACAAGGCTGTACACACAGTCCACAAATGGGTGCACCAAGAGTGTCCACCTCAGGTAACTGGGAGGCCGACCCATTGGGCCATATAGGACACCCAGCACACAAAGCCCACCTACCAACTTAGGGAAGCAGCCAAAATGCGGAGACAAAGAAACAGATCACAAACAAAAGAAACGGAGGAAAACAAACGACTGGATATAGAGTTCAAAACCACGGTTATAAGGTTTTTCAAGAATTTCCTAGAAAAGGCTGATAAATTTAACAAGACCCTGAAGGATATGAAAAAGGACCAACTAGAAATTAAACATATACTGACTGAAATAAAAAATATTATACAGAGACCCAACAGCAGACTAGAGGAATGCAAGAATCAAGTCAAAGATTTGAAATACAAAGAAGCAAAAACACTCAACTGGGAAAGCAAAAAGAAAAAAGAATCCAAAAATTTGAAGATAGTGTAAGAAGCCTCTGGGACAACTTCAAGCGAACCAACATCAGAATTATGGGGGTGCCAGAAGAAGAGAGGGAGGAAGATCCTGAAAACCTATTTGAAGAAATAATGACTGAAAACTTCCCCCACCTGGTGAAAGAAATTAGACTTACAAGTCCAGGAAGCACACAGAACCACAAACAAAAGGAATCCAAAGAGGACCACACCAAGACACATCATAATTAAGATGCCAAGGGCAAAAGACAAAGAGAGAATATTAAAAGCAGCAAGAGAAAAACAGTTAATTACCTACAAGGGAGCACCCATACGATTGTCAGCTGATTTCTCAACAGTAACTATGCAGGCCAGAAGGGAGTGGCAAGAAATATTTGAAGTGATGAATAGCAAGAACCTACAACCAGGATTACTCTACCCAGCAAAGCTATCATTCAGAATTGAAGGTCAGATAAAGAGCTTCACAGATAAGAAAAAGCTAAAGGAATTCATCACCACCAAACCAGTATTATATGAAATGCTGAAGGGTATTCTTTAAGAAGAGGAAGAAGAAGAAAAAAGTAAAGATAAAAATTATAAACAACAAATACATATCTATCAACAAGTGAATCTAAAAATCAAGTGAATAAAAAAATCTGAGGAACAGAATAAACTGGTGAATATAATAGAATCAGGGGCATAGAATGGGAGTGGATTGATAATTCTCAGGTGGAAAGGGGTGTGGGGAGGTACGGGAAAAGACTGGACAAAAATCATACACCTATGGATGAGGACAGTGGGGGGGAGGTAAGGGAAGATGGTGGGGTGAGAACCGGGTGGACGGTAGCTATGGGGGGGGGAAAGGAGAAACAATTGTAATAATCTGAAAAATAAAGGTTTATTAAATTTAAAAATATATTTTTATATATGAAAATGGTATTGGGTTTATTTAACTATCAGTTAACTTTAACTTATTTTTATCTGTTTTGATTTTTAAAATTTTATTACCAAATCTTCTATATGTATGTTTTCATATTATGATTGATTTATAAAAAGATTTTTATTTATTAAATATATATATTTTTTTGAGGAAACTCCACACTGTTTTCCATAGTGTTTGTACCAGTCTACATTCCCACCAGCAGTATACTAGGGTTCCTTTTTATCTACATTCTTGCCAGCACTTTTATTTGTTATTTGTTGATTTATTGATGGTAGCCATTCTGGCAGGTGTAAGGCAGTACCTCATTGTCATTTTAATTGGCATCTTTCTGATAATTAATGGTGTTGAGCATTTTTTCATATGTGTCTTAGCCATTATATGTCCTCTTTAGAGAAGTGTCTATTTAGGTCCTCTGTCCACTTTTTAATTGGGTTGTTTGTCCCCCTTTTGTTGAGCTGTATAAGTACTTTATATATTTTGGAAATTAACCCCTTATCAGATGGATCATAGGCAAATATGTTCTCCCATACACTGGGTTCTCTTTTACATTTGACCCAGTAATCCCTCTTCTAGGAATATATCCTAAGAAACCAGAAACACCATCAGAAAGAATATATGCACCCTATGTGCATAGCAGCACAATTCATAATCGCTAAGATCCAAAAGCAGCTTAAGTGCTCATCATTAGATGAATGGATTAAAAAACAATGGCACATTTAAACCATGGAATACTATCCTATATAATAAAAGTCTCATATGCAAATTGTCCCCACAGGTGGAAGTTTGACCAAATGGGAGTTAGATGTGTGCTGACTACCAGGGGGCAGCGTGGAACACAGCGGGTGTCAGCGATGCGGTGCTGGCAGCAGGTGACAGTGGAGGCGCTGCCAGCCCCCATGGGCCCCGATAAGAGTGGGCCCCAATCGCCCTGCTGGTCATCCCTCAGATGGCGACCAGCGGTGGTGGGGGGTGGGGCCAGCAAGTGGGCAGCACCAGGCCAAGGCGAGTACAAACAGGGACCCCAATCACCCCACAGATTAGCCCTGATTGCCGGCCAGGCCTAGGGACCCTACATGTGCAGGAATTTCGTGCACTGGGCCTCTAGTACAGCTATAAAAAGTAGGATCTCTTACTTGTTGAGACAGAATGGAAGGACCTGGAGAGTGTTATGCTAAATGAAATAAGTCAGTCAGAGAAAGACAAGTATCATATGATCTTACTTATATGTGGGATCTAATGAACAAAATAAACTGATGAACAAAAAAAATCCAGAGACACTGAAGCATGCAACACATTAACATGTTTCAGAGGGAAGGGGTGAAGGGATGGCAGGAGATTAACCAAAGAATTTATATGCATATATGCATAGTCCAGGGACAAACAATAGTGTGGTGAAGGCCTGAGGAGGAGGCATGAGGGGGGGGAAGGGGTCAACAGTGGACAAAAAGGGACATCTGTAATACCAATAAAGATAAATTAAGAAAAATATATATAGCCCTAGCTGGTTTGACTCAGTGGTCAAGGGCAGGTATCTCAGCTGCAGTCTGGATCCCCGGCCTGCAGTTGGAACACATACTGGAGGCAACCAATCCATAATGATAGATCCTCCCTTCTCCCAACTGATGGTCGGAGTATGACCTAAACTCCACCTGCAGCTGGACATTCCTGAACACCTTATATGGACTGTACATTGAACCACCAATCAGCACCTGCCATATACCCTAAGCCCCCAATTCCTAAGTCCCTAGGTGCCTAATCATGTGCCTTACATGAAACCACCAATCAGCGTGTGCTGAGTGCCCTAAGCCCCGTCCCCTCTTCCTCCCCTTAAAAGGCACTCTCACCCCGGCATGCTCTCTCTCTCTCTCTCTCTCTCTCTCTCTCTCTCTCTCTCTCCCCCGTTTCCCCTTCTGGAAGGCGGCCGGCAGGGTGATCTCCAATAAAAGCCTGTATCCTGGTATCCCATGGTCTCCGGCCCTCTGTTTCATCTTTCATCATGGTGCTAAACCCTGGGTGAGCATGGACTATCCTCGAACCTAGCCCCGAGCTTCTGACTCCTGCTCTGGCTCTGCTCGGCGGCATGGTTCTGAGTTGATTGGCCTGCTCAGAACACTCCTCAGACTCTTTTACATCATTGTTTCTCTCCATCTCTCCCCCACTTCCACTCTCTAAAAGTCAATGGAAAAATATCCTCGGATGTGGATTAACTATATATACCACTTAAAACCCCCCACAAACTTATAGAAGCTTTACACTTTTATTATGTTAGATCTATTGGCATTTTTCTTTTTTTTCCCTTTTGTTTTTCTATGGAGAACGATCTTTAACTAGCAATCAAATAAATATCCTCTTTATTTCCATCTATTGTATATACTTTAATTTATTACATCTAATTATTAATCCAACTAGGATTTGTTTTGTTGCATGATATGAAGGAGAGATCTATTTTACCCAAATAATCCAATCTTCCAATCACCAATTATGAAATAACTCCTACTATCCTAGTTGTTTTGAAATACCATTTTCATCATGTATAGTTTTATGGCTTTCAGTTATTTCTCTGGTTTTCCTTATCTACTAAATTGTTCCAGCAACAGGACTATGTTATTTAATTATCATAATGTTATAGTACATTTCAACATCTTGAATAGCAACAGCAACCCCTCCTCATTACCTTAGGTTTTTCAGATTTTTCCTCATTATTTATACAGCTATACTTTTTCAGGTGAACTTAGAATAAATGATCTTGTTTCTCATAACCAATTTATCAGGAAGAAGTTTGGAAGTCTGTCATCTTTCCTTTTATAGTATTTTGACATCAGAAATAAAATGTGGGGCAGAAAAAAATCAAGTCAGAATACCTACAGTTGAGTCTACTTGCACAAATTTTATAACAAATAATATATTATTTAGAGATATACATACATGACAAACTTAGAAGAGAAGTAAAGAAATGACTGGCTCAATTCTAAGGATAATGATTTCCTATTTCTGGAAGTATGATCCAATGCAGAAGAGAGGTAATAAGAATGCAAAATGTATTGAAAAAATTGTACTGTGTGATAGGCACATGGCTGCTTTTATTATGAATATTATCATTAATAATATTCTGTTTAATTGTTATATTTATTGAAACTATAATATTTTAATTTCAAATTTGAATTCCTAAAACTAAATTAATTTTTAAAAATCAATACTTTCCCTCTATACCACCATTAATTAGAAAAATATAAATTAAAATTATTATATTAATAATTGCAATTGAAAATATGAGATACCTAACAATAAACTTCATAAGATTTATGTAGAAGCGATTTAAACTTTATGAATAAATCTATATGCTCTACTGAGTAAAATTTTTAAAGTCATACATTAATAAAGACATAACATGTTATTCAAATTATTCTACAAATTTAATGCAATCCCAATTAGTATCTCAACACAATTTTAGAACTGAACTAAATGTCTCTAAACTTTGTCTCTAAGAATGAGTATTAAATTTGCCTACCAAGAAAATTTTGGAAGACACTGTTAATGAAGAGGAACTTGCCCCACCAGATAGATGTTACACTCTATTAAAAAACTATAATTATTGATACAATGGGATGCAAATGTCAGAAGAGATTGAGAACCTATAATAATTCATTAATAACATTTGATATTTTAACTAATTGCTATCAACAGTATACTAGTATATTCTACTAACTCCATTACATTGTCTCTTTCAATCTTCATAATTATTTCAGGCAGATAATACCATTGTTTCCGTTTTTAAAAATAAAAAATGTATCATGAGCAACTATCCTGGTTTCTTCATTACTGTTCCCATTTTAGCACTTAAAATCTAAAATCCCTGGATACTCCTTAATCCCCACCAAATTGGGATGGTTGGTCAGCCTAGAATTGAAGTCTGGACTGCTTATATAATTCATTCAGAGTATTACAGCAGGTAATTGATGGAGCTGTGATTTAAATTCAGCTCAGACTCTAAAGCCCTATTTTAACTGCATGCACCCATATGATAAATGTGGCGATATAAATGACAGGGGGAAACCATTCTGGAACAACTGACCATGGACAAAGGTAATTAGATCAATACTGTACATTAGAATACATTTTTAATGAATAAACAATTTAAAAGTAAATTTTAGATAAATGAATACATGTATAATCTTGGAGTAAAGATGGACATCCTAAAAATGATACAAGAGCTAGAAGACATAAATAAAAAATTGAATAAATATGATTGCAGTAAAAACAACTTAAGGCAGTGGAACATCAGTTCTTGAACTTCATGCATTCCAGAAGGTTGTTCAGAAACCAAATCATCGTTTCCCATGAGAAAGAATGTAAATTGAATTAATCTGTTCCAGATCCCTAAATGACTCCCTATTATTTTTGTTTGTCTGTTTGGTTTTGTTTCTTGTTGTGTTTTTTTAAAGATCTTTATTGATTTCAGAGAGGAAGGAACAGGAAGAGAGAGCTAGAAACATCAATGATGAGGGAGAATTATTGATCGGCTGCCTCCTGCACACCCCACACTGGGGATCAAGCCCACAACCTGGGCATGTGCCCTGACCAGAATCGAACTGTGACCTCCTGATTCATAGATCAGTGCTCTACCACTGAGCCATGCCAGCTGGGCAATAACTCCCTGTTTCAACCTTTCTTATATACAGGACATTTCTAATGTACAGTTTAACCTATAAATAAACACTTTAAAAACAAAAAGGACACAAAATATAAATAAAAATTTAACAAAAAGGAAATAAAAAATTTAATAACAATAAGCAGCAACAAAAGCAAAAATTCCACGAAAATATTCACAGCACAATTTCCTGAGTTGTTAACAACGTGAGGTTTAGCAGTAAACTGACTCATTCTCACCTTTGTTGACTGAGAGACAAGTGACTGATCATACAGGTATCAGCCTGAAAGGGTGGTCAGGTTGAGAAGCAAATTGTTTGAGATGGGAGACATTAGCTATATCTACAACTTAAAACATCACATGCAAACAATTTTAGAACATGTATAAATTGGTAAAATATTTGCAACACAGATAAGAAATGGTTAATGACTTAAGCTTGTAAAAGCCCTCAAAAATTCATAGGAAATATTTAAACTCCAAAATAGAGAAATGGAAAAAGAACTTCAAAGTAGGACAAATGGTAAAAACATAGGAGTAAAATGTTTGCCTCTAATAGTGACACAGTTATACAAAATAAAACAAAATGCTATTTTTCTTGAAGCAGATTCATAAAAATTAAATAATACCTAGTGTTGATGATTGCATGTGCAAAAGGACCCCCTTATATATAAGTGGTTGGTGAGAGTGTAAAACATGTGAAGGCATTTTGACAATATTAATCAAAAGCCTTGAAATGCATAAAAATCTCCTTTTAAGAATCTATAATAGGGAAATAACCTGACAAATACTAGTATGTATGCATACCTATATAAACCAGAATGCTCATTATAGCATGTTTATAGTAGCATGTAACTTAAATGACTTAATATCTATCCATTGGGATTACATAAATTATGGCATATCCTTGCAATGCTATTCTATATAGTCATTAAAAATAATTAATTCAAGTACCCATTCATCAAATATTTATTGAATAGTAGGCATATTACTAGTTGCTGGAGTTACAGTAGTATATAGGACTGGCTATATATTTATCCTTCCAGCTACTGTCTATATAGAAAATAAATTCAACAGAAAACAAAAATAATATATCTGCAATGTGCACTGAGAACTTGGTGAGAGAGATTAGTAGAAGGACTTTGATCCATACTTATTTATATGCAGGTCTTACCCACCCCCACCCGCAAGTAGACATGTCAAGGATTTAACCACATTATTCAAGACACATGTTTAATATGTGTTATAATCAATTGGAATTTTTTTTTGCTCTTTCTTAAAGTCTAGAGAGAAGAGCACACATGCCAGTCAAAGTGTTTTTCCAAAAGGCCAGAGGATTCAGAGTCTCTGTCCTGTAATCAACAAAGTATCACCATCACTCTGCCTGAATATTGACCATGTGAGTTCTGCTCTAATACAGCTCTCTCTGGATTATGACACTGACCATTTGCTCAGGCTCTTCACTTTGTTTCTCCCTCTATATTGATCTCTGATTAGTTGTAGAATGTAGAGCATCCCCTGATAATATATTGAAATATATGAAATTGCTGATCTCCAACCACTTTGGACCAACTGAAATGACCATTTCACATGTTCAATTTACTACAAAAATTCCTCCATTTCTATATTATGAAGTATTTTTTGACACACCAAGACAAACGTCTTGCCGCTCCATTACCCACATTGCAGATGCTGTAAAGGAGACACAAATTGACATCAGTAATGGACTCCAGTTACCACCCTAATACATCTATGTATGTTCTTTGAAAGTCTGACAGAATAACACACTAGAATTTTATCCTTTATTTTTATCATATTACTTATCTATATGACCATCTTACAGGGGAAGACATGGGAGAAAAGTGTGCTCAGTTACATATTATTCAAGAAAGATCTATTTCTTTCAGTCATTTTCAAGGGTGAAATTAATAAACCTTAACTGTTTGAATTTAAAAGGTATTTGCCATGACCTCTGCATCAATCTAGAAAATGAAGGGGTATTCATAAAATTTATTGTACAAACTGTAATTTTTATAGAGACTGCTGTATAGCTTAGCCACTATTGCTACAAATATTGGAGTCTGTCAAGTTCACACACTTGAATAAATTTGAGTCAGTATTCTCCATTTTTGAAAGTGTAGGAGAGTAAAAATAAATTTTCTCCTACCTTTCTAAATTCTTCTGGCTGGACTAATAAGCAAAATAAAATCTAACAGAAAATACATTGATTCAGTGTCCTTGCCTGCTAAGTAGGGGTAATAATTGGATCTTCTTCATATATTCAATTATTACCCCTTAATTATCAAGATATATATATATATATACAAAACATATTTAATACAAACACATAATAAATGTTCAATTGAAAGTAGTTTTATAGCCTCTTAAAAATCAATTTCTTGTTCTTTTAGTCTAATAACCTAATCATGAGATAGAGCCTGAAAACCAGAATTGCAAAATAGACAACCCTTTACAATTTGGGTGGGGAAATGAAGAGAAAATATCTTGCTCTAGAGTCTCTGTGAAGGGGCCCAGTGATTCAGCATTTGGGCATCATTTCCACTTGCCCTTCAATCCCAGTGATTACGGAACCAATTGAAGTAGAAAGTGAATGATAGGGCAGAGGAGAGTTCCTTCACCTCCAAATTACATTAAGGTCCATTATTTTCTCTGTGCAGATGAGAAACATTTGGCATTATTTTTAGTAGATTATATATCAGGGTTTATAAACTGACCTTGTAAGATTAAAAAATGCATTCACCCTCAGTTGACCTTGAAAATATAGACTAGATATAACTACAGTTGAAAAAAATTCACTTGGGCTTACCACAGCTATAAGTAATCTTTTCTGATCAGCTGCTAAAGCAGCTGTTGAATGGCAGGGGGCAGAATTTCAGGCTTGGGTCATCCTCAGCTAAGGAGAAGTAGATGCTGAAAATCTATTGCTCAGCAGCTAAATGAAGATGAACCAACATAGCAAATCAAAGGGCAAAACTTGACATTTTCTGTATAAGAATCTAAGATGTGAATCTTTAAGCTATGCCAGTGCAAAAACCCTCTGAACTCTGGGAAATTTTTCCTTGAAGACTCCCAAATATTTGTTCCCAAATCCGAAGGGCAGGCATAGCCAAAGGTACCTGCAGCTGACCAGGGCCCATCATTCAACGGGTGCTAAATGCCTACTCTGGCCACTTTGGGCACCAGAATGTGAAGTACAATTATCATTTTAGAAACCCCTTAATATTTGATCAACTTTTCCATAAAGACAAGAAAAAATGTATTTGCCTGAGTCTAGATTTTGTCAAGAGTCTACTTTTCTTTTCTCAACTAGTTCTGAAATTATCCCTCCCAACTAGAAAGCAAGTCAATATAGCCCAACAGAAAAGATCCCATGCTAGGGATTAGATTCCAACTCTGCACTTACAGGCTTTTGACATTGAACAAGTTGCCTTGGTTTAAAAATTCATAAAGCGGATATAATAACAATTCTTGCCAAAATGCCTGGCCCATATAATTCTGCTTAATAAATGTTGTTGTTTCCTTTCATTATTTTTATTTTTTCTTTGATTATTTTTAAATTATTTTACTTAATCCCACTGAAATCCCCTCATCTGGCAATCAGCTCTGCATAATTCCTTGTCGTTTGCTGAATCCTCCTGCAGTCCATGTTGTTTACAATCAGCAAAGAACTCTATGTTTGTCTACAATTTCTCAAATGTCAGGGTTTTCATTAACTCTTTCTACCACTCTGGCCATTTATGTTCCCATTAGCTAGTGCACAGATTTACGTACTTGCGATGCTTTGTTCACCTCCAATCACTACTCTGAAAAAGTCTGCTGCTGTCTAGTAAAATCTTTTCTCTCTACTTCAAGCTCCACAGGAAGAAGAGTTTCCTAGTTTGTCCTGTCTTTGAACCCTGAGGCGTTCATCTATTACTAAATTAAAAGTGACCTCGTTGTGCTCACTTTAGCAGCATATATACTACAATTGGAATGATTCAGAGAAGATTATCATGGCCTCTTCACAAGGATGACACACCAACTCATGAAGCATTTCATAAGTTTGAAACAGGCACTTTCATATATTGTAATGAAAGTGAAAATGGTAAAACTCCAGAATGGTGAATCCAATTATAGCTTCCAAAATGATAAATGCCCCCTTGATCCAGCAATCCCAAGTCTAAAAATCTATCCTTCAGATATACTTTTTCACACATATGAAATTATGTATTTACAAGGTTTGTTGTTTCTTTCTTTTTAACCAGGCATTGTTCGTAATTGCAAAGGATTAGAAAAATGTAAGTCTATCAAGTGGGAACTGATTAAAACAATTGTTACATCTATACAATGGATTGTAATAAAAACATAGAAAATGAGAATGTTCTTTATATATTAATGTAGAAAGATAGCCAAAATATACAATAAAAATACTGCTTAAAATTACCTCTTAAACTCAGACAACAGAATTGTGATTACCAGAGGGAAAGGAGGTGGGGGGAGGTAGAAGAAGGTTAAGGGGGGATAAATGGTGACAGAAGAAGACTTTGGGTGGTGAACATAGTACAATATACAGATGATATATTACAGAACTGAATACCTGAAATCTATATAATTTTATTTAACCTATGTCACCCCAATAAATTCAATATATTTTTTAAAATACTGCTTCAAGGTATAGAACAATGGTATGTCTTAGGTTAACTTTCATATAAAAGAGGGGGCATGAGAATGTATATTCATATTTCCTTGTATTTTCATAAAGAAACAAAATAGCCTGGTCGGTGTGGCTCAGTGGTTGAGCATCAACCTATGAACCAAGAGGTCATGATTTAATGACCAGTCAGGGCACATACCTGGGATGTGGGCTCGATCCCTAGTGAGGGGCATGCAGGAGATAGCCAATCAATGATTATCTCTCATTATTGATGTTTCTATCTCTCTCCTCCCTTCCTCTCTGAAATCAATAAGAATATATTAAAAATAAATAAATGATTACCTACATCAGGCATAGAAAATTATGGCCAGCAGGCTTGCTGTCTATTTTTCTAAGTAAAGTTTTATTGGAATGCAACCATATGATTTGTTTCTGTGTTACTATGGCTGCTTTTGTACCACAGTTTCAAACCTGATTAATAACAACAGAGATCACATGGCCTACAAGCCTAAAATATTTATTACTTGGCCCTTTACAGAAAAGTTTGTCAACTCTTGACCTATAGAAAGGGAAAATCCATAGGGACAGAAAGCAAGAGTTCTCAATAAACATACTTTTTAATATGGCTTTGGTTTTTGAACTTATGAATTAAAGTATTGTCTTTTTATAAAAATAAAAACAAAATCAATGAAATCTGGTTTGCATCTTCTGGGTAAGAAACAAACAATAATAAATCTAGAGGAGGAATTTGTTTCTGCTTGGAATATCCCTATTTCTTTTTCTTTTTTAAAAACATTTATCTGTATTGTTGAAAGTATTACAGATGTCCCTTTTCTCCCCTCTAGACCCCCTCCACCCTGCTCCTTCCCTCTCCCCAGGCCTTCACCACAATATTGTCTGTGTCTGTGGGTTATACATATATGCATATATAAGCTCCTTGGTTAATCTCTTCCTGCCCTCCCCTCTTCCCTCTGAAACACATCAGTCTGTTGCAGGCTTCAATGTCTCTGGGTTTACTTTGTTCATCAGTTTATCTTGTTCATCAGAGTCCACGTATGAGTGAGAGCATATGATACTTGTCTTTCCCTGACTGGCTTATTTCACTTAGCATAATACTCTCCAGGTCCCTCCATCTGTCTCAAAAGGTAAAAGGTCCTTCTTTTTCACAACTGCATAGTATTCCATTGTGTAATTTATTTCTTAGCAAACATTTGTGAAATTAAAAATCAATTTCGGCGCATATGCTGTGGTTGCAGGCCCGATCCCCAGTGTGGGGCATGCAGGAGGCAGCTGATTAATTATTCCTTCTCATCATTGGTATTTCTATCTCTCTCCCTTTCCCTTCCTTTATTTTATTAAAGTAAACTTATATAATTCATTTTAAAATGAAAAAATTATATATGGTTACTTCCTGTGTTATGCTCAAAAAGCAATCACATACACAGTAGCTTGAAGTGCTCCTCTTTGGCTACTTCATAAACCTATATGAAGCCTACTAAGTGTCAGGCAGTGTGCTAGACAAGTAGTGAAAATTATAATTGTTAATTTATGATTAGAGCCTTTTAATCTAATATACATTGAGCTCTCATTATGTGTCATTACTGTTCTTAGTGCTGTATATACATTGTCTCAATCTTCACAACATCCCAAATTTAAAACTTCAGCCCAGTCTTCTTTCCGGAGCTCCAGACTCATTGCTAACTGCCGACTCAACTTCTCCATTTAGATGTCTAATAGACATCTCAAACTCAATTTCTCCAAAACTGAACTGTTGGTCATTTCCCTCACACACATTCATGCTCCATCCACAGCCTTCTTCATGTGGTTGGATAGTAATTCCATTCTTGCAGTTGCTTAGGTTGAAGCACTCAGAGTCCTCCTTAATGTGCATTTTCCTCTCACACAGCATATTTTATTTATAAAATTACCTCTTTTCTGTAATCTGGCCACTTCTCACTACATCCACTACTGCCACCCTGTTCTGATATTCTGGGCCACCATTTTCTCTCACTTAGATTACTACAATAGCCTCCTCACTAATTTCCTTGTTTCTTCTCTTGCCTCTTTACAATCTATATCCAACATCGCCATCAGAAGTATTCCTTTACATTTAAGTTTGATCATGTCACTCCTCTTCTAAGTACCCCACAATGGTTCCCATTTTCATTCTGAGTAAAGGTTATTGTTCAAGTTTTTATTCATCAGAGGCCTACCCTAACCATGCTATTTGAAAGAAAAATTCTGGTCCAGCTGGCGTTGCTCAGTGGTTAAGCATTGACCTATGAACCAGGAGGTTATGGTTCAATTCCAGGTCAGGGCATATGCCCAGGTTGCAGGCTCTTTCCCCAGTAGGAGAAATGCAGGAGGCAGCCAATCAATGATTCTCTATCACTGTTGTTTCTATCTCTCGCTCTCTCACTCTCCCTTCGTTTTTGAAATCAATAAAAAATATATTTAAAAAATAATATATGAGAAAAATTCTGTCCTCCCAACTCTCACCTGAACACTACCCATCACCTTCCTTTGTTCTATAGTTTATTTTTCATATCATTTTATTCTTTTAACATTATATAATTTTCCTATTTATTTTTTTGTTTATTATCATCTGTCCATGTGGTAAAAATTAGTCTCAAATAATTGTTGAATTAATGAACAATTTCTGGAGATGTAGGTATTATTTCTTTCCCCATTGTACAGAAGGGGAAACAAAGGCTCAGACAAGTAAATTGATTTGCCCAAGGGTCAGAAAATTAATCAGAGAAAGGGCAATAAATTAAACCCAGGTACCTCAGATTCTAAAGCTCATAGTCTAAACCACCCAACAACTTCATGCAATTTATAATATAGTGCCTGCCATGTTAACCTGTGTGTTTATTGCTCAGACACAAGGGTCATTAATTGTCATGGAACTTGAATGTAGCTCTCTAGAGAATAGAGCAAGAAAGTGATGAAATGGTGCCAATCAACTTCACAGTCTCTGATATACCCCTACCTGGATCATGGAAAGAAGGCATACTTGAAGATTTTTACCATCAACCTACATTTTCTTCTTCACTTACTTGCAAAATCATGTTAATGATACCTAGGCCAAGTCAAATAAAACATTTCCAACTGCAAGAGTTACAGAATCACTTCATGAGTAAATTATACATTAAAGTTTCATGACAAGGCATGGTGGATATGTTTAGGCAGCATCATTTGGACAATAAAGCCAAGGAAGTAGAAAACTGCTAAATGTAGATTGAGAGTAAGCCTTTAGCACCTCCCTTTAAGGTGGGCTCCAACTTCTTATGCAGCCTAAGAGGCAAAAAGTGTTCTGAAAGAATTCACAAAGTTTTCACAGAATTACTGTGATCTAGTAATTCCGTTCTCTTACAAATGCCTACTAAATGCTTGGCGTAGTGAAAACACTTATAGGATGGTGACACTCAGAATATGCCTATAGTGCAGCTCCTCCTGGGCTAGGGGCTGGTGGGAATTTGTCCTTTATATTTCCATGTAATTTGTCATTGTCTGCTCATTGCTCAGTGGGAGTAAAGTAAGCAAGAGCTTTTTTTTTTTTTTTTTTTTTTTTTTTGGCTAGAGCCTTTTAAACTGGGTTCTAGAGCCCCTTAGATGCTAACTAAATTCTGCATGATATTTTACAGGTGAATTTAAGACTACAGATGCTTTTAGAAAAGTGCTAATATTTTTTAAAATAAGTTTTTCTGATAGCTGATTCTGTATCCAATATTTCTCTCATCTCCTCATCTCAATATTATAGTCTTTTCTTTTGCCTATAGAAAACTGATTCTAGACCCAAATACCCAGATTCAAATCCTGACTCAGCCATTTACTATGAGTTCCTGGGCTTGTTAGTTAACCTTAACCTGATTAATCTGTTCAGTCACTGGTAAAATGGGCTATTTTGAGAATTTAATGGGAGGATGTATTTAAAATGTTTAATACAATATTGACATATTATACTGTTATTTTTATATGCTTGCAAGTATGAGAAAGTGCAATGAGATGAAGCATAGACTTGGAGTCAGCAGGCCTCCAAACTAGAATTCCAGTTTTGCCCTGGACTACTGTGCAACTCTAAGTTAGGCAACTTAAATCTCCACCATAAATTTCTTTTATCATGAAATGAGAGTATTGAACTAAGTAATCTTTAAGGTTTCTTCCAGTTCTTACAATGAATAATGTTCTGTGATATTCTATAATAAGGACCAATCTAGAAAAAACTTATAATATAATAATATTTAATTCTGGGCCTAAAATATATTTTACTTCATAAGGAATGCTGTTAAAAAAAAGTGAAATTTTATTATACACACATAAGATATATTTTTAGTTTTACTCCCTTGCACTTGCTTTCTTGTTGCAAATTACACCACCACCTTGAAATGGCCCATTGCTTACAAATCAGCATGAATTTTGCTTTGTGACAATTTGTTTCATAAAAATAGATGCATTATGGAACTTTCCCACTCATAATTCAACATGTTTTTCTCTTCAGTATAAAGGTAATTTCACTTCAAAAAGTACAAATCTTTGAACTAGAAAACAAATGAGTGCTGTTTTATATTGTCTCATGGGGATAAAGAATTTACCATATATTAAGTTCTTGGGAAAAAACAAAAGTTGGATTGAGCCAGTGCTCATTTAACATAGTAAAAGTGACCTGATCCAACTAGAGACAGAAATGGGGAGAAGAATATCCTTCTGTATAGATCTAAATGCCCAAACTATTCATAATTGATCAGATTTAAGAATGAAAAGTGTTGTATTAGTTAGCTGTGCTTTGTAACAAATGACCCAAGAATCAGTGGTCTACAATAAAAAAGTTTACTTATCACTTACATTATATGTTAACTGCAGATTGGCAGCAGCTCTGGTATGTCCCATGTGATTTATTCCTTCCTGGATCCAGGCTGAGGAGCAGTCCACAATCTGGGCCTACTCTCTGGCAGGGGGGAAGGCAAGAGAGCTTATGAAACCACGGGATAGCTCTTAGAGATTTTCCTTAGAACTGGGGTACTGTCAGTTGTGTTCATATTTGTTTAGACAAAGCATATCACATGACCAAACCTGATATTATCAGAGCAAGGATGTATACTTTTTACACAGAAAGGTATTGCAGATCACATGGATATGAGCAGGTATATAAACTCCTCTTACAAGGAAGGGGCCAGGGAGTAATTAAGAACAATGATACTGTTGGAGGAGGCTAAAACAGTACCAGGTGTTAAGACTGTTGGAGTCAGATGGGACTTGGGTTCAGCAACCTCAGTACTTGAGTTCTGGCTAGGAAAGAATTCAGAGTTAAGACAAACTATAATAGAAAGTTTATTTAGAAAGTCAAAGAGGTAGAAGAAGTGAGTGGTAAAAGTAATAAGCTTAGCAAACAAGTTATAGAGACAAAAGAAGGGTCCTTTGAGCTTAGGAGAAAGAGACAAGGAAGACACCTCTCTTGGTGAAGGGGCTGGGGAAAGGCATGTGTGCTACATAGAAAGAGCCACACTGGGTCCTCTATCTTGAGGGTGTTTATCTGGAGGTCACAGGGGAGGATCCCAATATAATATTCATCAGCTTTCCAGGTGTGTACTTTCAGGGTCTTGGTCTCTACTGATTGGTTGGCTCCAGGGCAGGGGGTCATTTTTCAATGCAGCTGTTCTTGATTGCAGCCTTAAAATTGCTTGCTGGTTTTGCTACTTTTCTGGGCATGGAGCTGAAACACAACTGAGGCCTAGATGTATTTGATGCGGGTCAGAATCTCATTGTCCTGGAGGCTTAATGTTTAAGGACTGTTCTTCAGCCCCCTTATTTGTTCCTCCTCTAAGGGGGTCTACCAGATGACTACGAACATGCTACTGGAAGGAAGGTCAGGGTTGGGTCTGAACACATGACCAGCGATATGCTAGGGGAGGAAACGTTAACCTGGGGGAGAGGTCCTTGCTTTCCCAGATTTCCTCATTGCTAGGCACCCAGGAACTTTCCACTCTGGTGACCTTCTGTACCTAGCCTATCATCCTTGCTCTGCTCATGTCTGTCTAAACGCTTACCACAATACTATAACCCTTTGCTTTCAGAGTCAGAAATGTGTTTTTTTTCTTCTTCCACATGCAAACTATACTCATAAATCTAGTTCACACATTTTCTTTGCTAGCTAGTAAACTCCTTGAAGACAAGACCATGCCTATTTTCCTAACCTGTTCTCAGCATTGTGCTTGAAATATTATAGCTGCTCAAAAATATTGTTTAATTAAATAATGAAGAAATATCCCTGGCTGGTGTGGCATAGTTGGTTGGGCATTGTCCCATGCACCAAGAGGTTGCTGGTTTGATTCCCTGTCAGGACACATGCTCAGGTTGGAGGCTCAATCCTCGGTAGGGGGTATGCAGGGGGCACATGAAAGTTGTTTTTTTTCTCTCTCTCTTCCTCTCCCTTCTTCTTTCTCTAAAAATCAATAAACAATTTAAAAAATAAAAATGAAGGAATAAACTGAAATAGCCTGAATGAATAGCATTTTACCCTTTTTGCTTGGAAGGGTACAGGAAAAGTACCCATGGATTGGTGAAAGGCTCCATAAAGCTAAAGCAGAGCTCAGAAGTAGATTTAGTGACTGGGGTGTATTGGATGGCACTTTTTTCCCCTCTCTAAATGGACAAGTCTGTGTTCTGTACAACTGTGGAGAAATCCATTTGATTAATATGAAGGTTCTGGTTAGTAGTGATACTTGAGCTCATTAACTCCTCTCATCAGAAACATATCTCACAATTCTTTCCTGTGTTGAAAATAGGTTTCCACATAGTGGACTGAAATCTACTTGACAAAACAAAAAGAGAGAAAGCTTTCTAGGCCAATGTTCCCCCTCATTACACTTCAGTACCCACCCACTAAAAGAGAAAACTTTGAAATTAATTAGTACATGAGAGTTTTATATTTTGTTGGCTTGATGCTATTCTGAAAAACAATAGAATGTTATCTACAAGCTAAAAACAAACTGCCTGCTTTTTTTTTTCCAAGAGAAACACTGTCTTTGTTATACCTTGAATGTTAAAGCATTTTCCTCCTACTTATTTTTGTGCTTTTGAATATGTATTAATCACTAACATACCCAAGGAGGCAGAGATAATTATCTCCTTTATAATAATGATAATGTCAAGGGAGACAAAATGACTTGCTGACATGGAGTGAATCAGAAACAAAGTCCTGGTTTCCTAATTAACAGGCCACTGTTCTTACTGCCCAGGATTGTGGCTTTGATATCAGTCCTCTTCCCCACTGGGTGTTGCTGGGGGTGGAGTTCTCACAATATCCAAGAAAATGAATTTTCTAAGACTTGCATGTTTTATTCATGTGGAATTAAATCCCTGTGTTTCTGAAGTCCCATTTCCTTTAGTTCAGTCATAGAAGTAAAGCTGAGGTTTCAGTAAAGCTAGAAGAAAAGCTAGTGTCTAGAATTTCCTTTCTATGTTGCAGCCAGGTCCAGTATAGTATCAGGATAGTTGCAGTCCATTAGTCCATTGTGTGTGTAGCTCCACATGGCCATGGGCCACATGGGAGAATGCCAGGAGCTCAAGTGTGAGTCATGAGCCAACCATGCCAGGAGGAACCAAGAAAGTGAACCTCTTTGTTCAGGGGATTCTATATCCCAAATTTTGGGCACTTGCATTGGCTATGGCCATTCTGGCCAATGACCTCTGTTTCCAGGTGTGGCTGACAGCAAACACCTTTCCTAGTCATCCCAACTTTACTGGGCATGTATCTATTTTCTCTTTGTCCAGTCCCCTTGCCCCAATGTTTTGCAAAGAACATGCCTATAATGTCTGGCCTTCCCTTTGTCCCTTTCCTATCCTATCTAATAAAGAGGGAGTATGCAAATTGACCATCACACTGTAACAAGATGGCTGCACCCACAGCAGAGGCGGGGATCCCATAACACAAGATGGCTGTGCCCACAGCAAAGGCCGAGTTCCCATAATGAGCCTTAATGAGCAATCAGCAGGGACCTGAGGCTGTGTGGCACTGGGCCCGGGCAGGGAACCTCAGGCTGCGCCACCCCGCCCAGCAGGGCTTGATGGGGGACCTCATGCTACACTCCTGCCCCAGCACCAGGTTGGGGGACCTCAGGCTGCACCCCCCACCCTGGCACCAGATCAGGGTACCTGAGGCTGTGGCCCCCGCCTGGTGGGGCTTGACAGGGGATCTCAGGCCTTGCCCCCTGGCCCAGGCCAGGGGACCTCAAGGCACGCCCCCCAGCCTGGGCCGGGAACCTCAGGCTGCGCCCCCTGCCCTGGTGCCATGCCAGGCGACCTGAGGCCATGCCCCCCACCTGGCAGGACTTGACAAGGGTGGGGCCGGCCGGGTCTGGATCTCGCGCGATTTCAAGGCGCACATGTGTGGGCGGGGACTTGACTCTGGTTCCCATGGCATGCCGCAGACTCTTATAGGAGGAAGATTTTCATATACATTTTACTAATTTTCTTTCACCCCTGACACTTCTATTATAGAGAAAGGGCAAATAGCAATATTAAAATATTTCCTCTAATTAATTCCCTTTTAATGTGCACAGATTTCATGCACCAGGCCACTAGTTATTAATAACTAGCTAATTACAATGGTATCAGTTTTATCTCATGTTCCTTGGCACTGTTGGGCAGCTTTGATAGGGTGATAATATATTCTATATTGTTGCAGCTCTGGTGAGCCCCTACTGCCTCAATGTTATTTGCTGACTGTAATTACGTATTAGTAATCTTGAAAACTACCAATAGTGAGAACAGGGTCATGCAGATGCATATTCATATAATCATTTGCTATGCCATTTATAGTTTCTTTGAGCAGATAAGATCAAAAGGCAGCACACAGCCAGAGCATGTCTGCTGCAACTATTCATTTTCTCCACCTCTGCCCACTTTACATATATATATATATATATATATATATATATATATATATATATATATATATATATTTGATAGTATTACAGATACCTGCCCACTTAAAACATTTTTTCTCTATTTATACACAAGGACAGTTGAAATGCAAAGAAAGTTGTTGTTGGCTATTTTGACCAAGCCAGAAATGTGCTTCTCCTATCAGTGTGCTACAATAATCAGTTCATTCCCACTTCACCCCTTGGCTGATCAATCCTGAATGATAAAAAGTAAAATTTTACAGGAAAATAGATAGCTTCTTGTTTTTGTATTCTTATTATTGAACAGAGATGTAAGTTGTTTCCTTTGTTATCAATGTCTTTCGCTCTCTATTGGATCTTTCTTGCCAATATGAGAGAGAGGGAGAGAGAGAGAGAGAGAGAGAGAGAATTATCTTAATCACTCCCTAGTTCAACTATGCCTAATTTTTCTCTCATTGTATAGCAAAACTCCTCAAAAGTATTAGATATATTAGCTGTTTTCAGTTGTATTTTATTTTATCTTGAACCCACTTCAGGCAGACTTTGCCATGACCTGTTTATTAAATTGGCTGTGTCAAGGTTACTAATAAAGCCCATATTGTTAAATTCAGTAATGAATACTCAGTGCTCATCTAATTGACCTTTCAGCAGCATTTGACACAATTGGTAACCCATTGTCCTCTAAATACTGTTTTTCAATTTGTGTTTAGGATGCCATACACTTTTAATACTCTCCTGTCTCACTGGTGACTTCTCCATTTCCTTGGCTTATTCCTCCTCATCACTTAGATCTTAAAACACTCAAGTTGCAAAGGGCTCAGTACTTGGTCCTATTCCTTCACCTATCTAAACTCATGTCTTTAAAAAAAAATTCTACATATTGAATAACTCCCAAATGAGTATCTCCAGACCAGACCTCTCCTTAGAAATTCAGGTTAATATAGCAAGCTTTATATTCTATGACTCTACCTGAATGTTTTATAGGCAATCTCAAACTCAACATATTCAAAATTGATATTCTGATAAATGCCCCTAAACTTTCTATTTCAGAAGTCTTCCTCATTTTAATTAGTGGCAAGGTAATTCTTCCCTTAAACCAAATCCTTAGAGTCATCTTTTACCTTCTGTTTCTTTCACACACCAAATCCAGATCCATCAGCCAGCAAATCCTGTCTCCTCTACCTTCAAAATATAGTATATTAAGAATCTTACCATCTTCCATCACCTCCACTGCAATAATCTAGTCCTTTATTATTGCTATAGCATCCAAACTGATCTTCCCGCTTCCACCTTTGTCTCCTTTCCATCTCTTCTCAGCAGAACTGTATGAATTACCCTGTCAAAAATGAAGCTAATTCATGTCATGGCCCTACTTCAGAGGCTTCCAATGAAAAAGGGGAAATTTAAAAAGCATCTTGAAAGACTTTCACTACTCTTCAAATAAAGCCAAAGTAAAGTGATACATGATCTAGCCTCCTTTACCTATCTCACATCTTCTCCTACTACTCTCTCCATTTTTCACTCTACTTCACTGTTCCCAAGAGTGTGCATGCACCCAGTATGCACCTACCTAATGGCTTTGCACTTGTTTTCTATACCTGGGAAACTTTTTATCCAAATATCTAGTAATTCACTCCCATACTTCATCCATGTTTTTATTCAACAGTCAACTTCACTGTAAGGCCTTATCTGGCCATCTGATAAAAATGTAAAATTTACTTTTCCTCTTCTGAACTTATTATGACCCAAAATATTATATACTTTAATTTTGTTGTTTACTTTCTGTGTCCCTCCACTAGGCTCAGAAAGTAAGAGATATTATTTTAGTTGTGTCTCCTGCTGGCACACAGAAGTGCTTATTCAGATTAGTTGAATTAGTGACCAAATAAATTAATTAATTTTGGAGCAATAACAAACTAATATTTTATATAATACTAATCGCCTGGTGTATGAAATTCGTGCACTTTAAAAGGAAATTAGAGGAAATATTTTAATATTGCTATTTGCCCTTTCTCTATAATAGAAGTGTCAGAGATGAAAGAAAATTAGTAAAATGTATATGAAAATCTTCCTCCTGTCAGAGTCTGGGGAGTGCCATGGGAACCAGAGTCAAGTTCCCGCCCATGCATGTGTGCCTTGAAATTGCATGAGACCAAGACCCGGCTGGCCCCACCCCCATCAAGCCCCGCCGAGTGGGGGGCGCGGCCTCAGGTTGCCTGGCCTGGCGCTGGGGCAGGGGTCGCTGCCTGAGGTCCCCCAGCCTGGGCTGGTGGGTGCACCTTGAGGTCCCCTGGCCTGTGCCAGAACGCATGGCCTGAAGTCCCCCATCAAGCCCCGCCAGGCAGGGGGCACAGCCTCAGGTCCCCTGGCCCGGCACCAGGGTGAGGTGCATGGCCTGAGGTCCCCCAGCCTGGGCCAGGGCAGGGGGCATGCTTTGAGGTCCCTGTCAAGCCCCACCAGGCAGGGGGATGCAGCCTCAGGTCCCCTGGCCCAGGCTGGAGTGGAGGGCATGCCTTGAAGTCCCCTGTCAAGTCCCGTGGGTTGGGGGTGTGGCCTAAGGTCCCCTGTCAAATCCTGCTGGGTGGGGAGTGCAGACTGAGGTCCCCCGGCCTGGCACCGGGGCGGGGGGGGGCGCAGCCTCAGGTGCCCTGCCCCAGCCCAGTGCCATGCAGCCTCAGGTCCATGCTGATTGCTTGTTAAGGCTTGTTGTGGGAACTCAGACTCTGCTGTGGGCACAGCCATTTGTGTTACAAAATCCCTGCTTCCGCTGTGGATGCAGCCATCTTGTTACGGCGTGATGGTCAATTTGCATATTCCATCTTTATTAGATAGGATAGTAATTAGCTCCTGCTGACTAATAAACAACCCTGAAAGCAGTTTAAAACAACAGCTATTTAGTTAGCTCATTATTTTATTTATTAACAATTTTGTCTGAACTCAAACTGTTCAGCTCTGGTCATGGCTGGTCTAACTACTGCAGTTTTGTCATCTACAGGTCAGCTAAGTAGTTTTCAGTCTTAGTGAAGAAAACATTGGCAATTAGGTCACATGCTTGTCATCATTGAGAAAGCTATTCTAAACTATTCACCTGATACCTGCAAAGAGAGCAAAACTATGCAAGGCCTCTCAAGACTAGGTTTGGAACAGGCACAATACCAGTTTAGCAACATGCAATTGATCAAAGACATACCAAGAATTTCTCAGAATAAAAGGATGGGGAAATGAACTCTTAATAGAAGGAGTTTCAAAGTCATAGTGCAAAGGTGCATGGATACAGGGAGGGAAATAATTTCAGCCATTTTTGCAAATAATCTACAACTGCAGGCTACCAAGGGAAGATCGGAAATTCTCTTCAGATAGCTTTGTGGATTAGAAACATCACCAACTCCCCTGAGTGGTTTAGTTTAAAACAAGAATCAATAATCTCTTAGTATCTATGAATCTTTCAATGAGACCATACTTTCCATTTAAGTAATCTAATCTTATACCTGTGCCTTGGGCATCAGATGGGCAGCCACCATCTGAGGCTTGCCTGTCCTCAGGCTGGCCCTGGGCGGCTGGGGGGCTGAGGGAGGGTCTGGCTGCACTATGTGCCTGCCACCTGCCCGGCTGGGCTGAAAGGACTGTGGGACTCCAGTGGCAGGTGCAAGAAGCGGCCGGACCTGCCTGAGGGTGGGTCCAGCCGCACTGGGTTCCTTCCACACACACCCCCCCGGCAGGGCTGAAAGGACTGGGGGACTCCAGTGGGCTGACGGGACTGGGTGCTGCCATCTTGTGGCTATTGGTGCCACCATATTTGTGATGACGTGACAGTCTATTTGCATATTCCCTCTTTCTTAGATAGGATTCTGGTATGGCTACCTAGGGAACAAATATATTATATAAAAGTGAACTGTTATCGCCCAGCCATTTGTGGCTCAGTGGTTGAGCATTTACTTATGAACCAAGAGGTCACAGTTCGATTCCTGATCAGGGCACATGCCCAGGTTGTGGGCTCAATCTCCAGTCAGGGGCATGCAGGAAGCAGCCGATCAATGATTCTCTCTCATCATTGATGTTTCTATCTCTCTCTCCCTCTCCCTTCTTCTCTGAAATCAATAAAAATATGTATATTTTTAAAAGTGAACTGTTCTAAAATTTTCTGTATGTAGTTTACTCTCTAAAATAATGTGAACTTTTTAAAATCACAAATGTATACAAAAGAAAAACTTCTTGCTTACAAAATGCTATTTCATCTCAGCAATGCACATACTAAAATTAATATGACAAAGAGGAGATTAACAGCTCTGTACTCAAGAAGACATAAAAATTCATAAAACATTTCATATTTTGAGGAAGAAAAAGAATAATAGAATGTATATGACTACCGTAATATAAGAGAAGGCAAGAATGAAGCAAAAAGAGGAAGGTAAAAAAGTTGGGTTCAATAAAAAACTAATAATAAGGCAGTAGATAGAAGCCAAATATGTAAATAATTACTTTAAATACAATTGATAATATAATTAAAATCTAAAATTGTCAATGTGGATTAAAAATATATGTTCTTTAAGTGCAAATCAAGGGACACATATTATATATAAAGACACAGATGTTTAAAAATAAAACATACCATGTAAATACATACCATGTAAGCAGTAATCAATAGAAAAATTGCTATGGGTACAATAATATGAGACAAAAATACTTTATGGTAAGACACTTTACTGGAAAATGAAATGGGCATTGCATAATAATAAAATGTCAGTCCAAAATTCCACTTGAGGGGCATTCTGCAAATACTTGACCATTAATCCTCAGAACTGTTAAGTTCATCAAAAACAAGAAAAGTCTAAGAAACTGTCATAGCTCAAAATAGTCTAAGGCAATATGATGACTAAAATGTAAGGCAGTATCCTGTATGGGGAACAGTAAAAGTATATTAGGGAAAAAACTAAGGATATAAGAACAAAGTACAGAGTTTAGTTTATATATCAATATAGACTCATTACTTATGGTAAATGTACCATGCTATTATAAGAATTTATTATAAAGATGATACCTAACACAATTATTTTATATCCAGCTTTGGAAAAAAAAGACTTAGAAAATCCATAAAGAAAAAGAGAAGATAGGGGCATAGGTAAATGCAGTACTCCCATCCTCTCACAACCAAATCAAAATTACTACTACACTACAGAATAACCATCATCCAGAATCACCTGAAATCTAGCTCAAGAGAAGTCCTACAACTAAGGATATAGAGAAGAAGACACATCAAGATTAGTAGGAGGAGCAGAGACAAGGAACATGCTGGCCCCACACTAATGTATGGTAGTTAATGATCAGAGGGGATATCTTGGCTGCAGAGGAGAGGACCTAGGAATCCCAGCCTCACACCAGACCCCCCAGCCCAGGGTTCCAGTCCTGGGAAGAGAAGCCCCCATAACTTCTGGCTTTAAAAACCAGTGGGGATTATGACTGAGTGAGATGAAGGGCTGCTGGATTGCCAGGCAGTTCCTCTTAAAGCTCATGGGCTTATTCAGATTCATTCCCTCTGAGTTTCAGAGCTGGGACAGCAGCTTGAAAGGCACCAGAGACATACAGGAAGGAACTGAGTTGTCTGGCATAAGGACAAGAGCTGGAGGGGGAGCTTTCTCCCAGACAGAAATGCTAGCAGTGGCCATTGTTCCTTGATAAGCTGCCACTCCTCAACAGAACCTGCAGGTGGGCACCTGAGTCTCCATCTACCTGGCTATCACTGTTTGCCCTATCCTGGTAATTCCCCGAGACCCCCCACCCCACCCAACTTCTGGGTCCACTCAAGCTGTTTCCAGTGGCTTTTCCATAGGAAAAGCCTTCCTTGGCTCATGCTTCAGACTTTCCTAAAATCTCCCAAACAAGAAGCATCTGGCCTTGGCAAGCCCCGTGCCCATTGTTAAGTGGCCCTATGCCAAGTACTAAAGGTGGCCGATCTTGGTTCACAGACTGGCCTCTCCTGGGCATCTCCAAGCTGAGCACAAGTAGCAGCCATCTGCAGACCACTTTATAGCTCATGCTGGGTGGTCCCAGGCAGAACACAGACAGCTTCTGACTTTGGTCTGCACCTCCCAGGAGACTCCAGAGCCAGTGCAACCAGTGGATAGCTTCATACCACATTGAAGCACCACTCAACCACCTCCACAAGTGACACACTTATGGGGTGGACTCAGCATGCACCAGAGCCCCATGGAAATAAGTCCTGCCCTAAGGGTTGGCCCCTGTACAGCTCATCCTCCATGGTGGTCACAGCTAGTCTTCACAGCCAATTGGCTTGGAGGTAAATCCTTCCCATTGACAGGCCAACAGCACTCAAGGCTACATACAGTAGGCTATAACACGAAGGTGTACACAGCCCACACAAAGGTTGCACCTCGAGTGCCCAGCTTGGATGATCAGGGAGGCTGTGCCAGTGGACCCTAAAGAACACCTACTACATTAGGAAACTCTACCAAGCCTGGAAGATGTAGCAGCTCTACTTAATACATAGAAAGAAACACAGGGAGGCTGTCAAAATGAGGAGACAAAGAAACATGTCCCAAATGAAAGAACAAAACAAAACTCCAGAAAAAGAAGTAAACAAAATGGAGACAAAAGATCTACCAGATGCAGAGTTCAAAACACTGGTTGTAAAGTTGTTCAACAAACTTAGGGGAAGAGTAGATGAATTTAGTGAGAATCAACAAAGAGATGGGAAGTTTAAAAACAGAACTAGAAAATATTTTAAAAGCCACTTAGAAATGAAGAAGACATTAACTGAAATGGAGAATACATTACAGGGACTCAATAGTGGAGTAAAATGAAGCAGATGGTCAAATCAGAGATTTGGAAGATATGAAAGCAGAAAACACCAAATCAGAACAGCAAAAAAAAAAAAAAAAAGAAGAAGAATGTTTGAAGGAGCCTCTGGGACAACTTCAAGCATACCAACATTTACATCATGGGAGTGATGGAAGGAGAAAAGAAAGAGCAGGGAATTGAAAACCTACATGAAAAAATAATGGTGGAAAACTTTCCTACCCTGGTGAAGGAAATAGACATACAAGTTCAGGAAGCACAGAGTCCCAAAAAAGGTGAAACCAAAGAAACCTACACCAAGACACAGTATAATTAAAATACCAAATATTAGCCTTAGCCGGTTTGGTTCAGTGGATAGAGCTTCAGCCTACAGACTAAAGGGTCCCGGGTTTGACTCCAGTCAAAGGCACATGCCAGCTTGTGGGCTCAATCCCCAGTAGGTGACATGCAGGAGGCAGCCAATCAATGATTCTCTCTCATCACTGATGTTTCTATCTCTCTCTCCTTCTCCCTTCCTCTCTGAAATCAATAAAAAAATATTTTTTAAAAATAAATAAATAAAATGCCAAATGTTAAAGATGTAGAATCTTTAAAGTAGCAAGAGAAAAGCAGTTAGTTATCTACAAGGGAACTCCCATAAAATTGTCAGCTGATTTCTCAACAGAAACTTTGCAGGCTAAGACTATTCTACCCAGAAAAGCTATCTTTAGAATAAAAGGACAAATAAAGAGCTTCACAGACATGAAAAAGCTAAAGGAGTTCATCACCACCAAACCAATTTACATGAAATGTTAAAGGACCTTCTTTACAAAAAAGAAGAAAAAAAGATGGAAAAGATGAATAATAAAATGGCAATAAATACATATCTATCAACAATTGAGTTTAGTCCTGGCCAGATGGCTCCATGGTTGCAGCATCGACCTGAACACCAAAGGGTTACAGGTTTAATTTTCGGTTAAGGGTATCTACCTGGGTTGAAGGTTCAATCGTTGGCCCTGGTTGGGACGTGCGTAGGAGTCAACCAATTGATGTATCTCTCTTATCTCTCTCACTCTCTCCTCATCCTCCTCCTCCTCCTCCTCCTCCTCCTCCTCCCTGACTTCCTTGTACTCTCTCTAAAACTCAATGGAAAAAAATATCCTTTGGTGAGGATTAAATCAGAAGAGTTTTCGTGACGTACTACTGTAAGAAATAGATTCAGCAGATTCCTTCTACTAAAGTAGGAAAGCAACAGCACTGATGATGTCAGAAGTGAAGACAAAACAAATAGAAAACTTGTCTGTTTCAGAGAACCTTTGTGCTAGGCTAAGAATGTTGACTGATCATTTGCTTTCACACTTTCTTTAGGCACAATTTCAAAAAGAGCAACAATAATAAAAGTTTAATACTGCATAATGAAATATAAAGCCATACCTTCACTTCATGTATACTTGGCTGTAATTCTCCCAAGTAACACATCATGAATGCAAATTAGACATTTTAATTTATGGTTATGCCCTGTGGGACCTAACATGGGGAAAGAATAGAAAGAAGAAAAAGTTCTCCACCTCCTACTACAGTGTCTGGTGATTAAAAAATACAGAGTGTTCCCCCCAAAATATATACACACTTTGAAGGCACTGTTTATTAAAATACATTTCATTGTCAGTGTGTATACATTTTTGGGGGACACCCTATATATGTTGAAAAAAGGAGACTATAGGAATCCTCTACCTGTTTGTAATAAAAGAGAAGAGGCATCATCTGGTGAAAGGGTTCTTTTTCTATGAACAGACTGTTGACAGCAGCTGATGGCGAGTCTTGTAAAAGTACTGTACATTTTTTTGGATAGAAAAATATTTATAAAATTACACCCTGATTATTCCCTGTAAAGGATTATTAAAAGCAAATACACTCTTTTCACAGTGTAATCCTATATCCTATATAATAAAGAGGTAATATGCAAATTGACCATCACACCCTCACAAGATGGCTGCCTATGACCAGGCCAGCAGGGGGGTTAGTGAGGGACGACCAAACGACTGAACAGCAGGCTGCGTGGGGCAATCAGGCTGGTGGGGGTCTGTGAGGGGCAACCAGGCTGGCAGGGGGGGCAGATAGGGGTGACCAGGCCAGCAGAGGGGGGCAGTTGGGGGCAACCAGGCTGGTAGGGGGGGCAGTTAGTGGTGATCAGGCCAGCATGCAGAGACAGTGAGGGGCAATCAGGAAGGGGGGGGGGTTAGGGGTGACCAGGCAGGCAAGGGAGCGATTAGAAGCCAGCGGTCCAGGATTGTGAGGGGGATGTCCCACTGCCGGTTTAGGCCCGATCTCAGGGATTGGGCTTAAATCGGCAGTTGGACATCCCCTGAGGGGTCCTGGATTGGAGAGGCTGCAGGCTGGGCTGCGGGGATTCCTTTCCCTGTGCATGAATTTTGTGCACCAGGCCTCTAGTGATATATAATTGTCAAAACTTCCATAGTGCCATAACCAGTTTGGCTCAGTGGATAGAGCTTCGGCCTGCAGACTGAAGGGTCCCAGGTTCAATTCCGGTCAAGGGCATGTACCTTGGTTGTGGGCATATCTTCAGTGGGGGGTGTTCAGGAGGCATCTGATCTATGTTTCTCTTCGATGTTTCTAACTATCTCTCTCCCTTCCTTTCTGTAAAAATATAAATAAAATATATTTTAAAAAAACTTCCATAGCAACTATCATTTAAAATTCATATTTAAATTTTGATGTTAAACCAGTGGAAATTGCTTCTGTAAATTTTTTTTTAAGCAAAATGTTTGCTAGGGCCAGGAATGAATTTGTACCTCCCTAGAAAATGTGTCATTGATAAAAGGCCAAATTTAATATTGACTAGTAATAGTTAACTTTCTTTTGCTTTTATGGACTGTAACAATGACTTTACCTGGAATTATACTTGGAGAATATATTAATTGTATCTTTCTTTAGATCCATAAAATAAATTTTTGGGAGAATTACTCATTTTCTTCTCACTAGTATTATAAGATTAATTATACATCTGAAAAAGCAATATGCTTATTTGTTCCTGTGGTTAACCTTGAGATTATTATGCTAAGCAAGGGGGAGAGATCAACCAAAGGACTTGTATGCATGCATATAAGCCTAACCAGTGGTCATGGACTACAGGGGAATGGGGGCATGCGTGGGGAGGGGTTTGGGATGGGAATGGGGGGATGAGGACAAATATGTGATACCTTAATCAATAAGGAAATTTAAAAAAACTATGTTCTACAGGTAAAGATATAGAATGTAAAATTTTAATATAAAGAAAAGTCCACCAGATTTTTTCCTTTTTCTTATATTTTAGCTAAAATAAAAGCTGTTTACCTAAAAAAAAAAAGAAAGAAAAAGAAAAAGTTAGTCAGAAAAAGCTAAAAACCATATGATTTCATTCATTATGAGATATAAAACTGAAACTCATAGTCCAGTCAGTGTGGCTCAGTTGGTTGAGTGTTGTCCCTTGTACCACGAGGTCTTAGGTTCAATTCTTGGTCAAGGCACATGCCCAGGTTGAGGGCTTGGTCCCTAATAGTGGGCATACAGAAGGCAGCCAATCGATGTTTCTCTCTCAATATTTCCATATCTCCCTTCCTCTGAAATAAATAAAAATATATTTTAAAAAACCCTGAAATTCATAGATAGAGACAACAGTGTGACAGTTACCAGATAAAAGGGAATGGGAGGGTAGTAAAGGGTAAAGAGACCCAACTATATGGTGACAGAAGATGATTTGATTTTGGGTGGTGGGCACACAATGCAATACACCGATCATGGACCATAGAAATGTACTCTTGAAACCTATATAATCTTATCAACCAATGTCACCCCAATAAATTTAATAAAAAGTAAAAAGAAATATCCATTCCAAAAAGAATTCTCTTCTAGGGAGAAGAGAATTTATATTGGACTCAGTGATACATTGTTTAGCTGGTGATTTTATTTCATGTATGTGTTATTCTTTAACTGCAATTCAAATGTACATCATATCCATTGTCAATAGGTAGCAATTACTTGTCTGACAAGTTTATTGTAAAAGCATCTAAAAGGCAAGGAGATTAAATCATAAATTCATCTGTTTCCTTAGAACTCAGTGAACCATAAAAATCTTGCAAAGTTTGCTGAAAGTTTTCCAGACATCAACATTTAGAATTAAGTTAGACATTCTGGGCCTTTACTCATTAAATTTCTGGCCATGCATTTCAAATGGTATATGCAGTGAGTCATTGTGAAGTATCCAACAAAATATAAAATTCATAATAGACTTCTGAAGTAAAGAAAATTCAATCTTCCATGGAAAAGAGTAAAATAAGATGGCCCAAAAATAGATAAAAGAGACTAGAGCTCACAATACAGATTGTAATTAATTTGATGCTCTGCAAAGTTCAATGAAAGAACTGATAGAGAAATATCAAAAATCCCAAAGTAAAGATATATTGGGCTTTATTCTAAAAGATACATTGGATACCTTAATTTATTTTCAAAAGAAAAAAAATATGGCTTATAGTTACAAATTATGATTTTATCTTTCTATTGTTAATTCATTTTGTGGAAAAATAATTTGGGAAAAAGATATACTATTAGAATTAATCTAGTATTTACATTAGGTTTCTTATATAAGAAAGCCATTCTATATATTTATATTATATTATTTGTTTATTATATAATATGATAATATATAACTTAATAAGTATGCATTGTATTTATTATATAGTAGTTAAGTATTATATATTCATCTTATATTTAGATAGGATTTTCCTTTAAAATCCTAGATAAAAGAGACTAGAGCTCACAATAGAGCTCTAGTTTGATTATATGCTAAGATCATTAATTATAAAAAAAGGATCATCAGATTTATATGGAACCATAAAAGACCCAGAATAGCCAAAGCAATCCTGAAAGAAAAAGAACGATGCTGGAGGTATCATGCTACCTGACTTTAAAATATACTACAGAGCTACAATAATCAAACAAGCATGGTATTGGCAGAGAAACAGATACACAGATCAATGGAACAAAATAGAGAGTCCAGCCATAAAACCACACATATATGGACAGATAATTTTCAAAAAAGGATCCAGAAATGCACATTGGAGTAAAGATACTTTCTTCAATAAATGGTGCTGGAAAGCCACATGCAAATGAATGAAACTAGATTGCAGTTTGTCCCCATGTACAAAAATTAAACGATCAAAGACTTAAACATAATAAGTAAGTCACATAGAAAAAAATATAGGTACCAAATTTATGGACCTGGGTGGTAGAGAACATTTTATGGACTTGACCCCAAAGCCAAGGGAGGTAAAGGCAAAAATAAATGAATGGACTATTAATAATAAATGAAAAGCTTCTGCACAGCAAAAGAAATGAACAAACAAACAAACAAACAAACAAAAGCAGCCAACCAGATGGGATATTATATTTGCAAACTGTAGCCTCCCTCTCCCCAGAGTTAGGAGAACCAGCCCAGGTCTACCCAGCGGCCTGGTCCTGACTATGGGGGTGAGTCCTGCAGGCTGGGGTTTGATCCCCACGCATTAGCAATAGGAGACCAGTGCCTTTGTTATTGTTGTGTGTCTGGGTTTTAATTGGACAAATGCCCAGTGGTCCAGGGCACCAGCTTAGCAAAATATTTTAGCAGGAGAATTCTGTCTGGGTGTCCTCTAATTCCCTCAGAACCTACTCACCCCTCTGTAAAGGTGCAGAACAAGTGAGGCCACTTAAGTAAAAATCAGAGGTCTCCAGTAATGGTGGGCCTCTCTCATCACAGTCATTTGGACTGGATGGCATTTGAGTATTTATCTAGGCACCATGACAGAGAAACACAAGCTCAAGTCATGATCTCTGCCCTTAAAAAATTCACAATCTTATTAGAGCGAGTGGATGATAAAAGTGCAGTAATAACATCAGAATGTAAGGCAACAATACAGAGAGGAACAGAGGCAATTGCTACGATGATTTTCCAATAATTAGTACAAAGAGTATGTGCTGTGAATTAAATAAATAAAAAATATGTGTGGAAGTAGCTGCTTCATGAGTATGGCATCCATTCCTATTTTAAAGGAAGCTGAGTTCCATGTGAACTGTGTACTATGCTATGATATCTGAGGCACAGGACAAGGGAGGCCCTAAGTGTACTATGCTTTGATATTTGAGTCATTCTTTATTGTTCAATGTGATTTATTTCTGTATGCCTCAGTTTTGTAATAGTTAACCCTTTGCACTCGCTTGCTTTTTTCTCAATTCCTTTATTCTAATGCTAACTGTGTCGAGTCACACTCGACATCCGAGTGCAAAAGGTTAAATTACTAGAATAATACATCTTGCTATAAAATATTACTAGAAGATCAAATGATTAGGTGACATTTATTGTTATTTTCTATAAATGAACACAATCTCTGGTATGCTAAAGTGATAAGTATTATAGAAATATTCAGATAGGGAGACCTACAGGCTTGATTACAAGTGAGGCTTACTATCACAACCCAAATTTATTGCTTAAAAAAAAGCAGGGAGCCAACTAGATACTGAACCAAATATAAGCCCTTGAAGGGCAAATGTAAATTGGATAAGCTTTGGTATTACAAGAGCAAGAAGAAAAAATTCAGATGCAAGAATGAAAACCACATTGCATCCACTCTAAATAGCTGTTAAAGAAAAAGAATGATATATTATGAAAATACTTAATACAGATTGTAAAGACATTTGTTCAAAGAGGATTTCCTAGAGTAGGTAATATTTCAGTTAATTTTTTTAAATGTGAAGAGGTTAGCTAGATAAGAAAAAGGTGTAGGGGTCCCAAATTACAGAGGGTGCAGGTGGAGCTGAGGGACCACCCCTCCATGCACGAATTTCGTGCACCGTGCCTCTAGTGTGGAATATAAAACTGAAACTTATGAACACAAACTGCAGTGTGGTGGTTGCCAGAGAGGGGAGTGTGGGGGAAAAAAGAGGTCCTAATATGAGGTGACAGAAGAAGATTTGACTTTGGGTGGTGGGCACATGGTCCTATATATAGATTTTGTAAATTAGTAATCCACAAATGTAACCTATATGTTCATGTTGACTAATGTCACTCCCATGAAATTTAATTAAAAAAATGAAATGTGCTTAATTATTGAATGTTAGAAAGCACTTTTTTATATCAACATCTATTGCTCTTTTCATTAAATGACAAACATTAAAATAATGTAAGTTAACCCAGCTGGCATGGCTCAGTG
The DNA here is from genome assembly GCF_951640355.1 of Cnephaeus nilssonii. Classification (NCBI taxonomy): domain Eukaryota; kingdom Metazoa; phylum Chordata; class Mammalia; order Chiroptera; family Vespertilionidae; genus Cnephaeus; species Cnephaeus nilssonii. The sequence goes on along the minus strand of NC_137071.1, from coordinate 60,694,046 downwards.
GTTGAGCATCGACCTATGAACCAGGAGGTTACAGTTCAATTCCTGGTCAGGGCACACACCTGCATTGCAGACTCAGTGTGCAGGAGGCAGCCTATCAATGATTCTCTCTCATCATTGATATTCCTATCTCTCTCTTCCCTTCTCTGAAATCAATAGAAATATATTTAAAATAAAATAATGTAAGTTGACAATCAATGTGTGAAAAATATGCTTAATTTTGAATTGAGCATTCCTCTGGCCAAAAAAAAAATGTTCTTTCATGTGAGGTAAGAGTAAAAAAATGATAAATATAGACCATATTATGCTATGTGAAATAAGCCAGTTAGAGAAAGACAAGTACAATATGATTTCACTAATATGTAGAATCTGATGAACAAAATAAACTAACAAATAAATTAGAAACAGACTCATACTTACAGAGAAGAGATTGATAATATCAGAGGCAGGGGTTAGGGTTCTGGGTGAAAAAGTTGAGGAATTAAGCAAAGGGAAATAAATCTCATGAAAAGAGACAACAGTATGGTGATTACCAGTGGAAAAGAGGGGTGGGGGAAGTAGAAGAAGGTAAATGGGGGATGAATGGTAACAAAAGGAGACTTGACTTTGGGTGGTGAACACACAATACAATATGCAGATGATATATTATAGAATTATACACCTGAAACCTATATAATTTTAATAACCAATGTCGCCTCAATAAATTCAATAAAATTAAAAACAAAAACAAAATAATAATAAATGTAAATTTATTCCCATTCCCTTCTCCTAAAATACTAGCAACTGCCATAACTACCACCACTACTACAGAAACAAGAAAGATGAGTAGAGGTTGATTTTTCTATTGTGTCAGAGGTGCTTATTTATGCACTTCCTAAATTTGCAAGATTGTTTCTATGTAGACATACACAAACACAAAGGGTTTGGGAAGGGCCTCAAGTAGTCCATGGAAATGCAGCTCTTATGGGGACACATGTAATTTTCACTTTCCCAGCCTAAGCATAAGCTTTAGTGAAGATATCCAAAATGAAAATGTCTAGTGAAGGCAATTTCTCTTTTGGCAAAATGTGTCATCCAGTGACAAGAAATGAAGTAAACTTACTATACGTAAACAACAGCAGCAGCAATAATAATAGAAAAAAAGAAAATAGCATAATGCATAAGGTTTACAACAACTTTTAGAGTTCTGTTGTTAAATTAATGCAGTCTGCCCCATAATTTTTTTCTTTTGTAATTTTTACTGGATAATAAATTATGTAAATTGAGTGGGTAAGTGGAGTGAGGTAGGAGAACATTTTTATTTTTTATTTTAAAAAATTTTAAAAATCTTTATTGTTGAAAGTGTTTCATATGTCCCCATTTTCCCCCCATTGACCTCTTCTAACCCACTTCCCCCACCCCCGGCCTTCACCATCCTATTGTCTGTGTCCATGAATTATGCATATATGCATACAAGTTCTTCCTTCCTTCCTTCCTTCCTTCCTTCCTTCCTTCCTTCCTTCCTTCCTTCCTTCCTTCCTTCCTTCCTTCCTTCCTTCCTTCCTTCCTTCTCTCTCTCTCTCTCTCTCTCTCTCTCTCTCTCTCTCTCTTTCTTTTAAAATCTTTATTGTTGAAAGTATTACATAGGTCCCCCTTTTCCCCATCGACTCCTCCAGCCCACCCCCGCCCCCTACCTCAGGCCCTCACCACCCCACTGTCTAAGACCAGGGGTTATGCATATAGGCATACAAGTTCTTTGACTGATCTCTTCCCACCTACTAGTACTCACCTACCGTCCCCTGCCTTCCCTCTGATACGTTGAAATCTGTTCCATGCTTCTATGTCTCTGGTCTCTGCCCTGTATTTAAAGCTCCATCAATGCAAAATAATGAAAGCCATAGAATGGGGGAGAGCAGTTTTCTTGAGCTATAGCATCAAAACGTGGCTGAAAAATCAATACATCCTTTTCTATTCTTATGCGTCATCTCAAATTACACACTGAGTCAGAGAAATTGGCTATGATCTAAATCAGATAGTTTGACAGCCCAAAATATGAGAACAACAGATTTCTGAACTAGTGTTATTTATCATATAGACATGGTCATTAGACCAATGAGATATGAAGCTTTTATTTACAGAAAGATAATCTTCCAGATGAAAGCTAGAAAAATTCGGTCTGACTCACAGATGTTTTGCTTATTTGATGATATGCATATGGATATTTAGAAACATCCAGATGATTAACTATATTCTTTCATTTTCTTGCAACTGCTTTGCATCATATAAACCATCTTGGGCCTTCTTTAAGTTCCAATGTTCCCTATAATTCACAAATATTATTCATATATGTACACACACATATAAAACAGGGAACAATACCCTACTAGGGAACATTTCACAATGTATGGAGACATTTTACTTGTCATACCTGGAGGAAGCTACTTACTGGCTTCAATTGGTAGAGGCCAAGGATGCTGCCAATATCTTACAATGCACAGGAGAGGCCCCATAACAAAGACTATTAGCCGAGGAGATAGTTATCTAAAATGAATTGGCCATTCTATATCCAGATGTTTTCAGATTATAAATCAAAGTGCAAACACTGGAAAGCAAGTTCTAATGTAGGCTATTACTTGGTAGCTCAAGTATTAACCCAGATGAATTGAAGGTCAAATTGTGCTTGTGTTAGGAACAGTGATGTTCTAGAGCCAACTGGTACTGGCTTGAGGTAACTATTAATTTTTCAGGAATTTTGTGAGCTAACTGATGTCACATTACTATTTTGAAATTGTCTATGTCAAGAATATTTACATGGCAGAAATCATTCAACACTACAATCAGGATGTTGCCCCTGCACCAGGGAGGCAGTTACTAATCATTTGCCAGCACACAACTGGTTTCATGTTGTAAGATCATCTACCATCCACTTTATGAAAAACCATTTTGTATGGACAATTTTAAATACTATTTGTCAGTTTTTAAAATATTCTAATCCTGCTTTATATTTACATATAAAATATCAGTGTATTTGCTTTGACAATCAATGCTGACCTCCACGTATACCATAAATCCTAACAAAAGCTTTAATTTATCACTCTTTGCAGAATAAGGCTAATAAAAATATTCTGCACTTTATTAGCCAAAGGCTAATTGTATAAACACATACCATAAACTGACACAAAGTTTTGAAAAAGTGAAGATAAGTTTTAGTTAAGAAAAAAGATTTTATTCTTTGAAAGCTCAAAGTTGACAAATTCAAGCTATAAATGAGGCTTTGATATAGCTAAATTAAATTTCCCCTTAAAGTAAAAGTCAGCAGCATTAGAATGCCTATAGTATCTAAGAAGTTAAAGCTCCATTTATCTTGGTTAGGGGATGAATAGAGAATTATAAGATTTTTCTCCTGATTTGCCATATTACCTCCATTTCTTTCAAGCAAATGTTAATTTCTAAATCTAATAACACATCTATGAAATACCAAGGCATCATTATTTAAACTATGTTATGATTCAGCTATCTTTTTGAAAACTTGTGGCAGAGCAGTTGCTTCATCAGATAGTCCTTTTTTTTTTTTAGCTGAAAACACTTTGCTTTTTCCAATTTAACTTCGCATTTCAAGATGGAAAAAGTTGTTGCATAATCACCTTTATTATTCCAATAAAAATGTGAAATAATATGAAATAAAAATAATTATCTTCAACAGCCTAACTTTTCACTGTTAAACATTAAAAAAGAATTGAAAAGTCTCATTTTTAAACAATTTTCAAAATGTCAGTTGAAAGAATTAATGTGCTATATAACTTCTAAACTGAATAATTTTCATCTTTACTACAACCCACAAAACATGACTCAACTCCTGACCTACTAGTGCATACTGTTCTTAAAGCAGGTGATAAACAACTATACTGTATGTAACATCAACAATCTTAGTATCAACATAGCAAATTCACTTGATTTTGTGGATTTCCTTTTGTTAGCTGTAACAGTCTGTCTCTATATATAGCAAACATACCTGTGATCATAAATAGAACACTGTGAACAAAAGATAAAAGGTTGATCCAATGACATAGTCCTGAGGATGTAGACAGAGAAGTTAAGTATTTCTGCATTTCTCCATAACTGAAGCTCTACAGTAGTTAATTTTATTGCCTATCATAAAGGAAGGATAACTAACAACAAAATTAGAAATCAAGCAAGACAACAGATAGCATAATGGTGCACAACTGCATGTGTTTAAATATTATCTTCACCCTTATCATATGCCATACCTAAGATGCCATCTATTTCAAGGTGCTTGATTATTTTATGTACGACTAAGAAAGACATGAATAAAGTGAGCAATTATACTTATCAAAACCAAAGATTTTAAAGGCATATTCTAATTTCAGAGATGTTAAAACAATGAAATGTGTCTTAGAATCAATTTAAAATGGTCCTTGCTGTGTGACCCCATGTGACACTGAAATTGGCCTCAGTTTCATTATTTGTAAAGTACAGCAGGTAATACCTAACACTGTGGTTGTTTTGAGGATTAAATCAGGTTATATGTGGAAAATGTCTGTCAACAAGTGGGAGCTTACTTTAGCATGGCAGAAGATTTACTGCCTTGCAGGTAATTTTCATTGTATTTCACTCAGTGCTCTGAATACAAATACACAATTATGAATTACATTGCGGTCCATTGGCAGTTATGAAACTATTTGAAGTATTGATATCAGTGTATCACTTTAAGCCAAAACATTTTCATTTGACAAATATTGAACATCTACTACCAGTGAGAGGCAATATATAGTATAGTGATTTGTTCCTGAATCTTCACTTTTTTACTTAATAGATTTGAGTTTGGACAAGTTAAAAGATTTTGCCACATTTTTCTTATCTCTACAATAGAAATAATAGTTTGGGGGATTAAATAAGTTAATGAATGCAAAGATATAGAAAACACCTGATGCTTTATAAGCACTCCATAAATGATGTTTTATTTCTTTATGTGCCAAGCACTGTTTGAAAGATTAGAAATACATTAGCAAACAAAAAAAAAAAGATATAATTCCTGCCTAGTTAATTTTACATACAGTGAGGAAAGACTGTAAAATAACAGGTGGTTCTATGAAGAAAAATAAAGCAGGATAGGGAATAGAGTCCTAGAAGTGCTTTATTTATTTATTTATTTATTCATTCATTCATTCATTCATTCATCCATTCATTCATTTATTTAATATTTTACTAGAGTTTTTATTTTTTATTGTTGATAGTATTACAGATATGTCCCATCCCCCCCACCCTTAACCTCCCTTATCCTCGCCCCTACCCACACCCCTAGGTCTTCACTACCCTATTGCCCATGTCCATGGGCTACGCGTATAAGTATACAAATTCTTTGATTTATCTCTTCTCATCCCACAACCCCACATCAATGTATGTCAGTCTGTTCCATGCCTCCATGCTTTGGGTCTTAAATTGTTGGTCAATTCATTAGATTCCACAAATAAGTGAGATCACGTGATATTTGTCTTTTTCAGATTGGCTTATTTCACTTAGCATAATATTTTCTAGGTTCATCCATACTGTCCCAAAGGGTAAGAGATTCTTTTACAGCTGCATAGTATTCCACAGTGTAAATGTCCCAGAGCTTTTTTTATTCATTCCTCTACTGATGGGCACTTGGGCTGATTTCAAATCTTAGCTATTGTAAATAATGCTGCTATGAACATAGGGGCACATATATTCTTTTTGATTGGTTGTTAGGATATATTCCCAGCATTGGGATCACTGGGTCAAATGGAAGTTCCATTTTTAATTTTTTGAGGAAACTCCATACTATTTTCCACAGTGGCTGCACCAGTCTGCATTCCCACCAGCAGTGCACAAGAGTTCTTTTTTCTCCGCATCCTTGCCAGCACTTGCTTTTTTGATGATAGCCATTCTGACAGGTGTGAGGTGATATCTCTGTGGTTTTAATTTGTATTTCTTTGATGATTAGTGACTTTGAGCATTTTTTCATATGTCTCTTGGCCATTTGTATGTCCTCTTTGGAAATATGACTAAAAATCCCAAAACACCTATCAGAAGGGCTATTTTTAGAAAAAGTCTCGAGAAAAGGAATCTTGTAAGAGGTGGGTATTTGAGCAAGCCAAAGAGTAAGTGTGAAAGGCCTTTAGGAAAGAACGAACTTGGGACATTGGAGAAAAAGCAAGGTCAGGGTAGCTGGGGTCCAAAGACCTAGGTAAAAGTGATTTTCTGGATAGGTGAACACTGAACATTTTTATCAATTTTATTTTCAACAAGGTGTGGATTTGTCCCCAGAGACAGTTTTCACATTACTCAGATAATATTCATACTAATAATCCATTATTGAAGGAGCATTAAAGCGATGCCATATCTATAATAATAAAAGAGTAATATGCTAGTTAGGACAGGTGGACGACCTTCTGGATGAAGCCGGGCTGAGAGGGCTGAGCCCCTTGCATGAATTTCATGCATCAGGCCTCTAGTCCTATATAATAAAAGGCTAATTTGCAAATAGACCAAATGGCGGAACAACTGAACAACCGAACAACCAGTCGCTATGACATGCGCTGACCACCAGGGGGTGCGTGCAGAACATGGTGGCGCTGGCAGCAGGCAGCAGAGCATGGCACATGGCGGGCATTGTTCACGGCAGGATGGTGGAGGTAAGTGGGGACACCAGATCAAGGTGGGCACTGGTGGCTGTCATCAGGGTGAGCCTCTGGTGGTTACTGAAAATTCTTTGCTCCCATGTGCCATGGTCCTGCCCGGTGCTTGCATCTGCTGCTGGCACCGGCCCCAATTGCTCTGTGCGGCCAGTGAGTGGGAGTGGTGCGGGCGAAGCTGCCAGCAGACAGGGAACCAGGGGCCATGGCAGGAGGGGCTGGGTGGAGGCACAGAGGATGGGCTGAGACCCACCCTTGTGCCCACCATAGCCTCGCGGCCCACAGTTCCTTTCAAGGTGCACACATTCGTGTACTGGGCCCCTAGTTTAATATAAAGAGGCTGTAAATGACATTGCTTTTACTCAGCACCTGATTCAGAAGAAGTAACCTTTCTAACAGGTCACCATGGCTGGGCAGTACTATATTTTTAATGAAAGCACTTCATGATCATTGGTGGAGGCAGGTGTTGATCAACATCATTTTTTTTAAATGTTAAGTGTAACAAAGATCCACATTTCACTTTATTTCATGGTCTCACAAGTTAACTGTCATGCATCAAATAATGATGTTTCAGTTTATAACAGACCACATATATAATGGTGGTCCCATATATTATAATGAAGCTAAAAAATTCCTATCACCTAACTAACATTGTGGCCATCATGTCATAGTGCAATGTATTATTTACATGTTTGTGGTGATGCTGGTGTAAACAAAACTACTACGCTGCGAGTCATAAAAGTATAGCACATGCAATTGTGCACAGTACATAATACTTGATAATGATAATAAATAACTATGTTACTGGTTTATATATGTACTATACTCTTTGTCATTATTTTTAGAGAGTATTCTTTCTACTTATATAAAAAATGTTTGCTGTGAAACAGTGTGCCATGTTACACCACCAATAGCCTTATACATCTCCTGTTTGCCATGTCTCTTAATTGCATTATTTTCTCCTTTGTTTGATTTAAACCTTTGTTCTATAAATTTAGTGTAGCCTATGTGTACAGTGTTTATAAGGTCTACAGTAGTGTATAGTAGTGTCCAAGGACTTCAGATTCATTCATCACTCACTCACTCACTGACTTACCCAGAGTTACTTCCAGTCCTACAAGCTCCATTCATACTTAAGTGCCCCATGCAGTTGTACCATTTTTAATCTTTTATAGTATATTTTACTGTACCTTTTCTATGTTTACATAGTCAAATACTTACCACTGTGTTACAATTGCCAAGAAAAACAAACAAAAACTCATAGACAGGAGACCTCCCTCAGAAGGGGCTAGGGTTCATGCCCCTGCAATGTTGGGGTGGTGAGGGTCTGTGCTCCACCTCTGTTGATCCCCAAATTCTCTCCTGATGGCCCCTCTGCGACTGTGCCTGTCTTAGGTTGTTCCTTCCTTGAGGAATCTTACCCGTCTCTGGCTAACCAGCCATCCTCCGGGGCCAAGCAGGGTGACGTGAGGTTCAGTTTTGTCTCCTTGGTAGCCTATCCCGCCGTGGCCTCCATGCCCAGCACCTGCCTTGGGATCCCCTGGCCTGCTGGCGGGGCCCCAGCACTGATCACATATCTTGTGGAACCCGGGTTTCTTCTCCAAGGAGGGCTCAGTTCGCCCCACTGGGTGAGAGACAGATCCATGGCACCAGTCATCACGAGACTTCAACCTCGACATGAACAGACAGCTCATGCAACAACTGTGAGCAATTGAATTGTGAGAAGAGGGTCTCTCTTGGCCTAAAGAGTAAGAGGGACCAATATAGAATGCTCAGGTGCCTTCCCAGGAGGCCCTCTACACAATGAAAAGGAATAAATCCTTACATGTCCTTTCTAAATTGCTGCCAGACATTCAAAGAATTAGTTTGTAAGTTTGCTTGGGATAATTGTATATTATGCTGTTGTAATTCTAAAGTATCAAGAGATGTGTTAAGTTTGTCTCCAAGCACCAAATAGATGATTTTTTTTCCCCAAGGGTGCGAGGAACTATTATAAGTACTGGGGGTGATCCAAATCTGGGAAAAATTTTAATGACAGTGTAGAATAATATCATGTAAGGATATTCTTTGTTATAGTCCATGGCAATTCCCTTTCAAACTGGCTGTTCATTTCTTTTTATATAGACAAGGTCTTAGTTACATTTTCTGCACCTCTACCGGGGGCAAGTAGTGATAGTAGTGACACCCTTTCTTTGGTGTCCACACAAGCCAGAAACCTCTCTTTAATTGTACACACAAAGGGGCATTGTTTTGATTTTGTGTCATACAAAAGGGAAGCTGAGTGGAGACCCCTGTGTACTTATGCTTTCTTGCCCCACCGATGGACCTCCTGGATGACCAAGGTGTTTGGTATTATTGGTAACTACATTAGTCAGGGGATCAGCCCACGTAAGGGGTCTGACCCATGAAGGGTCAGGAGCATAAGACCAAAATACTTACCCTCTTGTCCCAGGTAAAATTACCGTACATCTGATGATTGCTAGCGTGTCTCCTGCCCCCATGGCTGCTTCGTGCTTCCCATGCCCAGCTCAGATCAGGACTCAGGTGACCGACAGAGACTTGGCCGACAGCAGCTGCCCTCTCACTCCAACAAGAATCGTTTGAGTTGTCTTGTACCCATGGTGTGGGGAAGTGGGTTTATGATATCTAAATCCAGCCTACCACCAGGAATGCTCAGGACCTACTCAAGAAGGAAAATAATCCTTTCAACTAATATTTACAGGGTAAAATAAGATTGTTGTTAGAGTAATAAATTTGACAGTAAAATAGTAGTCAAGTTTTCAGGCAAATTTAAATTGGCTAGTTGAAACAAGCGAATATTCTAGAAAAATTAATTGTACTAGACAAAAAGGTGTTCCTAAAGTGTTAACTAAAATTTTTATTGGTACTTCATCTCATGATAAAATTGTGCACCATATAATGAACCTCAAACAGTAATATTATAGTGCAAAAAATTTAAAAGCCATCAAGACTACATTATAAAATTTTCAAAAGCCTCCTAACATTTAAATCAAAAAAGGAGGGGATAGTAGAAGAATATCATGTAAGGAAAAATATCCTGTAAGTAAATTACATCTAGAAAATTAATACTTTAGAAAATTAATTGTAAGGCTAAAAGCAAGACACCCATGAAAAACACACAAGGTGTCAAAACAAGCCAGAGGAAAATCATTTGGGCAAAAAATGAAATAGGATCCCAAGTCAAATTTATAGAAAATATTCCTTTATTAACTTTTGGTCGAAAATATGTTTGTATATTTTCAGAAAACAACTCCGAGACCATGTGGATTCCAGCAACAGAGAGGAATCGACAGGACTACTCCAGCCATGAAGACAGAAGAGAAGCAGTCCAGAGATGGAAGACGCTGACGTGGCCTTCCCATACTAGCAGTTAGCAGCTGTGCATCACTGCAGGTTGCCCAGGACCAAACCGGAGAGAGTCGGACCTGCATTACCACCATTTGTCCACCATCCAGAACTGAAATGTCATTGCTGACATGTACACATAAGGAACTGATTGACATTGAAATTAGGTCTCAAAAGAACTGTTGGCCCAGAAAGAAACTCACTACAGACTGATTCATTTGCCTGTCAGCATAACCATTATTGCTTGTCTCATTTTCGGTTCTTATAAGTGTATTTCTAATAGCACATGATCTCAGTTATCTAGGGGAAATAATGAACAACATAGACTGATGAACCAGAACAGACCCAGAAACAAGGAGGCATGGATCAGACTGTCGGGCCTCAGGGGGAGGGTAGGGGAGGGTGGGGGTAAAGGGGAGAGATCAACCAAAGGATTTGTGTGCAAGTATATGAGCCTAACCAGTGGTTAAGGACAACAGGGGGGTGGGGGCATGTGTGGGGAGGGGTGTGGGATGGGAATGGGTGGATGAGGACAAATATGTGATACTTTAATCAATAAAGAAATTTTTAAAAATAATAATAAATCAATAAATAAAACAAAAACAAACAAACAAAAAAAACCTCATAGACATAGACAAGAGTATGGTGGTTACCACAGGGGAAAGAAGGTTATGTGTGTTAAAGGGTAAAGGGAGTCAATATAAGGAGATGGAAGAAAATTTGACTTTGGGTGCTGGGCACACAACAATATACAGATGGTGTATTATAGAAATGTACACTTGAAACTTATATAATCTTATTGGCCAATATCACCCCAATAAATTTAATAATTAAATAATAGGAAAAGTGGAAATAGATCAGATTAACATATACAAATCAAATAAAATAATTATATCCATTAAAGAACCAGTAGTGTCCTAACTGGTTTGGCTCAGTGAATAGAGCATCGTCCTGTGGACTGAAGGGTCCCAGGTTTGATTCTGATGAAGGGCATGTACCTTGGTTGCAGGCACATCCCCAGTGCGGGGTGTGCAGGAGGCAGCTGATCAATGTTTCTCTCTCATCGATGTTTCTAACTCTCTATCCCTGTCCCTTCCTCTCTGTAAAAAAAAAAATCAAAATATATTTTAAAAATAAAATAAAAATAAAGAACCACTAGCTACCATCTGGCACTGGCTCCTCAGCAATGGGGTATATCACAATGCATGTTGCCATCATCAGCCCCTGCTGTTTTGGTGTTGCCCTTTTTGTTGTGTAAACAGGGACCACAGGGAGCTGGCATCTCTGGCTAGTCTTTCTTATCTGTCTGTATGAGTAATAAATTTCCTTGTTGTATTTTTAGCCACCCATCAAAAAATAAATAGATGCATTTCTCAGAACATATCCCTGTCGTTAAATGACACATGATTATAATTCAATTTTATGTCATCATTACCTTTGACCTTCCTCTTATTATTTCACTTCTCTTTTGCCACTCATTCCTGAAGGCCCTCTGAGACTTTCCTGGCTGTTATCAAAAAGTAAGTAAGATTCACTGATAAATCAAAAACATTCTTTCAGCAAATTGTTTTCTTCCCCACCAAGCATTGTACAGGGGCTAATATGAAGCAAGGAGGAGGGGGGGAGAGAGAGACAAACTTTAGTAGAAGGATTTTAGTAGAAGGTCTGATAAACAGTGAAACAGCCAAAAGTTCAGAAACAGTAATGAACCAGGCTATTACAGCCACAAGAATTATTTCTGTTAAGGTAAATATTGAGCTAAAAATTTAGTGATTTACATTATTTATCAACTTAGTCTTAACGTACTAGATAACTTTTTACCTCTCCCTTCCCAGCACCTCCAAATGAGGCCTTTCTTTTTAATTTCTTAGCTCTCAAATATATTGACTATTGCTCCCTTCTTGGCCTAACCTCTTCTACCCTAATCTCAAAACAACACTTCTTATACTGAAGCAAGACATTGTGTCAGAAGAGGACTCCCAGTCAAATGCATAGGCCAATTAATATGGATACATATTATAGCTAATTGGGCCAAAATTGTTTTCTTTCCTAAAAGTGGAAACATGTTGATTTAAGAATTTCCCAGATGGAACTGCTATACTTCTGTAAGTTTAACTTTTTTTTTTCAGATCTCTACGTCATCAAGTATCTCAGTTTCTTTGATTTATACTAGTAGTTAAGGCCTGTTTCCATTTGTTTTAGATTTCTCCCATTAAATGTGTTTTGTATGAAAATATGGGGTCTTGGGTGATGAACCTTATATTTAAGTATTTTAAACAAATTGTTTTCATGTAAACATTTTAAAGACATACTCATTCCATGTTACTGAGATTTAGAAAGATCCTCCAACTTTATCTTTCATTTTAGGCATAGGAATACCAAATTAACTAGTAAAATAATTATTTCAGTTTGTGTTAAGCAATTGGTAAATATTTGCCCAAATGCAAGAGTATCATTTTGTCAAATACAGATGCAAAAATGTTTTGTTGCTATTTATTGATTGTTTAGTTAGTAATTCATGGACTGATGGCTAGACTAAATCTTCAGCCCTTTTACCATTGTTTCTCTATACTAGCGATTTTCAACCTTTTTCATTTCATGGCACACATAAAGTAATTAGTAACATTCTGCGGCACAAAAATATACATATTATATCTTTAGCCGATCTGCAAAAAAAAAAAAAAAGGTGTAATTTTGATTCATTCACACCAGAGGACTATTGTTGTGTTGGCTGTTGTCAATTTTGTATTAGACAATCTAAAGGTAAAGAGGTCATCCCCCCCCCCTTTTTTTTACAGAAATCCTTGAAATAGAATTTCCATGGGAAAGTTGTTTATTGTAATACTATTTGTGATACAAACAAATGGAAATGAGTCAAATATTTGTCAACTGGGTGGGATTGAAGAAACTGCTAAACCACATAATGAAGTACTATGCAACTGTAAAATGTAGTGAAGAATATCTCAATCTACACTTACAGAGAAATAGCCAGGACACAACATTATATATTTTTTAAATCACTATATATAACATGCCATCAATTTCAAGATGTCCTTGTATTCCACACAGAACAGTCCACTTTCTGTGTCCAACTCTTCTCTCTTTTGAATGTATTTTATTGTTGTTACTTTGTTTTGGTATAGGCAGAGAATCACACTGTACCCCTACACCACTTTTTAATCCACCAACACCTTTCCATTTAGATTATGATCGTGTTACAATAATGAATCGACAAAATGAAGTATAAATAATGAAGTATAAACAGTTATGCTGTACCATATGCTAGACAATGTGCTATCTGCTGGGAAAAGAGATAAATACAACACAGACTCTGCCATCAAGAAACTCAATATCCAGTAGGATAGGCAGTTATGGTAACCAATAAATTATCTTTTGGTACAATATAGATGCTATATACAAGTTTTAAAAATAGTTAAAAAATAAGGACTAATTAATTCTGATGGTGAAAGGCAGTGAAAATGATTGTAGAAGTCCTCCTAGAAATGACATTTGAGGATGAGTAAAGTGGTGTTGCTGTGAGCAAGGAAGCATTCCTGAAAGGAGTCAGACATTTGTGTTTTTCCACAGTGCCAGGTTTATTAGGGAGACCTTCCCAATAAGCTAACAGAGTCACATACAGGTTATACACAAAGAGGGGCAGCTTAAGCCATAGAAATGAGCAGAGCCAGTCCCAGACACTGACGTCATCCGGAGGTGGAGAGGTGGGCATTGTCTCAAGCCAGACCTATACAGTGACTGCAGGCGTCCAGTGGAGTGACCTGTGATACAGCCAAGCTCCAGCGTTGGGCAGTTGGAGCTCTAAGTTCTAGCCTACAAGGAGTGGAGGGCCCATTCATATTACACAGGTGTACACATGAAGTGCTTATCCAAGTGTCCAGACTTGTGGGCATTCCTGTTACACACTATTACCTCAGTCTTGACATAGCTGCTATGGCTGATAGTGACTCCTTGTTGGATTGTCAAAGGCATCCAAAAAGTCCTCTCTGTTCGTGCTCTACACAGGTGAGCTGGTAAATGTCTAACAACTAGCTCGGTGGGGGGAGAGTAGAGGACAAAATATGACTTATATTATTTGTTAACTTTTGTTGTATAAATGCTCCCACTGTGCCTGATTTCAAATTACCACTGTGAAGTCACTGAGAGGAGATGCACAAGCTCAGTTATTACAAGCCAGTGCACCCAAACTCTGGATGAATAGGGTTTTCTGGTGAACTAGTGGGCATTCAGAACAAGGGATGTGAAGAAATATCAAGAGCTGAAATATACAGAATATAGCAGCAATTTTTACCTGGTGTCCTGCCAGAATTTTCAAAACATGCAATATCTAACTCTTTTCCTTTAGATTGTCAAATAAAAAAATGACAACAACCAACTTAACAATAGCCGTCTGGTATGAATGAATCAAAATTACACCTTTTTTTTTTGCCGATTAACAAAAAAATATAATATACATTTTTTTGTGCCACAGAATGTTAGTAATTACTTTATGTGTTCCATGAGATGAAAAATGTTGAAAATCACTGGTATAGAGAAGCAATGGTAAGAGGGCTGAAGATTTATTCTAGCAATCAATCCATGAGTTGCTTGAAAGTTTGGACTTCAACTTCCAGAACTAAAGAATATCAAACAGATCAGAGACAAGCTTGGATTTTTTTTTTTTTTTTTGCAAAGATCAATAATAAAGAAGACAGATTAAAGAAAAAAAGATTTGTGGCTGGTAAATTAAGATTAGTAATATGTAGTAATATATTAGTATACTAGAGGCCCAGTGCATGAAATTCATGCACAGGTAGGGTCCCTAGGCCTGGCTGGCAATCAAGGAGGATCTGTGGGGTGACTGGCGGGATGATGGGGCGGCGGGGGGGGGGGGGGTGACCAGTGGGGCAGTCGGGGGATGGCTCCAGCCCGCTCGCCAGTTGGCCCGGCACCCTGCTGCTGCTGTTGCTGCTGGTCGCCTCCCTCTGTTGGGTGAACAGTGGGGCAATCAGAAGGCCCCTGCTGGCACCTGCCTTGGCTGGCCTGGGACCTGCAGTCTGGGGGCAGCTCCTGCATTGAGCATCTGCCCCCTGGTGGTCAGTGCACGTCATAGAGACCAGTCATTCCACAGGTGGTTCCACCGTTTGGTCAATTTACCACATCTAAAAGAGAAGTAGTGGAAATGGAGAGGAGGAAATGAATTGGAGAAATATTTAGAAGGTAGATTTAAAAGGATGCTGTGTCCCTATGGATATGGCAATGAGGAAGAAAACAGAGTTAAGGATAACACTCAAGTTTCTGAGTGAATGATTGCTTATAATCTTTTAATAATGTAGTAATTATCTGATTTATCTTAATCTGATATGAGCCAGATTAATCTGACACAATTTAATGTATCTATACTGGTTTATTCCTCAAATAGGAATTAGTAAATAGAAGGTGACTATTCTATTTTTTACCCACCTTTGAACCGAAGAGATTTGTTGCTATTTGGTGGAGGCCTAAGGAATGCTAACATTTACAGGCAGTGTAGATGAGCCTGAAAGGGGCATGCAGAAGAAGAACCAGAAGAGAGCAAAGTTGTGAAAATCAATTGATGAAGAATTTCAAGGAGCGGGAATAGTCATGCAGGTGAAAAGCTGCCTTTGTTCAAGTAAATTAAATAATTAAAAAGTGCTTGTTTTTGGTTCAGAATCCAGGAATCATAGGTAACTGTAGTAAGAGTAGTATTAATAAGATGAAAAAGACAGAAGCTGCTGTGTGCTGAGTTTGGAGGGAACAGATGAATAAGAGCAATATGAATTTAATATGAATAACTCTATATGGACCTGACAGTAAATTAAGGGAGTCTGGGGACTTTGATACACTTTCTCCCACTTTTAGTATTTGACATTTTTATTGTCTAATAGTTTCATAATAGCTTCATGGTTTTACTCTGATTTTGTTCTGTTAACTTAAATGCATACATTAGGGGCTGGAAAATATTTGCTTAGAATAAATTATAAGCACCCACAACTGCACCAACACAATGAAACACACACAGAGAGAAAACTATAACTGGGCAAAATAAAGAATAAGAATTTTCACCTATCTTGTTTATAATATTGTAGTGCTGATGATGGCAAGGGCCCTAAGCAATCTGGTTTCAGCCTATCTGTGTTATCTAAAGTTGAGGCACAGCAGAGATCACTGAGAACTGAAGGCAAAGGTTGTTTGTAGCAAGGGCCTAATTTATTGTTTGTCTAAAAGCTGTACTCCTCTGTCTCTTTCTCCTTATGGGTGATCTAAGAAGTAGTGTTGAAGGGTGACACATGGAGAACATTTTTCTGAAGTTATTGGAGCATATACTAGCATAACCTATAAAAAACCTTCTCTGTGAGTCAGGTCTGGGCCAGTCTGTACTTCCACAGCATATGCCTATGTCATATGTGCAATAAAATATAAAATCTACTTGTCAAATAGTTGCTATTTTAATATACATTTCTTCAGGCCCCTAGGAATCATGTGTAGAAAGGGGAATGAATCCTGGTAGCTGTCAAAATATGCTATAGGTGAATGGGCAGACAGTATTGCACCAGTAGTAGAGAATGGGTTGGGAAGCTGGCTCAGTCTGCGGGGTCCGTGAGTAGCATTTGATATGTCTTGAGCTCCCACAGATGGGACTGGCTAAATTCTCTCTTTGAATTACTTATTAGAGTGATTTCAGTTGTTGAGGGAAGGATCCTGCCAGGTTTCCCAGGATGGATCGGAAGGATCTAAGGGATTGTGACTCTGAACTCCAAATACTCATAGCTCAGAAGGGTTTGATCAGTAAGCACCAACCTGGAAGTTTAAGTGTGTGTGTGTGTGTGTGTGTGTGTGTGTGTGTGTGTGTGAGAGAGAGAGAGAGAGAGAGAGAGAGAGAGAGAGAGAGAGGAGAGAGAGCACGCCTGTGAACATGTGATATAGTGATTGTGTTGGAGAACATTTGTTCAGGACATCCTATGAATTGTTTTAATTCTAGTGTGGAGGAGGTGACCCATGCCAAACATAACAGGTAGAGATACCAGTTTGTGAGACAATTACACCAACTGTGTTCTCACCTGAAATAAGTGACTATGGCAGTCTCTAACCCCTAGGAATAAAAGGAAACAGACTCCATGTTTACACATGCATGAATTAACGAGACAGGGGCTTTAGGGTCTCTGGGAATTTAATTTTAGCTGAAAACCTGGATGGCAAGCTGATTCAGAGGAAAAAACATTATGGCGATTATTATTAACAGATCTAATAAAAAACACACACACAACAACTGGTGGGATCACTTGAGAGTAGAAATAACGTCCTGGGTCTGGGCATTGTGAATTGAGCTCTTCACAAGTTTTAGACTGAGTACTTTTTATACACATGCCAAACCTGTTCCTTTTACAAGTTATAGGGAAACCTTGGAAAATCTTCCCAGAATGTGTGTGTGTGAAGAGGTGGGTAGTTTAAACCTGAAAAGTTTCATTTGATTGACAGGTAAGAATATATTCAACCCTTGGGCATTTAAAATGGCTTATTTGTAGGATTAATCCCTGCCTTAAATAATTACATGTTAAAATTGGGAAAAAAAACATCTAATTTTGCAAACCAAAGGAATCATGTAGGAATGTACATTTTAAAGGTGGAAATTATTATAAAACATTCTTTCATGAATGGCTAATTTTCTAATTTGGGGGGTGGGATATAATGTGTGCCATTTCAATACTGTGAAGTAAGTCCTTATTAGGAAGAAAGATTATTACTACATTTTTTTGGTCATACAAGTGAGTAAAGGGGACACAAGATTTTAATGGGAAATGTGCAGTCCTGTAAGTTTGCATTAATTATTTTTTAAATATTGTTACTTTTACATTTGATTTTATGCAACTCCATTGCTACTTATTTATATCAAGTTGTGAGAACTTATATATTTTGGATATTAATATTTTATGAGCTATATGGCTTGCAAATATTTTCTCCCATTCTGTAGGTTGCCTTTTCACACTGTTGATCATTTCCTTTACTGTGCAGAAGCTACATTTCTTCAAAGACAGACAATTGTACAACAGGTATCTGAAAAGATGTTCAACATCACTAAACAGGGAAATGATCATGAAAACTAAAATGAGATATTACCTCACACTGCTAACATAGCTGTTATCAAAGAAACAAAAGATAAGTGTAGGTGAGGTTGTAGAGATATTGGAACCATTATACACTGTTGGAGATCATCTAAAGTGGTGCAGCTGTTATGAAAAACAGATGGCAATTCATCAATACATTAAAATAGAAATACTACATGTTTCAGAAATCCCACATTTGGTTATATAGCTGAAGGAAACAAAATCACTATCTTGAAAAAATACTTGCACCCCCATGTTCATTGCAGCATTATTTACAATATCCAAGATATGGAAATGACCTAAGTAGGATAAATAGATAAAGAGAATATGAATAGACTATTCTTCAGTCATAAAAAAGAATAAAATCCTGCCATTTGCAACAATAAGAATGGACTAAGTGAAATAAATCAGATAAGTCAGATAAAGACAAATACTATATGGTCTCAGTTATATGTAGAATCTTAAAAAAACAAAGTCATAGAGACATAGAACAGTTTGGTGGTTGCCAAAGTCAGGGAGTGAAGAGTGGGGTAAACAGGTGAAGGTGGTTAGACTTCCAGTTAAAAGATTAATAATTCTGGGGATGTAATATACAGTATGTAACTACAATTAACAATACTGTATTGTATGTTTGAAAGTTGTTAAGAGAGTAGATCTTAAAAGTTTTTAACACAAGAAAAAGTGTACCTATGTGAGGCAATGAATGTCAATTAAATTTATTGTGGTAACCATTTTGCAATACATACATGTCTAATCATTATATTGTATACCTTAAATTAATACAATGTTACATGTCAATTCTATCTCAATAACATTGGGGAAAAATAAGTGCAGCTGCTCTAGGGGGAACTATGGAGGATAGGAGAGTCTAATACCAAAAATATGGATATTTTTGCATGCATAATTGCCAAATTATTAAACCTAGGTTGTTAATTTAATAAGTAAAACAATCTGAAGACAAACAAAATTGATTTTCTGGCTATATTTAACCATCTAGCTGCTAGCTTGAAAACTGATAGTTAAAAAGGATGAAACAGCCATAGCTAGTTTGGCTCAGTGGATAGAGCGTTGGCCTGTGGACTCAAAGATCCTAGGTTCGATTCTGGTCAGGGGCATATGCCAAGGTTGTGGGTTTGATACCCAGTAGGAGGCATGCAGAAGGCAGCCAATCAATGATTCTCTCTTATAATTGATGTTTCTATCTCTCTTTCCCTCTCCCTTCCTCTGAAATCCATTAAAAAAAAGGGGATGAAACAGCTACAAAAGGCTGCCTGAACGTCAGGCCGAGAAGAGCTTGTTTAGATTTTAAGTGAAACTTGAAGCGCCAAAAACATTTTACTGACACTTTGGGAGGTCTGTGTTAAACTTTTGATTTGTCAACTCATACAAAAAGTAAAGATGAATATGTAGTACAATGAGAAATTTAATATTTCTCGGTACTGAAAGGTATATTTGTTTTTTTATTCACCTGAAAAACTTAAAAGAACAAAGAGAAACTTATATGAGGTTATTTTAATTACTGGTATTTTTAGATTGTGGGCTTAAATTAAATCTTAAATTTCTGGCATATTTTTAATCCATAAAAAAATCAAATATCTTAACTGAAACTGAAATAACTACAATTTTTTTGATATCCTATGTTACTTTTATTCAGGAAAACTGAAACTAAGCCAAAGATGATGGGGACTGAATTATAAAGGCATGGAGATAGCAGTGTCTATGGAAGTCCAAACTGGATGCCCTGAAATGAGCAACATATAGCAGAGGCAGTGCCTTGAAATAAGCAATGAAAATTAGTGAAAAAATATGTAGGGGAAGGAAATCAATTTCAATGATGGGGCGATCCTCACTGAAGAATTGAATCCAGTTAGGGGATAATTAACCCAGGAATATAGGTGGATTTCAGTGTAAAGATAATATATTAGTGAAGGTGAGGAAAATGGAGCATCTTATAGCAGGAAACATAGTCAATGTGAGAAATGGAGAGCTCAAAGTAAAGATATTACCAATAGAGCCTTTATGATAAATACTAGTGACCCGGTGCATGAAATTCATGCACATTAAAAGAGGATTAATTAGAGGAAATAATTTAATATTGCTATTTGCCCTTTCTCTATAATAGAAGTGTCAGAGATGAAAGAAAGTTAGTAAAATGTATATGAAAACCTTCTTCCTGTCAGTCTGGGGCTCACCACAGGACCAAGAATCAAGTCCCCTCCCACCCACGTGCACCTCAAAATCGCCTGAGACCCAGACCCGGCCGGGCCCTCCTCATTGGGCTAGATCCAGACCCGGCCAGTCCCACCCTTGTCAAGCCCTGCCTGGCAGGGGGCGTAGCCTCAGGTCCCTTGGCCTGGTGCCAGGACGGGGGGCGTGGCCTGAGGTCCTCCAGCCCAGACCTGGACAGGGGGCATGCCTTGAGGTCCTCTGTCAAGCCCCACCAGGTGGGGGACATGGCCTGAGGTCCCCCGTCAAGCCCCACCAGGTGGGGGGGGGGGGCGCAGCCTCAGGTCCCCCAGCCCAGCACTGGGAGGGGAGTGCAGCCTCAGGTCCCCTGTCAAGCCCCGCTGGGCGGGGGGCGTGGCCTGAGGTTCCTTGTCAAGCCCCGCCGGGTGGGGGTGCTGTCTGAGCCCCCCCGGCCTGGTGCCGGGGTGGGAGGCGCAGCCTAAAGTCCCCTGTCAAGCACCACTTGGTGGGGGGCGTGGCCTGAGGTCTCCTGTCAAGCCCTGCCAGGTGGGGGGCATGGCCTGAGATCGCCTGTCAAGCCCCATGGGGGCGAGGGAGGGCGTAGCCTCAGGTCCCTGCTGATTGCTCCTTAAGGCTCCTTATGGGAACTTGGCCTCACCTGTGGGTGCAGCCATCTTTGTGATGGAGTGATGGTCAATTAGCATATTCCCTCTTTATTGGATAGGATGAAAAGTTTTAAGGAGTCAGCCAAATTATCCTAAACCCTATTCACTGATAGTTAAGACTGAATAGCTTTGAATGGTTGGCATCTGTATAATAGATGTCCTTTGTTCCTTTCAAATACCTGTGTCAAATTCTGGAGAAAGGGAAAACATTTTCTTAGGATCCCTTACAATCCCCACTATATCACCTATATCTTCCAATACACACACACACACACACACACACACACACACACACACACACACACACACGAACAAGAACACAGAGTATATAAACATAATAATAATTTTGAGATTTGGCCAAGGCACCAATGAAGTCTGTTTATGAACAGTGTGAAAAGTCCAAGAATGAGTTAGGACCAAGAATATATAAGACCTGGATCATCCCAGGAAGAAGTGTGGGTTGCAGCAACAAGCTCCTTCATTCTGTCTCTCCTCTTAAATGTCCCTCTACTGCCTCTTCTTTGGGTTGTTAAGATGTAGTATTATGTGAGTGGGAGGAATTGGGAGAAATGTTAGGAATATTATATATTTAGAGTGCTTTATAATGGCCATGAGAGTTTCTTTTCCTGTGGCTGACATGAACCAGAACATTGCTGGATATCCATGACTTATGATTTGCCCAATGCCAACAAAATTTCCTCAGGTTCTGCCAGGCAAACTGTTTCTGTCTTAAATCAATCTAGTCCCCTAGCCGACAAGGAAAAGGGGAAAAGCTGGATGATTAAATGATGGAGGCATTAAAGTGTAGAGATAAATTAGGGATAACAATAGTATCTACCTTGTGTTTAGAATAATTTCTGACATTTATTAAGTATTATCTGTGTGCTTGATTAAAAATCATGCTTCATGGATATACTAAGTATAGATTATTATTTCTAAAACTCTAGCAAGAAAGGAAAAAGATGCCGAAACCGGTTTGGCTCAGTGGATAGAGCGTCGGCCTGCGGACTGAAAGGTCCTGGGTTCGATTCCGGTCAAGGGCATGTACCTTGGTTGTGGGCACATCCCCAGTGGGGAGTGTACAGGAGGCAGCTGATCGATGTTTCTCTCTCATCGATGTTTCTAGCTCTCTATCCCTCTCCTTTCCTCTCTGTAAAAAATCAATAAAATATATTAAAAAAAAAGAAAAAAAGAAAGGAAAAAGAGATAGGGGTTAGGGTGGGTGTAAGAATGGTACAGGGGTTATGTTTCATTTTATTTTTTGTTTGATTTTGATTTAAGATTGCATATATACACAGGTTTATAAGCCAGAATGAATAAATCAATGGACAGAGGTACAGACTCCTAGGCTCCATTCAGAGTTAATACATTTGACATTCTAAAGAGAGTACCACAATTCGTATATATGATTCTGATGACTTAATAAGGATTACTCAGACTTTATTGCTCTTCACATCACACTCAACCCATCCTGACTTCTTCATTTCTTTTTTTTAAGGGAAGCAGTCTGCCAGATCCAGCAGCTCATTTGGATGTGTCTGGAGCCTTAGGAGCTTGAATGCCCTATGTTCTTCTGTAAATGGACCTTGAGAACTTTTTTTGGAGATTCTAGCAGAGGAGCATGGCTCTTTGTATACCCTTGCAGGAAGAACAGGCCCCTACTATCTGGGAAGGTGGTCCTTTTCAACCCAGCATGAAGCTTCAGGAGGGGCACACATGGAACCCATCCATCCAGCCAGATCAGCCGAATCAACCTGAAGATCAACCGGGTGACAGATGTCACAGTCAGATGCCCTCATATCTCCTTTTTATTTTTAACATAGACCTTATAACTTTCTAACATACTGCTATGGACTGAATGTTTGTGTCTCTCTCTTTCTCTGCCATGTGAGGATGAAGTAAGAAGACAGCTATCTGTGAACAAGAAGGAAGGCCCTCACCAAGAACCTGGCCTTACTGACAACCTGATCTCAGACTTCTAGTCTCTAGGACTGTGAGAAATCAATTTCTATTGTTTCAGGTTCCTATTTATGGTATTTTTGTTATAGCAACCCAAGTTGACTAAGAAACATCCCAGGTAGTTTATTCATTTATTGTTTTTAGCTTATGATCTCTCTCCTCCTACTACTATGTAAGCACCATGAAAGCATGTTATTTTTTCAATGCTGTATCAACACCTAGAATACTGCCTAGCTATAGTAGGTGCTCAATAAATATTTGTTGAATATTTATTTCCACATTAGGTAGGTGTGGAAACCACTGTCCCAGTGGTATAAAAAGGCAGAAACCTAAATAATGCCAGAAAGGAGGGAATGGTAAGCAAGACTCTGGCCATTTCAGAAGTGGTCACTATGCCACAGAGAAGTGGCTGCATACATTTCTGGCCAGTGGAGCAACCATGGGTCCTTATTGACAACAGGAAGGAGGAAAAGTTGATTCTTAAGTTCTTTTTTCCTCAATCGGCTATTTTGCTTCCAAATAAGAGGAACTTTTTTTTTCTTCTTATCAATTCAACCCCATTTACCATGTTAATCCTTCCCCCATATTTTTTCTGGTCATCATTTTCATTAAAGGTTTCATGGTTTGGTCTTTTTGCATATCTACTTCAGTATGTTAGTGAAGAGTGCAAAAGGCATACCTGGCACTGATATCATGTTATAAAGTTAATCTGGAAATACAAAAGAGCTAATTAAAAACATTTTATCAGTACAATTATTTGCAAGCTCATTTAGGATTCTCAAATAATTAGGATAATTAAATAATTGATTTAAATATTTTTATCTAATTTGCTTTTTACCATTTTTTCCAAATTGCATCTAATTCAACTGTGTGAGATTTCAGAAAACAGTAAATAATTATAAATTGGTGAAAAAATATATTAGCCAGATCAAATCAGAATGAATAGGGGAAATCAAAAAATTAATCAAACTTTAATAATGTTATCTGGGAAAAACAAGCAATATGATGAAGATTGATAAACCACTGTCTTAAATAAGAAAAAGAAATAAATTGTAGCTTTTTTTATACTGCTGAAAATTTAGAAATAACACCTAAATAAAATAACTTACTGTATGCATGGAGACAAAGAAAATACAGGTAGGGGTAAATTGGCATGTGTGTGTAGGCAACATGAACAGTGCAATTAATATTTTGGAATAAATCTATTTTGAAATAGAACCTTGACTGAATTAGCCATATTATCCACCCATTGTGGAATATTATTATAACAGATTGTCATCTGTGATAGTTAATTGTATTTGTCAACTTGGCTAGCCTATGGTGAGCAGTTGTTCGGTCAAGCACTAATCTAAATGTTTCTATAAATGTATATGTAGATACGCTTAATGCTTACAATCAGTTTACTTTAAGTAAAGCAGATTATGGTCCATAATGTAAGTGGGCCTCATCCAATCAGTTGAAGGCTTTAAGAGCAAAGGTTTGCAAAGGAATTCTGACTTCAGACTACAATATAATTCTGCCTGAGTTTCTAGCCTTTGGGCTCAAGACTATCATATGAAATCTTACCTGAAGGCTTGCCTGTAGTTTTCAGACTTGCCAACCCCCACATTTACCTTAACTAATTCCTTAAAACAAATCTCTCTCTTTCACATCTTTCTCACACATCTATAATATAGTAATATACATTCTATAAATATATTTATATATTAATACAATTACAGTTATATTAATAACATTATATAATTATGAATATATTTATTGTTGTGTATAATTTATTAATGTTCACACAGAGAAAGAGAACCTGGACCAACAGAGGATCTTGATATAATTTTATTTAAAAAAAACTTTCCTGAACATGACTATGTACCAGATGCTGTGCTATATACTTGGGATGTAGTGATGATGAATATAAATAAAAGTTCCATGGTGGTAGGGCTTTTGGGTTGTTTTGCCTCCTGATGTACCCCAAGTATCTACAATAGTACATGGGACACAGTAGTCACTCAATTTAGATTTGTTAAAAACATAGTTCTTGCCCCCAAGGATATAAGAAATAACAGAAGAAACAGAAAAGTAAACAAGTAATTATATTGCACTAATATGTAACATGCAGTTTCAGTATAGTTCTACATCTCCTTTAAAAACAAATACAGATGACTTATCTATAGATCAGGTCTGTACAATCACAGAACTTGCTTCTGGGGGAAAAACTTAGAAGACCAGGCATTCGGTGCGGGAGAGAAACTTTTTGGTGAATATTCTTTTGCATCCTTTAACTGCAAGTATTCATTTTTCAAAAATATTTTTTAGAATCATAGATGAATTATTCAAGATTAAGGTTTTCTTAAGCAATCTACACTAATAAAAGAGAAAGATGCAAATTAACCATCACTCCTCTATGCCCACCAGCCAATCAGGAGGGGATATGCAAATTAGAAGGTCAAAGATGGCAGCCGCCCAGCTGCTCCAGGCGCGGAGTGGCTGGGCGAGGCAGGTCACCTGCTATGAGAGGGAGAGTGGGGGGCACTCTGGCCACAGTGAAGACGAAGACTGCAGATTCTGGAGTCTGCAGTAAAGACGAAGGCAGCAGACTCTGGCTGGAGCGAAGGCCTGGGTTCCAGGTGCCGGAGGAAAACCAGTGCTGGAAGCCAAGGGAAAGGAAGGCCTATTGCACAAACCTCTTTGTGCAATGGGCCTCTAGTGTACTATAAAATACATGCAAAGAAATAATCTAATAATATATGACTAAAATACAATAGCTGAAAATAAAGGGGCTTTGTTAATGTATTACTTAAAATAAATTTTGTTTAGTTAAATGACACAGTTTCAGAGGTTATGTAGATCAAAATTATTTTTTCCAATAATTGTTCTACTCATTTTGAAGGTAAAAGTAGAAAGAAACGAACAAATATACTCATCTATTAACTAGTTGTTTTTTCATCATCTCAAACAAAGTCTTAGTCCCATATTCAGCTTTTGGCATGAGTTTTAACCAGTCAAACTGTACAAAAGTAGCACAGTTGCTTTTAAAGTAT
Source organism: Cnephaeus nilssonii (assembly GCF_951640355.1). Lineage (NCBI taxonomy): Eukaryota > Metazoa > Chordata > Mammalia > Chiroptera > Vespertilionidae > Cnephaeus > Cnephaeus nilssonii. The sequence goes on along the minus strand of NC_137071.1, from coordinate 60,668,061 downwards.
CATTCTATATTATTTAATAACCTTGAAAAATTAAACCTAAATATACTGCTTTTCCTTTTTTTAAATATTTTATTTATTTCAGAGAGGAATGGAGAGGGAGAGAGAGATAAAAAAAATCAATGATGAGAGAGAATCATTGATTGGCTTCCTCCTGCATGCAACCCAAGCATGTGCCCTTGGCCAGAATTGAAACCAGGACCCTTCAGTCCGCAGGCTGACATTCTATCCACTATGCAAAATCAGCTAGGGCTACACTGCTTTTCTAAATGAAAATTAATTGTCAATGGCAACGTTGCTTCAGTTTTTGCCACATTATAAAACCATCAGGCTGAATACTGTATGTCAGTGATGGGCAACCTTTTGAGCTTGGTGTGTCAAACTTCGCCAAAAAACTGAGCATAACTCGGGTAGTGTGTCACTTTGAGGAAAAAACATTATTTCACGATATTTATAGTTTAAATAACATAAATGTATAATTGTTATATATAATTGTATTTAATAAACCAAAAACTAAATATTTAACTTACCTGCTTAGTGACTTCTTTGTTCATCCATCAGTCGGTTTCTTTTGTTGGTCTTGATATTATTAAGCTTGTGTGGGGTGCCGCGAATTAAGATAAGTGAGGGGGAGGGGGAATTCTTTAACTAACCTGCCTATTAGTGACTTTTTTGTTGCTGAATTTCATTGGCTAAATCTTCAATGGAAGATTGGTATTTTGTACACTTCAGGCCCAAGCAAGCGCTACTAACTTCATCTGTCAATTTGTTCCTTTTGTTGGTTTTGATATTATTTAACGCTGAGAATAAGGCCTCACAAAAGTATGTAGAGGGAAAAATTGTGAGTAAAGCCATTGCTGTATTTTTCAGGGTGCTAAAAGTGTCTGGTAGTCGGTTCCAGGCACTCCAAATTTCCTGTTCGTAGCGGCACTCCTCTTGATTCTCCAAGAAGCACCTTTCCAGATTCTCAAGCTTTGACCTCAAGTCGACAAACACCTGAGCCCACATACTGTCTTGAAATTCTGCAAGTTGCATCTCCAAATCATCAATTTGCATCCATTGGAAACCATTTAATTCCAAACTACTGTAGACTACTACATCAGGATACTTAATTATTTTCATGGTCTGTTCTAGACTTCTAAATTGACTAAATCTATCACTAAACTGGTCAAGTAACGAGTCTAAAACATGCTGGTACTTCATATGCAAGAGTTCCATTTCATTTTGTACGGCTGCACTGGCCTTCTCAAAATACTTTGTTCCTCGAGGAAAATACTTATAAGTTTTAGTTTCTACATCTCGCTTGAAAATTTTAACTTTACTTTCAAAGGCTTTTATGTATCCAAACATAACGTCAATACTTTTGCCAAAACCTTGTAACATTAAGTTCAGTTCATTCATATGAACAGAGAGATCTGTGAAAAACATCAGGGTGTTGACCCACTTATCATCATTAAGCTGAGGAAAGTTTCCCAGATCCTTATCGTCAAGAAATACCTTAATTTATTCAAAGCACTCCACAAAGCGCTCAAGAAATTTGCCTCGGCTCAGCCATCTTACATTATTGTACATCAGCAGTCCACTGTAGGTGGAATCAACCTCCAGTAAAAGTGCCGAAAATTCTCGCTTGTGAAGGGGGAGAGCTGCTATTAAATTAACTATTTTTGTAACAACTGACATTAAGTCATTTAAGTTGGTGAATCCTGCCTTGGCACATAAAGCCTCCTGATGGATAATACAATGAAAAGGCACAATCGGATGTCCAATAGCTTCTGTAAACAATTTGACAAATCCGACTTTTTCCCCCATCTGTTGTCACTGACACAACTTTAGAGATATCAATGCTTAGGTCATGAAATGTTTGTATAACAACCTTACATATTTCGCTTCCTGATTTACTTGTTGACACTGATACTAACTTTATGAACTCTTCTCTCATTGGAGACCATCAGAATATCGACCAATAATGGCCAACTGAGCATGTGATGTGACATCAGTAGTTTCATCAAGAGAGATTGAAAAATATTTACACTTCCTTATATCTCTTTTTAATTGATGTACATTTGTGTTCAGTCTCATTATTCGGTCTTTTATGATATTTCTACTGAGTGGTAACTCAGATATTCTCTTAATAATTGCATTTTTATTCTGCATATCGTGAAATAGAACTGGTGCACATCTTAGGAGAGTTTCTTTAATAAATTCTTCCTCACTGAGCGTTTTTCCATGCTGAGCTATAGAGTGAGCAATGCTCAAACTTGCAGATGTTAAATTTCTGGAGCCTTTCATAAATTTAAGGATGGAATTAGATTGGCTCTTATAAAGGTGTAGCTGCCTGGAAATGTATTTCTTCCTTTCATCCTCACTTTTTTCCAAGAGCTGGGAATGATTAGTTTCAAAATGTCTATTTATATTCCACGTTCTGCTTACTACTGTTTCAGTACATAGAACGCAAAATGATCTGCCATTTTTTTCTATAAAGCCATACATCTCGGTCCATGTCTTCTGAAAGGGTCGGCCACTGCTACTACCACTTCCTTTACTTAACCTTAGTTTTTTTTTTTTATATTTTGGGTTCTCCATCAGGGGAGCAATGACAGAAGATAGGATTATACATAGCTTGTTAGGCCTGCAGGCAATTAGGGGTTAACTAGCCTAACTAACCACAAAATGGTGCATATAACTGTCTTTTAGGAAAGGGCAGGGTTAATAAGTAGAAATAGGGGTTAATATGGATGCACAACAGTAATAGTGGTGAAATGGAGTCTGCACTATGGAGCAAGCTGGTGTTCCTTATGTGAATTAAAATGGCTGCCGCTATTTCTAATGGCGGGAAATGGCACCCATAGCACGCCACAAACCCTCGCCTCTCCCAACCTCCCACTCACTTATCTCAGTAATGATGGATTAGAAATCCATGATACCCCACAACAGTATATAATGGTTGCTTTGGTTAACTGTTATTTGGTTACTGGTAATGGCAGGGCCCCCAGAGATGCGTCCCCTGCTGCGTTCTGCTGCTCCCTGCTCTGCTGGCGGAAGTGAGGGCAAAGATCCCGGCTTAACTGGAAGTCCCAGAACTAGACGCTCTGTGCCAGACTTCTGTTGTTTTGGCCTACAGACCTCCAGCACAGAGTGTCTAATAGGGGAGGATGAAACATTTGCGACTAGAGTCTTGGAGTTAGAGTCTAACTCCAAGACTCTAGTCGCAAATGTTTCATCATCAGGAGCAGCAAATGTTTCATCCTTGGCATGCAGCCGCCTCAGCCGCCGCATGTCATCAGAAATGGCTATGTGTGTCAGTGCTGACATGCGTGTCATAGGTTCGCCATCACTGCTGTATGTATTATATTATTCCACTCAGGCAAACACTTTTGTTCACTAAATATTTATGCAAATATTCCACAGAAGTTATCGCATCACATAAGCAGAGTTTTATACTCCAGATTAACATTTCATATTTTCAATGTCATTGAAAAAAGCTGGGTGTAAATTGGCAGTAATAACTGGCTTCCTTTATATATTCTTCAGCAATGATGAGGATCAGAATTATTTTCACAGGATCAAATAACTTCAGGCTTTTATGATAGTCCATGAAAAAAGAGGTTAATGATTTGGTAAATTTAAAATAGAATTAAACATATTAGATGGATAAAAATGTACCATCAATGTTAAGTCACTAATAATGATATCTAATTACCTTCTTTAAGGTCCTAAGGAATTAAGAATTCTGAATTATTATCTACGAATTATTGATTGTCCAATATAAGCTCACACTAGTTTTGTGAGATGTCAAAGGGTAAGAAGTAAATGGACCCTCAAAGTGAGGGGAGAAATAGATATTGCAGAACTTGGGCTATGGTCCTAGGGTTATTTTCTGCCAAAAGTCCAAGCTTTCTAATTCCCTAATGAAGATTCATTGGATATCCATTGTAAAGTATCTATATTTGAATAAACATAAATTTGCAATCCTTTTCCATTTGGTCATGAGTTTTAACCACACCCACGTTTTAACACTATTTGGAATCAGTACTCCACTGTTAACTCAGAAATGAGTCCTCAAATAGCAGGTGGCTTGTTGTCTGGTTTTTACTGTCTGGTATAGCTTTAGTGTCCTTGAGATGGTTAGAAGTGATGCAGAAAATGAAAACTTTCCCCTTAAATGATCTACCTCCAAGGTAGTTATGTTCTTCTATTTCAGAAATCATTACTTTTATAATAACATAAAAATGTGAACTCTTACATGTAGTCAAAGAAATGTCCATTGAATTAAAAAAAATACTATATCTATCAAATTAGTATACTTGTAAAATAAAAGCTACCTAGTGCTGATGAGGAAGTGAAGAGATAGGTACTTTCATTTACTGCTGGTAAGAGTGGAAAATGAGGCAACTTTCCTGGAAAACAATTTATCAAAATATATTATCTTAAAATAATCATAACCTCTGACTCAATAATTTCCCTTATGGTGAATTTGAAGAAGTAATGAGAGATTATCTAAAACATTTAGGACAAAGGGTGTTCATGATAATGTTATCAGCCACAGGAAAGAAAAAGAATCTTTTTTTTTCCTGACATTCTTTGTTGTATCTTTTACAAATATCATATAATACATAGATATTACATAGAGATTTCAGGAAATTAAACACATAAGCAATAAAAATCTTTCAGGTTCAACATAAGTTTTCTCTGGAAAAAATATTTTAACTGTTTTTATCCAAACGAGGGAGATATGATAATACTGAAGAAGAGAAAGTACCAGCATATCCTCCTGAAAGTTACTCACAAGCCCATCAGATTCTCAATGAAAAAATATGTTGGAATGAAACAAACCATACTTTCCAAAAGAGCCTCCTTTTTTGTTTTGTTTTTTAATATATATTTTATTGATTTTTTTACAGAGAGGAAGGGAGAGGGATAGAGAGTTAGAAACATCAATGAGAGAGAAACACCGACCAGCTGCATCCTGCACACTCCCCACTGGGGATGTGCCCACAACCAAGGTACATGCCCTTGACCGGAATCGAACCTGGGACCCTTTAGTCTGCAGGTCGATGCTCTATCCACTGAGCCAAACTGGTTAGGGCAAGAGCTTTCATTTTTTACATTCAATTATTTAAAAACATATGTATTTTATTGAATACATAAGAGATAAATGTACCCAATTTAGCAAATAATATGAAGGACTTGTTTTGTTCGCACACTAACAGGGCTACCCACAAGCCACCTTTGTCATAGCCAATCTTTCTCTATATGAATAGGTAATTGTGTACTAACCACTGAATGTTAAAGGTTCTCAGAAGTCATGCAGCCATGAAACACATTTGACACTATTTAACACGGCAATTCACAAGCTTTATAATACTGTGCCATGCCCTACACTTTTTCCCTAAATAAATAAATAAATAAATAAATCAGTAGTCCTAAGAATTCATCTTCTATGGAACTTTGGAAAACACTGCACTCAGCTAATGATCCAAGTCCCTGTCCACAGTAAATGTAGCTTGTCTGTATCTATTCCGCATATCATTTCAAGCAATAGCTTCATTTTGGTTTAAATTATGACACAGTTTAAATCCTATCTAATAAAAGGGTAATATGCAAATTGACCATCACTCCAACACAAAAGATGGCTGCCCCCATGTGATCAAAGATGGCCGCCCCCATGTGGACACAAGATGGCCACCACAAGATGGCTGGCAGGGGAGGGCAGTTGTGGGCGATCAAGCCAGCATGGGAGGGCAGTTGGGAGGGGCCAGGCCTGCAAGGGAGGGCAGATGGGAGGGTCCAGGCCTCCAGGGGAGGACAGGTGGCGAGGACCAGGCCTGCAGGCGAGGGCAGTTAGGGGGGAACCAGGACTGCAGGGGTTGGCAGTTGGGGGCAACCAGGCCTGCAGGGGAGGGCAGTTAGGGTCAATCAGGCCGGCAGGGGAGCAGTTAGGCATTGATCAGGCTGTCAGGGGAGTGGTTAGGGGGTGATCAGGCCTGAAGACAGAAGCAGTTAGTGGTAATCAGGCAGGTAGGCCGGCGAGTGGTTGGGAGCCAACAGTTCTGGATTGTGAAAGTGATGTCCCAGTTTGGACAGGGTGCAGGCTGGGCTGAGGGACACCCTCCCCCCCCTTGCAGGAATTTCATGCAGCGGGCCTCTAGTTTTTTAATAAACAAGGAAATGGAGCTTCTCTCTACTAACGGCATTTCCATAAAGCATTTAGATGATTAACAGAGAATTTAGAATAATAATCCACAGACAAAAAAACAGATAACATGGTGCTACAGGCAATATGGGTATAACCTATTTAGAAAATTAAATTAAAAAGTACATATTAAAGTTTATTATAGACATGCTTTCAATTTTACTAGACATGCTTTCAATTTTACTAGGCCTAACCTGATTTCTTCTTGGTTCTGGACTCCTGGGCCTCTGATTATTTTTATACATTTTTCCTTTTAAATGTTTTTTTATTTTTTAATTACAGTTGACATACAATATTATATTAGTTTCAGGTGTACAACACATTGGTTAGACATTTATATAACTTAAAAGTGATCACTCTAAAAATCTAGTACCCACCTAATGCCATACATAGTTATTATAATACTAGAGGCCCGCTGCACCAAATTCGTGCATCGGGGGGAGGTGTCCCTCAGCCCAGCCTGCACCCTCTCCAAACTGGGACCCGTCAAGGGATGCCTGACTGCCCATTTACTCCTGATCCCACTGGGATCAGGTCTAAAAGGGCAGTTGGACATCCCTCTCACAATCCAGAATTGCAGGCTCCCAACCGCTCGCCTGCTTGCCTGCCTGATTGCCCCTAACTGCTTCTGCCTGCCAGCCTGATCACCCCCTAACCACTCCTCTGCCAGCCTTATCGATGCCTAACTGCTCCCCTGCTGGCCTGATTGCCCCTAACTGCCCTCCCCTGCAAGCCTCGTCCCCCCCAACTACCCTCCCCTGCAGGCCTGGTCCCCCCTAACTGCCCTCCCCTGTTTACCTTGTCCCCCTCAATCTGCCCTCTCCTGTAGGCCTGGTCCCCCCCACTGCCCTTCCCTGCTGACCTGGTCACCCCCAACTGCCCTCTCCTGCTGGCCTGATAGCCCACAACTGCCCTCCCCTGCCAGTCATCTTGTGGTGGCCATCTTATGTCCACATGGGGGAGGCCATCTTTGACCACACGGGGGCAGCCATCTTGTGTGTTGGAGTGATGGTAAATTTGCATATTACCCTTTTATTAGATAGGACTAGAGGCCTGATGCATTAAAATTTGTGCAAGAGTAGGCCTTCCTTCCCCCGGCTGCCGGCACCGGCTTCCCTCCAGCACCTGGGACCCTGGCAGCTTCCCTCCGGGCCTGGCTTCTCCCCCAGTGTGCTACTCCCTGGCCCTGGTTTCTTCCGGAAAGACATCCCGAAGGAAGCCAGGAAGGACATCTGGTCTAATTAGCACATTATTATTATAGATTATTGACAATATTCCCTATACTATAATTTACATCCTCATTACTATTCTGTGCCCCTCCTAGAAGTCTCAATATGGCTTCTTCTTTATGTCTTTAGTTATAGGACTTCTGGTCATCTAGATTTCAGGTGCTTCTGAATGATGGTTGTTCTATAGTTTACTTATAATTTTGATGTTGTCGGAGAAGGTAAGTACCACATTTACTTACTCTGCCATTGTGACTGGAAGCTGTATTTTTCTGTGTGTATTTATGTATACATACATACATACATGCATGCATATATAAATATACACATATACTAGGTTTATTTCCAAGAAAAATGATACACAAAAACTTGTTCATGAATATTCATAGCATCATTATGCATAATCGGTAATTTTGGAAATGACCCAAATTTCAACAGCTAATGAGTGGATAAACAAAATATAGCTATAAAATGGGATATTACAAGCAATAAAAAGGAATTAAACACATATATGCTTACAACATGGATGTACCTTTTAAACACGATGCTGTATAGAAAAAGCCAGACACAAAGTCAACATATTATATGTTTTCATATATATGAAATATTCTGAATGAGAAAATCTGTAGAGACAGAAAGTATATTGATGGTTATTTAAGGCCTGAGAAGTCGAAAGGATGATGGCTAAAGGGGTTCTCAATTTCTTTTTGATGAAAATATTCTAAATCTGACTGTGGTCATAATGATACAAATCTGTGTATAAATGAAAAGACTTTGGATTGCATGTATATACTGATTAAATACAGGAAATGCCTCATGTGTACTATAAAATTTAAGCCAACACCATTTCACAATTTTTTCAGCCCATGAGACCTCTTTTGTGGTTTACCTCCTTTGTCTGCTGGGCACAAAAGTCAAAATGGTTGGTTGTAGATTGGTTTCATTAATAAACAGCTGACTAGTCTTAAGCTGGATTGCCATCTTAGGTATGTTATAACTTTTTAATTCTCCTTGGTAATTATTTCAAAATTTGGTAAAACAAGGCTCTTTCCTTTAGGCCATTTGTGTTACCTTAGGGGAATAGGTGAACTCTGGTGGAGAATAGAGATTAAAGGGTTAGTGAATGTTCTATTTTCTGTGCATTGGGACAACAATTCCCCAGAACATAAGGAGGTTATATGTAAGGTTTTCAGTCAAAGTAATATAAAATTATTTCCATAGGTCATATGGAGATCCAGAGTATGATTGGTATGTGGCCATATGCCTTTAATCAGTTTTTTTGTAGGGACTATATATATTTAGTCCCTACATAATGTATGGTACATACCAAATGACTATTAAATGAATTTGCAGATTCCAACAGCAAATACTTTAATCATCAAAGGATATTTATTTATTTTATCTTCTCCATTCTAGTAAGGACTTGAAGTAAGGTCATCAGGTGAAGTCATAGAAAACAATAGTGGTAAAATGTAAATATGAATCAAGAAGCATGACCAGGGAAATTACCAAGGAAGTAAAAAAGTCAAAGCATTACACTATGACTGCTAAATGCAATGGTCAGCTTTCAGTCCTATGCTAGTGACCCTCTCAGCAGCTTTTTCCCATTCTTCATTTCCTCTTTCTTAGAACATTTTCTTCACTTGGCTTTCAGGACACTATTCTTATTATACTTCGTGAAGAACTGTTGCACTAGACACTGCTACTCAGGCAATTATGATGGTTGCTCTTCTTCCCAACCTAAAAATAATGAAGTGCCTCAAGGCTCAGTCCTGGGCCAATTCTCTTTTCTATACAGTCCTTCCCAGGCGACCTCCTCCAAACCTGTGGCTCTAAATGCCATGCATATGCTAATGATTTGCAGATGTATGTGTTTTGACACAGACTTAGTCTCTGAACTCCAGACTTGTATAACCAATTGCTTGTCAACTTTGCCACTTGGGCCTGGCCAGTGTGGCTCAGTGGTTGAGCATCGACCTATGAAACAGGATGTCATGGTTCGATTCCTGCTCAGGGCACATGTCTGGGTTTCAGACTCAATCCCCATTAGGGGCATGCAGGACAGAGCAGATCAATGATTCTCAAAATTGATGTTTCTATTTCTCTCTCCCTCTCCTTTCCTCTCTGAAATCAATAAAACAAACAAACAAAACATTGGCACTTGGATCTCTAATAGTCTTCTAAAACATAATCTTTAATGTTAAACTTTTATTTTCTGCCCTCTGCTCACTCCCCAAAAGCTGCTCCTCTCCCAGTCTTCCCCCATCTTAGTAAATACCACCATGTTTTACTCAGGCCTGAAACCTTAAAAATTTTCTCTTATTGCATACTCATCAATAATTCCTGTTAGCTCTAAATTCAGCATATCTTGAATCTGATCACTTCTCACCACCTTCACTATTATTAATAAGTAGAGGTCTGGTGCACAAAATTCGTGCACAGGGAGGGGGGTTGTCCCTCAGCCCAGCCTGCATCCTCTCCAATCTGGGACGCCTCGGGGGATGTCCGACTGTTGGCAGTCAGAATCCCTCTCGCAATCTGGAACCACTGGCTCCTAACTGCTAGCCTACCTGCCAGCCTGATTGCCCCTAACTGCTTCTGCCTGCCAGCCTGATTGCCCCCTAACCACTCCCCTGCCAGCCTGATTGACACCTAACTGCTCCCTTGCCAGCCTGATTGCCCACAACTGCCCTCCCCTGCCACAACCCGCCTCCTCCACCGGGACCAGCTTCCTCCGCACCGCACAGAGCCATGGGACCCCCAGGCCTCACTGTGCGGAGTGGCTGCCAGGCCCTGCCTCCACTGTGCACTTGGCCATCTTGCGGCAGCCATCTTATGGTGGCCAGCTTGTGGTGGCCATCTTGTGATGACATTGCATGTGAGGGCACAAAGACCACCTAGGCTTTTATTAGTATAGATCATTATCAGCTCTTGCCTGTATTTAGGCAATATCTCTGATTCTTTTCTTGTCTCCTATAATCTGGTCTCTTCACAGTAGCTAGAGTAGCCACAGAGAAGCTAGAGCCACAGTTATATCATGTCACTTCCTGCTTTAAAACCTCCAAAATTTATCATCACATATAGAACAACACCCCAGGTTCTTTTCATGGCCAACAAGACCCTGACCTCACTTCTCTTAACTCTTCCTTAGTGCTCACTGACTCAGCCATACTAGCATTTCTTCCTGTTCCCGGAATGGTCTTTGTACTTGGTCATCTATATATTTTGGAAAACTCTGGCCAGAGAAACCCTTGGCTATCTCCCCTAGCTTGTTTAGGTATCTGTTCAAATTCTGCTTCCTCATAGAGCCCTTCCCTGACTATTCTATCTAAAATAGCACTTCCCTCTGTATCGCCTTGTTCTACTGTATTTTCCTTCATAGCACTTGTTCCTGACATGATGCCATATATTTATTGTTTCCTCCTCCAGAAATAAGTTTACTGAAGGCAGTGATTTTATCTGTTATGTTTACTGCTATAACTTCATTATCCATTGATAGTACCGAGCTCATAATATGTACCCTAAAAGATTTTGAATTAGGATATTGCAAGCTATTTACTAGCTTTTAGGAGCAGAATGTATATTGATTATAAATAATTAAACAAATAAACAAATCAATATAATATTGTTCCTATAATTTTCTTGGTAATTCATCAATTTATTGTGTGTATTGCTTGCATCTTCACCTAAATTTTAAGTTCCTTGAGGACAAAATCATGTCTTATACTTTTTTGTGTATATATTACTGGGTGCCTTGAATACAGGAGACCCTTTACCTATACTGTATTTCCTGAATTCTACTGTGTCTTTGATCATATCTTTGATTTTAAATGTTCTACATTGATTTAATATTACCTTTTTATTTTTTTGGAATGGGCACAAATAAGGATAAAGCACAACATTAATTGTGCAGGGCCAGCTCAGCCAAGGTTTTGGTGAGCCTGGCAGGGAGGGGGGTGGCGAAAGATTAAAGAAAAGACAGACAAAGAGAATAAGCTGGAGCTCAGTGGATCTCCTGTGCCTGGACGAGGCCACAAAGAGATAGATCCAGCCAGCAAGCTGATGCTTTATTTTATAGTCAGAGGTAAACAAGGTAGTGGTCACCATAGTTACAATGTTCTTGTGAGTTTCACTTGTTTTGGCAGCATTTGCTGCACCTCCCACAGCCCATTAGCTACCCAGGAAGGATCTAGGAAGCATCACAAGGTCAAGCTTAATTATGCTAAGAGGGCTGTGCCCTCTAAGCTGGGACTTGTTTGTGGCTTTGCCAACAGGTCAGTCCAAGGCTTAACCCAATAGCCGCTCCCTACAATTAATATATAGATCAATTGTAGGTTATATACAGATGGAAAATTTTTAAAAATTATCTTTATTGCAAAGGTATTACAGGTGCTCCCCAATTTCCCCCATTGCTTCTCTCCACCCAGCTCCCACTATACCCAAAACCTTCCCCATCCTATTGTCTGCGTCCATGGGTTATGCATAAGTGCATATAAATTCACTTATTAATCTTTTCTCATATCTCCTCCCCGTTCCCTTTGATATTCATCAATCTGTTGCATGCTTCCATGTCTCTGGACCTATTTTGTAAGTCATTTCATTTTGTTCATTAGAGGTGAGACCATGTTATAATTGTCTTTCTCTGACTGGCATATTTTGCTTAGCATATTAAAATGAAAGTACTAGCAATAAGGGATGATGATGATTGTTGATTAATTAATAGTTGATTAAGTGCATGCATTTGATTTCATTATTCAATAGAATGGATGACTGCTGGGCAGTAAGGTTCTTTATTAAACTTTAATGTTCTTAAGGTATTTGTATTCTGTTATGAGAGTAAACAGTTGCTTGTCTACTTGTGTGTGTAGATATACACAGAGAGGAGATATGACAGCAATTTGTTGTAAGTGTCATGCGCAGGAGAGAAAGTTGGGAAATATGCAATCTGTCTTGATAGTTACAGAGTCACTAACTATTCAAATCATTGAATTATTAGTATTTGAACATTCAATCTATAATAATAAAAGCATAATATGCTAATTAGACTGGTCAGCCGAAAGGCATTCCGGATGACCTTCTGGATGAAGCTGGGGCTGCAAGGGCTTAGGCAGCTGCTGCGGCTGCAAGGGCTGAGCTCCTTGCATGAATTTCGTGCATCAAGCCTCTAGTGTTAACATAAATAGAATGAGGTTTCAAAGTTTTGCACTTATCATACTGTTAGAACTATCCTGACTGTGCAGGAATATTAGTTTGGTGGCAACAAAAAGGATCAAAATTGAAACAGATAAATAGAAGCTTAGGAAACTTTTTGAGAAGATGGTGTCTGATCTTTATTCTAATTATACCTGCCGTATGATTGAGCTGAATGCAGGATCTTAAAACTATGAAGTGAATATATGACTATGATTTAGATAACCAACACCTGGATGTCCTACATAAATATAGCTGAATAAATATTTTCTTGGAAGTTTCAATTCTGACTAATAAAGTAAGCAGGTTTAGTATTAAGCTTCAAGTGGCTCATTACAATCCTATTGACAATCTGTGTGTGTGTGTGTGTGTGTGTGTGTGTGTGTGTATGCATATACAGTATATGTACACATATACAATTTCCCATATCTCATATCCATTATGATAAAATATAAGGCAGTCTTTATGGCATAAGCCATGTGGATGTTTACTCATTAACCACTTTATTTGATTTTTTAACTTAAGACAATCAAATAACCTTCAAAGGTTATTATTAGTGCACTCTATACTGAAAAGCATTGCTTTTACTTTAGAAGCAAGCTATTATATTACAATAATAATCAAAAGCCTGCGTTACTGACTCAGAAATTGACAAATAGAACAATGGAACTACTTTGGGAGTACCAAAATATAAATGAGAAATTGATATCTTCGTTCAAATCAGTGGGAAAATTAATTAATAAATAATGCTAGTATAATTAATTGCCTTGCAAAAGAGAAAAACAGATTGAAATCCATACCTTTCATTACATATCAAATAAATTCCAGATGAAGAAAAGACTACACTGTAAAAGACAAAATTATGACATTATTGGAATAGAATAGGTTAAATTGGCATGGGAAATCATTACTTAAATAAACTGTACAAAGCACAGAGCTTTATGTATAGATTTGATTGATTTAATATTATCAAAATTAAGTATATTTTTCAATGCAGAACACCATAAAGAAGGTTAATAGGTAGGTAAAAGATAGGGAAAAGACATTGTTGAAATACTTAGCAAACAAAAACATAATCTGTGGAACAAATCAAGAACAAGACCAGAATTCCAATAAAAATGGGTGGACAATATGAATAGATAATTGCCAAAATGATAAACCAAAATGTCTAATAAAGAAGAGGAGTTGCTAAATTTCACAAGTAATTAAAGAAATGCAACTTTAGAAAGAATGAGTGAGCACTCTATACCCATCATATACCAGTAACAACAATGAAAACTTCAGGCAATACAAGGTATTGGTGAAAATGTGGGGAAGAGGAATCTTTATGCACTGGTGGTGGGAGTATAAATTAATGCAGTCAATCATTCTATGGAGCAATCTGTAACTATTTAGGAAATTGTGCATTCTTGGGTATATATCAAAAAAAACTCTTACATAAAGGTTTGCAGAGAGAGGCATCAGAACACTGCTTGTAATAACAAAGGTTTAACAACAACTGAATAATTAATGGATAATTAATAATTGTGCTTTTATTTTTTGCTGCTCATTTCTTGCAAATAATCTTAGGTAATATCCTCTTGACCCTGTGGATTCTCATCTTCTTGTATACTGCTTTCATGAGCAACCTCTCACCTGTCTATCCAAGTCTTGGACAAAAATCTTCAATGGAAGTTGGGCTGACACACAGCTCAAGTATTTCCTGTAAGATCTTTACACTTCAAAACTAAAAAAAGGCACCCAATCATAAGCATAGAAATATGCCTACGCAGTATTCTAGGAGTGCTTTACAACAACATAACTCTCTACTAACACACAACCATAACTCTTATATAATTAGAAATGGAAGACACCCTCATTGAAAAAAAAAAAGAACTGTGTTTTTTGTTTATTAGTCTCTCTCTCTCTCTCTCTCTCTCTCTCTCTCTCTCTCTCTCTCTCTCGGTGTGTGTATGTGTGAGAGAGAGAGGTTGATAACTCATATTTTCATTAAAAAGGAGAAAAAAGCATAAGTAGAGAGGAGGCTGGCTATTTACCACAATCAGGCTGCTTAACAAAGGATTCCCAGATCAGTATTTTAAAACAAAAATATTTTATTTCCATGGGTCTGCAAGTCATCTTAAGTGGCTTTTGCTTCAGGCTGCAATGGCTAAGACAGTACTGCTGATTTCACCAGGGCTTTTCATATCTGTGGGTCAGCTGATCTAGACTGGGATTGGCTGGGTTCAGTGAGCTTACTATTCTTTAAGCTGCAGTTTACCAGGTCCACTGTGCAACTCTGACCTATGTATCCTTCATCTTACTTGATAAGTAGGTTAGGTGAGACATGTTCTCTTCATGGTGTTGAAGAGGCATATGAGTATATACTGAGTCATGCAAACACAATCTAAACGCTTGCCTGCATCACACATTCTAAAATCAAAGCAAATCACAAGGCCATACCCAAAGTCCAGCAGCAGGAAGACACACTGCAGCCACTATAAAGTTATGGCCAAGATGTAGATGCAAGGCCAGGTGAAAATTGTAACCCAATAAGTCAATCTACCACAACATCCCATATCTGTCAAGTCAAAAGATGATTTAGAAACAAAGAATAATACATAATAGCAACCAGTTCTAGAATAACATATATATTAAGCACATTACATAAAATAAGTTAATTAAACTCATGCAAAGATCTTACAAGGTAGACAATGTTATGTTCATTTCATACTGGGATTATAATCCTAGACTGTCTGACACCATAACCCACGTGTGTTTTTCACTCTGCCGTGCTACCTTTATAATACACGAAACTAAAATAGCACCAAAATGCTTAGAAGTGTTATGAGACACAGGGAGCACCTGAATTTCAGGATATTTATTAGGTAAATTTATCTGGGCTGAATGAGTAGAATAGACATTTGGTTTCCAAACTTTGCCACATATCAAAACAACCTGGATGGGGTATTTTTCTTTCTCTTCAAACAGGATTTCCTGACACACTAGATCTACTGAATTAAAATATCCGAGGGTACAGTCTAAGGTTGTATTTATAACAAGCTTCAGTTGATTGATGCAGCCCTCTCAGCAACTCTCTTTGAGACCTGTTGGAATAGGTCATTTCAAAAGTGATTTTATTTAGGAAATGTTTATTGTTGCATCTACTACAGCCCAGAAAGTAATCCTATGTAATAAAGAGGTAATATGCAAATTGCCCATCACTCCAACACAAAAGATGGCTGCCCCCCGGTGGTCAAAGATGGCCACTGCCTTGTGGACAAAAGATGGCCACCACAAGATGGACAGCAGGAGAGGGCAGTTGGGATGGAACAGGCCTGAAAGGGAGGGCAGTTGGGGGCCATTAGGCCTGCAGGGGAGGGCAGTTGGGCGGGGGGACCCAGGCCTACAGGGGAGGGCAGTTGGGGGGGACCAGGCCTGCAGGGGAGGGCAGTTGGGGGAAACCAGGCCTGCAGGGGAGGGCAGTTGGGGGGGACCAGGCCTGCAGGGGAGGGCAGTTGGGGTCAACCAGGCCTGCAGGGGAGGACAATTGGGGGAAATCAGGCCTTAAAGGGAATGTAGTTGGGGGTGACCAGGCCTGCAAGAGAGGGCATTTGTGGGGGAAGACCAGGCCTGCAGGGGAGGGCAGTTGTGGGGGGACCAGGCCTTCATGGGAGGCCAGTTGGGGGGGGACCAAGCCTTCAGGGGAGGGCAGTTGGGGGCAACCAAAGCTGTAGGGGAGGGCAATTGGGGGTGACCAGGCCTGCAGGGAAGGGCAGTTGGGGGTGATCAGGCCTGCAGGGAAGTGCAGTGGGGGGGGACCAAGCCTTCAGGGGAGGGCAGTTGGGGGCAAGCAGGCCGGCAAGTGAGGACAGTTATGGGTGACCTGGCCTGCAGGGAAAGGCAGTTGGGGGGACCAGGCCAGCAGGGAGGGCAGTTGGGGGTGACAAGGCCTGCAGGGGAGGGCAGTTAGGAGCAATTGGACTGGCAGGGGAATGGTAGTGGTTGATCAGGTTGGCAGGCAGAAGCGATTAGGGGCAATCAGGCTGGCAGGCAGACAGGTGAGCGGTTGGGAGCCAGCAGTTCTGGATTGTGAGAGGGATGTATAACTGCCTGTTTAGGTCCAATCCCAGTGGGCTCGAATGATGGGATCGGACCTAAACTGGCAGTTGTACATTCCTCGAGGGGTCCCAGTTTGGAGAGGGTGCAGGCTGGGCTGAGGGACACCCCACCACCATGCACAAGTTTCGTGCACTGAGCCTCTAGTCTAAAATAAGAAGCTAAAAATTAGATACACCCAAATAGATCATTTCTCAAAAGGTTCCAGGGGATTAGACAGAAAAGAGATGTTAAAGATTTAGGACTTGATTTCAGATGAGAAAGGTGTCAAGGATTAAGTAGTGATTCATTGAAAAATATCAAATATATAGAGGCTAAAATGTGGAACAGAGTGGTGTGTGGGTAGAAAGTAAAAGGTGGGGAATTATCCTCTCTAATAAAAGAGTAATATGCAAATTAACCATCACTCTGCTACATAAGCCATGCCCACGAGCCAAGCCACGCCCACCAGACAATCAGGGCGAGTATGCAAATTAACCCCAACCAAGATGGCTACCAGAAGGGAGGCTTGGGTTTCTCCAGCAATAGAGGAAGCCAAGCTTTCCACACACTCTGGTGGGCCCAGGCCTCCACTCAAGGATACAAAGTTTCAATTATAGAAGGTAAACAAATCCAAACAGAAATGGCGGCTGCCACAAATCCAGCAGGAGGGTTGGCTCCGCTCCAGACTACAAAGTTTCAATTGTAGAAGGTAAATAAATTCTACATACCAGGGCCTCTGCTTGGGTCGCCAGGGTCATGGCTGGCCTACAAACCACCACAGGCCCCTCGCCCAGGCTTCTCCATGCCCCAAGGGAACCCCACCCTGATCCAGGACACCCTTCAGGGCAAACCAGCTGGTCCCCACCCATGCACCAGGCCTCTACCCTATCTAATAAAAGAGTAATATGCAGATTGACCATCACTCCAACACACAAGATCAAGATAGCTGCCCCTATGTGGTCAAAGATCCTGCTCCCATGTGGACACAAGATGGCCACCACAAGATTGCCCACAGGGGAGGGCAGTTGGGAGGGACCAGGCCTGCAAGGGAGGGCAGTTGGAGGCGATCAACCCTGCAGAGGAGGGCAGTTAGGGGTGACCAGGCTGGCAGAGGAGGGAAATTGGGGGCAAACAGGCTGGCAGGGGAGCAGTTAGATATCAATCAGGCTGGCATGGGAATGGTTAGGGGGTGATCAGGCTGGCAGGCAGAAGCGGTTAGGGGCAATCAGGAAGGCAGGCAGGCAAGCAGTTGGGAGCCAGCAGTCCTGGATTGTGAGAGGGATGTCCAACTGCCCGTTTAGGCCTGATCCTACTGGGACATCCATCAAGGGGTCCCAGATTGGAGAGGGTGCAAGGTGGGCTGAGGGACACCCTCCTGCCCCCGTGCACGAATTTTGTGCACCGTGACTCTAGTTGGAAAATAAATAAGTACCACAAAAATATTAAGTGCTTATAATGTGTGCAAGCATTAATTCAATTTCTTACAACAATACTAAGAGGTTGATAATTTTATCTTTAATTTAGAAATGAAAAAAAACAGAGAGTCATAAAATTCTATAACAAGATCACACAACTAGTAAAAGCTGGGATTTTAAATCAGGCCTTTTTGCCTCCAAAGCATGTTCACTTTAAACAGTGGCCAAGGTCACTTGAAAAACACATTCAGAAGATGTGAGAGAAATAAACAGCATTGATTCATGTAGCTGTGTTGCTCATATATGACTGAGAAATTTTTCTTATATCTGTGTGACTCATGCAAACATTAACTTTGTGCTGGTATATTTCATACTCATATTGAAATATAAATATTGCCTTTGCCTCACTTCAAGACTATCTCTTATGCTTAAATGATTTCCTGAAGAATCATTTCTGAAAATTGCACTTCAGTTTCTCTTATGACATTACATGAAGTAATTTATTCATCCATGCTTCCAGTTACTCATTTATTTATGCATTCCAAAAGATCTATGATCAACAAATCTATGAACACTTATGAGTCAGGCATTAGTATGGCAAATTTTTCTTAGCAGTTTATCAGATGCTAAAATAAAGATAGCATAGGGTCCCTCTAAAATTTTCTAAATCTAAAAGGCACATATTATTGAAGAAAATAATTTGAAATATGCTCCCTTAAAATACTGACTATAACAGGCAAGAATAACAGATGTTATAACACAGCAAAAACTGTAATGTGATATCTGGTACTGAAACTATATTATAAAATATTTATTTATGTAGAATAAGATCATCATAGTCAGGAGAAAGAAGCTAGAAGAAGAAAAATAGTTTAGCCCACTGAAGTATTTTAAATACATTATTTCCTAAAATGTGTGTATATTTTTCTTATTTATAAAAACTTCATCAAATTTTGCCACAAGCGCCAAATTCCTTGTTTTTTCTTTTATTATAATAAAGTACTAGTAGCCCGTTTGCACGAAGATTCGTGCAATAGACCTTCATTCACCTGGCTGCCTGCACCAGTTTTCTGCCGGCACCAGGGACCCAGGCCTTGGCTGTGGCCACCGCCTTCTGCCTTTTTCAGGGTCGGGGCTTGGCCCCAGGCAGTGGCCTTGGGCTCGGGGGCACTCAACATCCTTGCTAAGGATCGCAGGAGCCGACCCCCAGTGGTTTCCTACGATCCGTGCAGGCTGCCCACTGGTGCCCAAGGCCAGGAAAGCCTCCGCCCCAGGCTTTCCTGGCCTTGGGCTCGCCGCACCCAGCATCCCTGCTACCGATCACAGGAGCCGACCCCCAGTGGTTTCCTGCGATCGGTGCAGGCTCCCCACTGGTGCCCAAGGCCCGGAAAGCCTCGGCCCATGGGACCCCCGGGAGCGGCGGGAGGGGCCAGGCCACGCCCCCCCAGGTGGCCAATCGCCCCCTGGGACCCCCGGGAGGGGCGGGAGGGGCAGGGCCACGCCCCCCCAGGTGGCCGATCAACCCCAGGACCCCGGGGAGGGGCGGGAGGGGCCTGGACACGCACCCCCTAGGTGGCCGATCGCCCCAGGCACCCCCGGGAGCGGCGGCATGGGCCCGGTCACGCCCCCCCGGGGTGCCGATCGCCCCAGGCACCCCGGGGAGCGGTGGCATGGGCCCGGCCACGCCCCCCG
Source organism: Cnephaeus nilssonii (assembly GCF_951640355.1). Taxonomy (NCBI): domain Eukaryota; kingdom Metazoa; phylum Chordata; class Mammalia; order Chiroptera; family Vespertilionidae; genus Cnephaeus; species Cnephaeus nilssonii. The sequence goes on along the minus strand of NC_137071.1, from coordinate 60,648,268 downwards.
GGGTGCCGATGGGCCAGGCCACGCCCCCCCGGGGTGCCAATCGCCCCAGGCACCCCGGGGAGCGGCGGCATGGGCCCGGCCACGCCCCCCGGGGTGCCGATGGCCCCAGGCACCCCCGGGAGCGGCGTCATGGGCCCGGCCACGCCCCCCCGGGGGTGCCGATCGCCCCAGGCACCCCCCCGGAGCGGTGGCATGGGCCCGGCCACTGTGCACCGCCATCTTGATCTTCTCAACGGCGGATATGCCACCCGGAGTCCCGCCCCCAGCCTCCTGCCGGCCCAATCGTGGGCATAGCGGAGGTGCGGTCAATTTGCATGTTTCTCTATTATAAGGTAAGATTATCATAAGATGTTTTAATGGCTTTATAATTTTTAGATTTAAGAAGCATAATGAAAATATGTCCTAAACTGCCTTTTTAATGTAGGCTCTTTCTGAAACTATGTAGGCTATTTCTATAATTTCTTCAGTAAAAGAAAGTCAAATTTAAACCAAACCTTAAAAAATTCAGTCATGTCAGTGTAGGTGTGTGTGTGTGCGCGCAACCTTGAAATTCAATGTTTATTGTATCATTTCTTTCTCTGGCCAAAATGGGATATATAAATGTGGCCTCATTTTGGCTTTGTAACATCTGATCGAAAGAGCCAAACAAAAACAACCTTGAGAGATAGCCAGAAAAAAAAAAAAAGTGTACTAAAACATACTTCTGTTCTCTTCTTCTGGGGCTGCTCATACTTTTCAGGCTTTCTTCAATGTCCATGCAGGCCAGGTCCATTGGTATAATCTAGGATAGTTCTGTGCCCCACTTAAGTGTACATAACTAAAGAAGAGCCATCAGAGGTCAGTGTAATATGATGCTGTTTCTGAAGAAGTGTCCTTTTGTTGTTGTTGATTTGTTTTTCCTGAATACCAGTCCACCATAGAAAAATGGCTTTTTTGCCTTTCGAGGTAATGAAATCACTGTGATGACCTTGGTAAGTCTGTTGCTATGAACATTAGAATTGCTATGGTGATAAACACATATTTTCAACTCATCTTTATTCTGCTTGTGCATGAAATAGCAGGTTTCCAAATGTCAGTGGTTTTGTGTTTTCTCACTCAAAACACTTTAATATATTTTTTTAAGTTTTGACATTCCAAATCTACCATGTAACTAGTTCTTAAGTGCTACTTGGTGTTCAAAATCCTTTTGTTACAAATATTTTGTGGTCACATAGTTGAGGCTTCAATTATAATATTAAAAAAAACAATACTACGTGAATCAATTTCAGTGATTTTCACTAGTAAAAACATAAACATCTGACTTTATGACCTTTACTCCAAGCATTTCCGATTGACATTTATTAATGAAGACACCTTACATATTTTAAGCTTTAAATAGTCAAAGCTAGATTAAATACTGGAGGAACAATAAGAACCTTTAGTATGGCACCTGACTTATGACTAATAAAATGGTTATTTTATTGATGTTGATTGTTCAGGATGGTGATATTTAACAATTCTCATTTTGACAACTGACTTTCACCTTTCCTATATTAGAATATGGGAGATGTGGACATAAAAAGGAAGGGTAGATGATTAAAATTCAAAACCTATTTTAGTCACTAGGGGAATGCATATCAATTACACAATGAACTTGGTATTGAAATATACAAAGATCTCTTAAAACTCAACAGAAATAAAAAACACCAACAAAGAACCTGATAAACAAATAGACAAAACATCTGGACTTCTCACCAGAGAAGATATACTGGTGGCAAATAAGCCCATCAAAAGATGTTACACATCACATGCAATCATAAAACTGAAAATTACCACCATCCAAATAACTAAGTGGCTAAAATCCAAATAACTGACAAATACTGTAGAAGAACAGAAAGACACATTTATTGACAGTGGGAAGGCAAAATGGTACAACTATTTTGGAAGACAGTTTGGCTGTTTCTTACAAAACTAAACATACTCTTACCATACAACTCAGCAATCTCACTCCTTGGTATTTTCCCAAATGAGTTGAAAAGTTTTGCACAGAAAAAGAACCTGCACACAGATGTTTATAACAACTCATCTTTATCCCAACTTTATTTATAATTGCCAAAACTTGGGAGCAAGCAAGATAACCTTCAATATTTCAATGGATCAACAAAGTGGGGCACTTTCATGCAATTGAAAATTACTTAGTGATAAAAAAGAAAAAGAAAATGAGCTATCAAGCCACAAAAAGACTAGGAGAAACAGTCAAAGCATATTGCTAGGTAAAGGGAACTAATCTTAAAAGGCTACATAATGTATGATTCCAATTATATGACAATCTGAAAAAAGGAAAACCTATGGAGATAGTCAAGATATGATTATTACCAGAGGTGATGGGGGTTGGGGAATAGGTGAAAAAGGTGAAGGTATTAAGAAGTACTAATTGGAAGTTACAAAATAGTCATGGGAATATAAAGTTCAGCCTAGGGAATATAGTAAATCTATACTAATAAAAGGGTAACATGTAAATTGGTCAGGACGCCCTCACAGTAATGACCGAACAGCAGGCTGCGTGGGGTGACCAGGCCAGCAGGGAGGTTAGTGAGGGATGACCAAACGACTGAACAGCAGGCTGTGTGGGGTGATCAGGCCAGCAGGGGGGTTAGTGAGGGATGACCAAATGACGGAACAGCAGGTTGCGTGGGGTGACCAGGCCGGCAGGGGGGCAGTAAGGGGCAACCAGGCCAGCAGGGGGGAATGTTGGGGGCTACCAGGCCAGTGTGGGGGGCAGTTGGGGGCAACCAGGCCAGCAGGAGGGCAGTTGGGGGTGACCAGGTCATCGGGGGAGGGGAGTAGTTAGGAGTGACCAGGCTGGCAGAGGGCGGCAGTTGGGGGTGACCAGGCCAGTGGGGGGGGGGAGCAGTTGGGGGTTATCAGGCCAGCAGGGGGGCATTTGGGGGCAATCAGGCTCATAGGGGGGCAGTGAGGAGTGACCAGGCTGGCAGGGGGGGCAGTTGGGGGCTACCAGGCCAACGTGGGGGGCAGTTGGGGGCAACCAGGCCAGCAGGGGGGGTAGTTAGGGGTGACCAGGCCAGCAGAGGGGGGCAGTTGGGGGTTACCAGGCTGCGACAGGGGCAGTAGGACTACCAGGCCGGTGGTGGGGGCAGTTAGAGGTGACCAGGCTGGCGGGGAGGGCAGTTGGGGACGACCAGGCCAGCATGGAGGGCAGTTAGGGACGATCATGCAGGCAGGCAGGTGAGCAGTTAGGAGCTAGCAGTCGGTGATTATGAGAGGGATGTCTGACTGCCGGTTTAGGCCCAATCCCCAGGATCGGGCCTAAACCGGCAGTCGGACATCCCCCGAGGGGTTCTGGGTTGGAGCGGGTGCAGGCTGGGCTGAGGGGACCCCCCACCCCCCATGCACGAATTTCATGTACCAGGCCTCTAGTATTGTAATAACTATGTATGGTATCAGATGTGTTTTTGAATTATGGGAGGAATCAATTTGTTAATTATAAAATTGTTTAACAACTGTGCCATACACCTTAAACTTATATAAAATAATATTAAATGTCAACTGACAATTTTAAAAGTAAAATTAAAAGAGATTAGTGGTTGCCAGTGTTTCAGGGAAGGAGCAACAGATAAGAGGAAGAAGGAATTTTTGGAGCTGTGAAACTATTCTGTATGACACAGTTATTGGAGGCACATGTCATTATACGTTTGTCAAAACACATAAAATGTGCAGCACAAAGAGTGAACCCTAATGTAAACTATAGATTTTAGTTAATAATAATGCATCATTATTTGATTATATCAATAACCATATAAAATTGTTAACAATTTACCACACTAATACAAGATATAAATAATAGGTAAAACTTGGGAGGAGTGTATGTGGGAATTTTCCAATCAATTTTTCTGTAAACCTGCAACTGCTTCAAAAATTAAGACTTTCAGTTTTTTAAGGGTAGAATACAGGAATTAAAATCAAGAAGTCCTAATTAAATTCCCCTATCAAGCTATATGATTTTTGGCAAGTACTAAGTTTCATGAGCTGGTGTTTCCTTATCCCAAGAATAAAAGATTAGTCCAACTGATATCCAAGTTACTCTTAAACCTTGAAATCATCTCACCCTAAGAATTAAAGTTAGAATTAAAGTATAAGCAATGTTTTTAATAACTTTAAGAAAGTGAAAGGGTAAACTGTGAATTTCTGGCATGAATGCCAAAACCCTAAGCTCCAAAAATCATCACAAAATCAAAATGCAAACATTTTGAATTAAGAGGAATGACTAAACTTTGGCTCTAATTTTAGTTTAACCACCAATTAGCTGTGGATATTGTAGAAGTCACTTAGCCTCTCTAAACCTCAGATTTCTCATTTCTAAAACAAGAATGATAATGCTTGCCCTTTCTATGTAACAAGTAAGATAATAGTGATGAAAGTGCTTTGTGAGTTGTAAAGTGCTCTAAAAAATGGACAGTATTAAGTCATTATCAGTTTTTCAAATATTTATTTACATTTAGTGTGGTTGCATTGGCTAGAAATTGATTGGTCTGCCTGTGAGTGTGACATATCCCTGGATATTACAGTATTATGCTATCTATATTATATAACATTACAGAAAAATAATAGGTGTATCAAGAAAAATCTGCATCAAATATAGGAAAGAAAAGATGAAAACTTCCTGGAGTGCTTTATTGTGTTTTGCATTGTTTGAACACAGAACTTTCCTGAAGGTAGAGAGAGGAACTAGTATACAATGTAAATATAAAAGGTATTAATCTATAAAAATAACTAAATGAAAATATAACTTAATATTTGAATCTGATCTCATAATTAGAAAGTCCCCTATAAAAATTACAGAATGCATAAAGTTATACGCATGGGCATATATGACTACACTAGAATAAAAAATGGCATATCTAAAAATTAACACCAGAGTAAAACCTGAATAACAGATTAGAATGAATAGTATGTAATAGACAAAAAGGTAATTATACTTAGCAAACAAAAAACTCTTATATATTACTAAAATTATGGTTATTTTTAAAACATTAGAAAAAGGCATGAAAAGGCAACTTATTAACAAAAAAAATCCCAAAAATGATCATTAAACATACAAAATATTCAACCCTCCCTATGATTAAGAAAATGATTATTACAATAGCCATGGAGCTATTTTAATATCATTTCTTTGTGCTGTATAATTATTATAATAGCAATCATATAGAAAATTAGAAAATATATTTTAATTATAACATCTAAGGTTAGTAAGGGTGCAAGGAAATAGGTAGATTCCTGTACTGCCGATACAGTGCAAATTAGTACAATTTACAAAAATTCATTTTGGGAATAACTGAATTAAAAATGGGCATGAAATTTTACCCAGTGATTTCACTTCTGCATAGTTCTTTAAGACAAATCTCTAAAATAATTACAGCTCTTCATAGCTTCATACAGTTGCATATTTACACATATTCATCCCGCTTAGAAATATGTTGTAAATAAGAAAAAGCTAAAATGTATTTTATTATAAAAGACAGGTTATAATCTATATACCTCTAGTCCAATTTTAAAATTAAAATTATTTATATATGCACAAGTTAAAGATTGTATAAACGTATATTAAAATGTTAATATTGCCCTGACTGGTTTGGCTCAGTGAATAGAGCGCCGGCCTGCGGACTGAAGGGTCCCAGGTTCGATTCCGGTCAAGGGCATGTACGTTGGTTGCGGGCACATCCCCTGTAGGGGGTGTGCAGGAGGCAGCTGATTGATGTTTCTCTCTCATCGATGTTTCTAACTCTCTATCCCTCTCCCTTCCTCTCTCTGTAAAAAATCAATAAAATATATTTTAAAAAAAAAGAAAAGAAAAAAGATGACAATAGAAGGCTGCTGAGATATCTAAGAGATGATCCTTTAAAAAAAATAAAAAATAAAATGTTAATATTGGTTATATTTGGATGGTGGGATTCTAAGTTATTTTTATCTGACTGTCTATATTTGTGTTTCTTATTTTCTAAAATATTCATGTAATATTTCTATAATCTTCAAATGGTTGTTTTTAAAAAAGATTTAAAAATGTTTATGGGATCTTTATAACCTTTTGGATGAATGTTCTTTTTCTATTGTTGTCTGCTTTTATTCCACAGCTTTTAGAGTGTATTTCTATACTAGAGGCCAGGTACATGAAATTCGAGCACTCGGGGGGGGGGGGGGGGGGGGAGGGTCCCTCATCCCGGCCTGTGCCCTCTCGTAGTCCGGGAGCCCTCGGGAGATGTCCAATTGCTGGATTAGGCCCACTCCCCGCAGTTGGACATCCTTAGTGCTGCCACAGAGGCAGGAGAGGCTCCTGCCACGGCTGCTGCACTTGCCAGCTGTAAGCCTGGCTCAGGGCTTCTGGCTGAGTGGTGATCCCCCTGTGGGAGCACACTGACCACCAGGGGGTAGCTCCTGCGTTGAGTGTCTGCCCTCTGGTGGTCAGTGCACATCATAGCAACCAGTTGTTTTGCTGTTCGATCAATTTGCATATTAGCCTTTTATTATATAGCAGTGATGGCGAACCTATGACACGTGTGTCAGCACTGACACGCGTAGCCATTTCTGATGACACGCGGCCGCTAAGGCGGCCGCATGCCGAGGATGAAACATTTGCTGCTCCTGAGGATGAAACATTTGCGAAATAATGTTTTTTCCTCAAAGTGACACACTACCCGAGTTATGCTCAGTTTTTTGGCGAAGTTTGACACACCAAGCTCAAAAGGTTGCCCATCACTGTTATATAGGATGCCCACCACCATTATCAACAATTAGAAACATTTAATGTATGTGCAACATTTTATCTTCCCTCTCTCCTTCCCTCCTTCCCATTCTTCTTTCTGTTCTTTCCTTTCTCCCTTCTTTCCTTTCTTCCAGGCTATATGTCAGGCACTGTGAAAGTTACTAGATTTACAAAAGAGAATAACCTTAAAGGTATCTGCCCTCCTATAAGTGACAGTCCAGAAAGGTAACAAATACCTACATAGACATTTATAATACAGCATACAGGTGGTATTTGAAAGCATGGTGGAGAATGACATTTCTCAACTAATAATAATAAAAGACTTAGAGAAGAAAGCAACATATATATATATATATATATATATATATATATATATATATATATATATATATAATTGAGCACTATTCTGCACCAGGCAATGTAGTGAATGTGATGCATGTATATAACTTAAGTCTCAATAACAGAACTCTCCCAGTTTTCCTTATCTCGGTAAATGGCACCCCCATCTGCCTGATTCAAGCCACACTACAGGATTTCTCTTAATTTCTCCTTTTTCCTTATATCTTTCTCTGTCTGCCTCACATCCAATCCACCAGTAATCAAATCAACCTGACTTCTAAAATACATATAACCTAATTCCATCCCCTTCTCTCCACTGTCATCACTACTACTGTAGTCCAAATAGTTATAATCTCTCATCTGGGTTGCTACAGTATCTCATCTGGTGTCCTTGATTGTATTCCTTATCCTCCTTCAATTCATTCTCCATATAGTACCCAGAGTCATCTCTTAAAATGTAAAGTAGTTCATGTCCTTTCCTGCTTGAAACCCCTCTGATGACTTTCCATTACACCACATGACTTGGTATCAATCTACATATTCAATCTTAACTACTTCCATTTACCCCTTAGTTCACACATCTCTAACCACATTGGTCTTCTTCCTGTTCCATAGTTTGTTTCCACTTTAGGGCCTTTGCAATTGCTGTTATTATGACTGATGATTTTTATCACATTAGCATTCCTTTTTATTAAGTTTCAGCTCAAATGCAACTTTCTTATGTAAAAAAAAATAACTGCAGACAACAGATTGTATACTACTTTTTCTAATACATTGGTTTCAGGGAAAGGCAAGGTAACAAGGTCAAATATTTTTTTTCAATGTGGAAGGAACTAGAGTATGTCAATGGTTAAATCCAATGTGGGTTTAAATTTCTTAATCCCATATTTTTGTTATTGCTTCCACTGTTTATACATTTTGTTTTTTTATCTTTAGAAGTTATAAAAGGAATAATTGGTATTTTGTGTTTATGGTTACAAACCCAATCTAAGAAATCCAAGCCATCAAGATTCCCCACACTAAGCTTCCATACACTTTCATACCATGTATAGCAGGGGTGTCTCCAAACAGGGCAATGAAAGAGATTACTCCATCTGCCTTGAATGACCATCTTGTGAAAAGATATTACAAAATATATTTTATTCTCTTTTTTTTCTTAGAGAAACTTCATCTTTTGTTCCTGGTTGCCCTGAGGCCACTGTAACATATGGAAATAAAGTAAAAACAAAATAACATTTAAATTAAGGAAATAATTAGTTTAAATAAGCCATAGGATATTACTAAAAATGCTCATCAAAATGCTACCTGTTTTGGTTGTCTGCAGTTTGTAGGGGAAAAAATCAACAAAATATTCATGTGGAAAAATTAAAAATATATAAGGCTCACTTCTTTCCTCAATGACAGGGCCCACCAACTCTACCTTGTATCATGTTCCTATATATCCCAAGTTGGGAAAGTGGTAGAGTGGAACTGGAACTTTTGGCAGAAAAAGGAAAAACATAATGAAAGCAGTGTGTTAGAAAAAAAGAGTGGTTTGGTAGATTTCTTCAGGGAAATAGGATATTAAGGGCTTTTAAATTTCCTAACATAGATATGAGGACCTAGAGGGGAGAGGGTACGATTCAGACAAGGAGAAAATGGGAGGTTGCTTAGTCACCACTTTCTTTAGGCTCTCAACTCAGTGGAGATAAATAAATTATGACATCAGCTCTAGATTGTTCCAAGCTCACCAGAATTTTAAGATAGGAAAGACAACTATTTTATTTTCATTCATGAATAGTAAGGGGAGCACAATGAGTACATTGGTCTTGATTTTCTTCTAAAGAGATAATATACTTTAGGAGATCAGTAATGAAAATGTGTGTAGAATCTACAAAATCTTCCATCTGTATAAACTCAATCTTAATATTGAAAAGAAAATTTATAATAAAAAGCAGATATTAATTTTTAAGTTTTCACAAATGATATTTTCTACTTTTAAGTGCCAAAAAGTTATTATTACTTTTTAAAAAGAAAATTATAAACAGAAATAGGGAGTTTGTTATACATTAAACAATTCTGGCTTTAAAAAAAATGTGTAAATCTATATCTGACACAAAAAATACGTGCAATATTATAAAACTACTAGAAGCCCAGTGCATGAAATCTATGCATGGGTAGGGTCCCTAGGTCTGGTCGGTGATCAGGGCTAGTCTGTGGGGTGATCAGGGGACCCCCACTGGCACCACCTTGGCTGATCTGGGGCCTGAAGGCTGGGGGAAGCTCCTGCATTGAGCATCTGCTTCCTGCTGGTCAGTGCACATCATAACCCCCTGTCATTCCACCTGTCATTATGCCATTCAGTTGATTTGCATAGTAGGCTTTTATCATATAGGATAGTCCCCCCCTAAAAAGAGCTTAAAGCTTTAATTATTTAAATTGGCATTAAAAATCAAAATCTTTAACTATCCACCTAATTCTGGAAATTAGACTGCCACACCATTACAAGAAGACTCTATAATAATAAAACACACACACACACACACACACACACACACACACACACACACACACACACAAGTCCAAGAATAATTTAAACAAGGTTGAAGCTGTAGCTGAACTAAAAAGTTAAAGAATGTCAACAACCTAGATATTACTACATGTATCAATTATTAAAGCTGGTATAGGATCTTTCTGTCATACTTTATATACTAGAGTAGGGTGAAAGTGATATCTGCACAAGAGTAAAACATACATTAAATAGGAATTAACAGGTAGAAAGAGATACATGCTTTTCTGTTTTGACATGGGATTTTCCTTAATTAAATAAAATATCTTATGAAACGTGGCTTCTTCCATATTGAGAAAGGTAGGTATGTTCTTAATACTAGATAGCAGTAAGTTTCAACAACTTCAGACTGACACCTGGCCTTCTCCTTCACTCTTCATTGCTCAAGAAGCCATAAGCTAAAATGAAAGAAACAGAAAGTTTAAAACTAAATATTTCAGAGTTCTATCAATGACCAGGGTCTAGAGGTAAGTCTGTGATTAATTTTATGAGTCAGTTTGCCTCCAAGGGCTGGAGTCGGGCATTGGCCAGAAGTAGAGAAAAGTTAACTAGCCCTCCTGAGGACTGAATCCTCAACTTCTGCTTCATTAAAACAAAACTCTAACCAAGTGAACTAACCAAACTTTGTAAAATATTCAGTCTCAATGAACAAATTCATTTTAAATTTGGAAAATGCTTAAAGTCTATTAATGAATCAAAGCTGTTCGGGTCAGCCAAGAGGGAATCTCAGAGGATCCCTGAGAGGTTAGAAATATGGTCAGGAAATAAGTAAAATTCATCTTGAATCAAAGCTGGATAACCTCATAGGTCTTCAGCTAAATGCTCCCAGACAGAAACAATTGTGAAATGAGAGGCTTTTGGAGAATAGCAAAATACACGGAGACCAACCGGCAGGAGTTTTCAGCTAATGAGCAGGGATATGGTAAGGGCTCAGAACAGGTTCTATATAGGAATGAGTGTAAAGAATAGTACATTGGTCTGAGGGGTTGAGAGATTCAAAGGAAAGCAGGTTCCCAACTAATGAAAAAAATCCTATATAATAAAAGTCTAATATGCGAATCGACCAAATGGCGGACCGACCAGTCACTATGACATTCACTGACCACCAGGGGGCAGACGCTCAATACAGGAGTTGCCCCCTGGTGGTCAGTGTGCTCCCACAGGTGGAGTGCTGCTCAGCCGCCAGAAGCTGGGCTCATGGCTGGCAAATGCAGTCGAGGTGGCAGGAGCCTCTCCCGCCTCCGTGGCAGGGCTAAGGATGTCTGACTGCTGGCTTAGTTGGACATCCCACAAAGGCTCCTGGACTGTGAGAGGGCACAGGCCAGGCTGAGGGACACCCTCCCTACCCCAAGTACACAAATTTCATGCACAGGGCCTCTAATACACACATATACATAAATACATGAATATTGGGAGGCTGGAGAGCGGGGCCCCACAGGTGCACAAATTTTGTGCACCGGGCCTCTAGTAGTAAATAATACTGCATTGTCAAATAATTACAAATTAACCATCCACCCAAATTATTATTGTTTTTGTTGTTATTACTATTATTATAAAGCACACAATATTGAATACTTATTATGTACCAGATACTTCCATAAAGTTTTGCCTGTATTGGTTAAATCAATTCTATGATGTAGGCACTATTTTAATTCCATTTTACTGATAAAACTAAGCACAGAGAGATGAGACAGAGAAAATGGAAGTAAATGTTTTTGTTAATATAAGAAGAAATTTATCTTTAGTGGAATATTTATTTAAATTAAGAAAATGTACTCATTTAATATAAGAAATGTCTTTCAAAAATTTTGTGTATTCAAAACCATTGAGAATTTTTATGAACCCAGGCTTCCCTTCCCACTGAGCAATAATTGTTTTGAAAACATCAAAACCTCTAAAATAACTAAAATTGTGAAAGTGATTTTAAAAGCAGAGAGGAAGAGAAGTAAAACATAGATTCAGGTGACGCAGGCCAGCTTTATCCATGGGCATGAAACGTCTCCCTATCAAGGAATAATTGAAACTCCCAAAGGTTCCCTCAAACCACACCCCTTCCAATTCCCCCTTCACCCATTGAACCTCCCACTGTACCTCTGGAGTTCCCTTCTCCTATTTGTAAACTATGGCTTTAAGAAGTATTCAGCAAACTAAATAAATGAAGAAAAAATATGCCCTCAATTTTTTTCTTTCCAATTTGCTGCTTACATGACAATTTTATCACTTTTTCCAATAATCCTAATAATTCCTATCATCTTAAAATTTCTCACACTATTGAAAATGTAACACAGATCCTAGAAAATACTTAGAAAATATGAACATCCTATTTTAGTTAGCTGTAAATATACAGTAATGGACAATTTATTAGTATGGTGACAAAATTACCAAGGATGATGCCTTTCTATTAAAGTATGTTCAGGAGTGACAGTACACATTTTTATACACGTTTTCATAATTATTTTGTTTGAATACAATGAATTGGTATTCAGAGTGTTTCATGAAATAAATGCAAAAGTTACAATAAAAAAAGTATTGTTCCTCACAGCACTACCTAAGGTCAACTATCCTACTTAATGTGGCCTGCCCTAAGTGGCAATGCTTTAAAATGTATTATTTTATACTATTTGGTGTGAACTGTAGTGTGAAGCAGTCATTGAAATTTTAGGATATATCTGAATTACAAAAAATATTCACATAAATAGCAGAGGCATTTCATATTATCAAGTAATAAGAACAGAATAAAGGAAGAATATAGAGAAATGTTAAAAATGAAATGTAATATACATACAAAAGGGACTTGAGGCTGATTTTCATTCAGAGATGTGTACCTACTTTTGATTTGAATGAGCTGTACATGAATATATACAAAACATTCACCTATTCCACATAGTCCTATTTCTACAAAGAATATGGCAGTTATTCAGTGCTCATCCAGAAAAACACAAACAACTTCACAGGACATCTAATACATAATTTCACTTCTTGATACACTTAAGAATCACAAAGTAAATTTCCACCTTAAAATTTTGAATGTAATAAAATACAAGTATCTTTACAAATTTACTAGTACCTAATGTTTTCATCAGCTTATTCATCCTGGTAGAATCATACTGGTAGGGAATAGAGTGGTATCAATTATTATATATACCAGGCAAATGAAGTAATCACACAGATTTATTTCAATAAATATTTATTTAGAGCCTCAGGTTCATTATTTGTAAAATGACAATAACAGGGCCCACCTAAGAGAAATTTGGTGAAATTACATAAAATAATCCATGTAAAGATCTCAGTACAGTGCCTGGCATATAATACTTGTTCAATAAATAATATCTATTGTAACTTATTCTATTTGGTAAAATAACACAAATACAAAGCAGAATATTATAAGTATGCCAAAAATGTACAAAGGTCTAGGGGGTTCAAAGGAATAAGAGTAGTGATCAGTTGTAGGATTGGAAAAAAGTATTTTTCATATTTCCTATATGAAATTTATATTTCAAATCCATGTAATCCATTAGGGATGTAGAGTAGTCTGACAGGTGGTAATGAAAAGTTTATGATCATTTCTACATAGAGAGAACAAGAATGATCAGATTTCAGAAGTGAAATATGCATAATAAGTGGGAAGTGATATATGTACCATTTTTGTTGGATTCCTGGGTAGTAATGAGAGAAGGAAAAGACAAGGCAAAGGAAAAATAGAATTGGTCAATATTGTTCAGTGACTTCTATTCAAATGACAAGCATCTATGCTTAATTTGGTATGCAATGGGGAGCTACAAAAGAGTGCTGAGCAAGGGAGTTCAGGATCAATACAGCAATTAGTGAGGTAGATTTAAAAAAAAATAGGAGATCATGTAATAGTCAATTATACAAAGGACATAAGAGTCTGACCAACCAAATTGGTAATAAGAATAAAAAGGATAAGAAGGTAAAGACAGACTTTGTTAGGGTATATCCTGCAAGACTTGACAACATGTAAAGTATACATGTGGCAAAAGAAGGGGAGAAATCCAAAACTTCCTCATTTGGAGTCACTAGTTATGTTGAAGGCTGTTCTCTCTATCATTGGGAGAAACCTTAATCAAGTTTTAAGGGACATGACATAAAAATAGAAATGAGGATCAAAAATGACAAATAGAGCCCAGTAAATAGAAGATGGCTCATCTTAATGACCCATATCAGGAAAACAAACTAACTATAATAAATAGGCTGGGAAATGAACACAATATATGTATTGTCACTGCTAGCATACAAATATATTACAAGTTTTTCAGGAAACTATAGTTGCCTTATACTTTTTTATAAAACCATCATTTTAAATAAGTTAATTAAGGGTTTTCTACTTCTCCTATTTCTTGACTGATTAGAGATCCTTGGACAATATGTTATAATACATAGTGGGTCCAACTATCATCAGGCCCCAGAATTGGTGGACCCAAGCGTGAGATGTGACAAAGTTTCAACATTAACATCTAGTGTTTTTAGCCACATTGATATGTTGCCTTCCCTGTAATTCCATGGAGAAAGTTCAAATTGAAAAAAAGAAAAAAAAAAGAGGAAAATTTATTTGCAGTGCTTCCATATAAATTATTGTCCAAGGCCTAGAAAAAAAAAAGTTATTTACCATAGAAGGCAAAAATATTTGGAAGGCATTATCAGTGAAAACTTTACTCTTAAATATATATCTATAACCTTTTCCATCCCTGAGGACAAATGGCAGACATACAATAAAATCCTACAATGTGGGACCATAGTTATCTGTGAAACTCACATTCTTTTCAAATAAATAGTTTGCATTTCTAGAATTTTATGCAAAGAAAAAAATTCAACATATACTTATTGTGGCCTAGATACTTCTACTCAGCATAATTATTTTGATATTCATCAATGTTGTGTGTAGCAATAGTTTATTCTTTGTATTGATAAGTTGTATTCCATTCTATGATTATAAAACAATTGGTTTATTAATTCACCTGTTGATGGACATTTGGGTTGTTTCCAATTTTGGGTTATTACAGAAAAATCTGTACAAGTAGACGAGTTCTTTTGTGCACACATCCTGACATTTCTTTTAGATAAATATCTAAAAGTGGAATTGCAGAGTCATAATGTAGGTATATGGTTAACATTTTAGAAACAGCCAAAATATTTCCCAAAGCAATCACACAATTTTATATCCCAACTGCCAGAGTATGAGAGTTCTAGTTGCTTTGCATACCACATTTGGTATAGCACTCCTTATCATTTTAGCCATTCTAGTATATGTGTAATTATACGATATTATGGATTTAATTTGCATTTCTCTAAAGAATAATGATATTGAGCTTCTTTACACATATCATCTGTATATTTCTTTAATGAAATATATTTAAATATTTTGCTCATTTAAAAAAAACTTGCTAATTTTCTTATAATGAAGTTTTGTCTTTATATATTCTGGATGCAAGTCCTTTATTAGCCATGTGATTTGCAAATACTTTCTCCCAGTCCACAGCTTGTATTTTCATTCTTTTAAGCCTTGTCTTTCAAAAACAGAAGTTCTCAACTTTGATGAAATCCAATTTATCATTCTTTTATTTTTTGGATTGTGCATGTGATGTTACAGTAAATAAAATTTTGCCTACCTCAATATCACAAAGATTTTCTCATTTTTTATTATAGAATTTATAGGCTTTAGATTTAGGACTATAGTTTATTGTGAGTTAATTTTTATATTATACTATGAGATACAGATTGAAGTATTTTTTAAACATCTTGTAAATTAAGCTTAATTTGTTCCAGCACCATCTGTGGAAATGTCTATGCTTTTCTTTACTGATATAATTTTGCATGTGGTTTAACTACCTTCTTGCTATTTCCTATTTGTCCTTTCTCTTCTTTTGTTCTTTTTTTCTGTATTATGTGCTTCTTTTTTATTAACTAACTAGAAGCCCAGTGGGCAAAATCGTGCATGCCCCGCTCACCCGCCTACCACCCTGCTGTGCTCACAGCCCCGCCCACCCATGCCAGTCTTTGGTCGTTACGGTGTTAGGGCCATGGGCTTTTTATATATATAGATTGTTATGATTCTACTTTATATACAATGTTAGTTTATTAATGGTACTTCTTGTTTTATTTTGTCATTTTAGCTTTTATGGTGTAGTACTTTAACTTTTCATAGTGTGCATTCAGAAAGTATTTTACTATTTCACATTTATTATAAGAACCTAAAAATAACTTTTCTATTTCTCTTCCCCTAATTTTTGTTCTACTGTTGTCATACACTTTAATTCTAACCTCACAGTACCGTGTTGCTATTTTTACATTGAACAGATTACCTTTTAAAATAAACTTAAATAGAAATATGTATCTTTATTTTTGCCCATATAGCTACCATGTCTGCTGATCTTGATTCCTTGTAGAGATCCAGGTTTACATATGGTATAATTTTCATTTTACTTAAAGGACTTCACTTAACATTTCATGTAGTACAGGTCTGAATCATGTAGTAAAGGACTTCACTTAACATTTCATGTAGTACAGGTGATGAATTCTTTCATCCTTTCTATGTCTGGAAAGTCTTATTGCACCTTTGTTTTTGAAAGCATATTGATTAAGTTTAGAATTATATGCTTTAAAGTGTTTTTTTTTTAATTTATACTAAAAAGTTTGCTTAAAAGTTGGTCCTATTTACTAGTCTATAATATCCTCAAGGTTAAGGACTGTGCATTGTTCATTTTGATACCTCAAATACTTAGCCTGCTTGTGGCAGATACTCAATAAATATTTGTTGAACTGGAAAAACAAATTTTCTTTCAGTACTTTAAAGATGCTCTTCCACAGTCTTATTTTTTTTTTTAATTGAGAGAGAGAGAGAGAAGAGAGAAACATGGATCGGATGCTTCCTTCATGGGCCCCAACAGGGATTGAACCCGAAACCTGGGTATGTGCCCTGACAGGGGATCAAACCCGCCACATTTTGGTGTATAGGATGACTCTCCAACCAATTGAGTATACTGGCCAGGGCCACTGTCTTCTTGATTGCTTGTTTCTGATAAGAAATCTGCTATCCCCATCCCATGGCAGCTGCTAAGATTTTCTCCTTACCACTGCTTTTAGTAAACAACTTAAACTTGATATGTCTTGGTGTGCTTTCTTCATGTTTCTTATTATTGAAGTGTGTTGAGATTCTTCAATCTCTAGGATTAGAATTTTTATAAAATGTTCATCATTTGCAGCCATTAATTCTTCAAGTAAATATTTCTGCCCTACCTCCTTTGAGGGCAACATTTACACGTTTATTTAGCTACTTAAAATTGTGCCACAAATATAATGAACAACATAAAGTGATTAACAAAAAAAGATCCAGAGACAGAGAAGCATTGATCAGACCATCAAACCTCAGAGGGAAGGCAGGGGAGTGTGGGGGGAAGGGGGAGAGATCAACCAAAGGACTTGTATGCGTGCATATAAGCCTAACCAATTAACACAGACACTAGGGGGGTGAGGGCATGAGCGGGGAGGTGGGGGGGGGGCAAGGGGGGATACGGACACATATGTAATACCTTAACCAATAAAGAAAAAAAAGAAAGAAATTGTACCACAGCTTACTTATGCTGTGCTAATTGTTTCCATCTTTATTTCTCTGTTTCATTTGTGGTAGTTTCTATTGACATGTATTCAGTTTCAATAATAACTACTGAATATCTAATCTGTAATTAACCCAACCAGTCATTTTATTTTTTAACACTAGCAGGTCAACTTGGGTCTTTTTAAAATATAACTTCCATGTCTTTACCTAACAGGTAGAGTCTTTCCTCTGATTTCTTGATCATAGGGAATATACCCATGTCAAAACAATATAGTTTTTAAATTTCTTTATTGATTTAGGTGTTACATATGTGTCCTTATTTCCCCATTAACCCACCTATCCTCCCCACTTATGCCCTCACCCCACTGTTGTCTGTGTCCATTGGTTAGGCTTACATGCATGCATAAAAGTCCTTTGATTGATCTCTTACCCTTCCCCGCACCCTCCCCTACCTTCCCGCTGAGGTTTGATGGTCTGATCTATGTTTCTTTCTCTCTGGATCTGTTTTTGTTCATCAGTTTATGATGTTCATTATATTCTATACATGAGTGAGATCATGTGATATTTATCTTTCTCTGACTGGCTTATTTCACTTAGCATAATGCTCTCCAGTTCCATCCATGCTGTTGCAAATGGTAAGAACTCCTTTTTTACTGCAGCATAGTATTCCATTGTGTAGATGTAATACAGTATTTTAATCCACTCATCTGTTGATGGGCACTTAGGCTGTTTCCAAATCTTAGCTATGGTGAATTATGCTGCTATGAACATAGGGGTGCATATATACTTTCTAATTGGTGTTTCTAGTTTCTTGGGATATATTCCTAAAAGTGGGATCACTGGGTTAAATGGGAGTTCCATTTTTAGTTTTTTGAGGAAACTCCATACTGTTCTCCACAGTGGCTGCACCAGTCTGCATTCCCACCAGCAGTGCATGAGGGTTCCTTTTTCTTTGCATCCTCTACAGCACTTGTCGTTTGTTGATTTATTGATGATAGCCATTCTGAGAGGTGTGAGATGGTACCTCATTGTCCATTTGATTTGCATCTCTCGGATAATTAGTGACTTTGAGCATGTTTTCATATGTTTCTTGGCCTTCCTTCTGTCTTCTTTCAAAAAGTATTTATATAGGTCCATTGCCCATTTTTTGATTGGGTTGTTTATATTCCTTTTGTTAAGTTGTATGAGTTCCCTGTAAATGTTGGAGATTAAAGTCTTATTGGTGATAACATTTGCAAATATGTTCTCCCATGCAGTGGGCTTTCTTGTTGTTTTGTTGATGGTTTCTTTTGCTGTAAAAAAGTTTTTATTTTGATGTAGTCCCATTTGTTTATTTTCTCTTTAGTTTCCATTGCCCTAGGAGTAGTATCAGTGAAGAAATTGCTTCGGCATAAGTCTGAGATTTTGCTGCCTGTTGATTACTCTAGTATTTTAATGGTTTCCCGTCTTATGTTTAAGTCCTGTATCCATTTTGAGTTTATTTTTGTGTATGGTGTAAGTTGGTGATCTAGTTTCATTTTTTTTCATGGATCTGTCCAATTTTCCCAACACCATTTATTGAAGAGACTGTCTTGACTCCATTGTATGTTCATGCCTACTTTGTTGAATATTAATTGAGCATAGTGGCTTGGGTTGATTTCTGGGTTCTATATACTATTCCATTAATCTATATATCTGTTCTTGTGCCAGTACCACACTGTTCTGAGAATAGTGCTTTGTAATACAGCTTGATATCTGGTATTGAGATCCCACCTACTTTGTTCTTTCTCAGGACTGTTGTAGCTATTTGGGACCTTTTTTTATTCCAGATGAATTCTTGGAGAGTACTTTCTAGGTCTATGAAATATGCCATTGGTATTTTAATAGGAAGTGTATTGAATTTATAGATTGCTTTGGTTAGTATGAACATTGTAATGATGTTGATTCTACCAATCCATGAACATGATATGTTCTTCCATCTGTTTATATCTTCCTCTAACTCTTTTTTCAGTGTCCTGTAGTTTTCCGCTTATAGGTCTTTTACCTCCTTAGTTAAGTTTATTCCTAGGTATCTTAATTTTTTAAGTGCGATGGTAAATGGTATTGCTTTTTTAGTCTCTCTTAATGTAAGTTCACTATTGTTGTATAGGAATGGCATAGATTTCTTGGTGTTAATTTTGTATCCTGCTACATTGCCAAATTCATTTATTAAGTCTAATAATATTTTTGATGGAGTCTTTAGGGTTTTGTATGTACAGTATCATGTCATCTGTGAATAAGGACAGTTTTAGTTCTTCTTTTCCAGTTTGGATACTTTTTATTTCTTCTTCTTGTCTGATCACAATGGCTAGTACTGCCAGTACCATGTTGAACAGGAGTGGTGAGAGTGGGCATCCCTGTCTTGTTTCTGATCTTAGGGGAAATGGTTTTAGTTTTTGCCCATTGAGTATGATGTTGGCTGTGGGTTTGTAATATATGGCTTTTATTATGTTGAGGTATGATCCTTCTATTCCCACCTTGCTTAGAGTTTTGTCAAGAAAAGGTGTTGGATTTTGTCAAATGCTTTTTCTGTTTCAATTGATATGACTATGTGATTTTTATCACTCAATTTCTTTATGTGATGTATCACATTTATTGATTTGCAGATATTGTACCATCCTTGCATCCCAGGAATAAATCTCACTTGGTCATGGTGAATGATCTTTATAATGTAATGCTGGATCTGATTTGCTATAATTTTGCTGAGGATTTTAGCATATATGTTCATCAGGGATATTAGCCTGTAACTCTCTTTCATTGTGTTGTCTTTATCTGGTTTTGATATTAGGGTGATGCTGGCTTCATCAAGAATGAGCTTGGGATTGTTCCTTCCTCTTGAATTTTTTGGAATAGTCTTAGGAGGATAGGTTTCACTTCTTCCTTGAATGTTTGGTAAATCTCCCCTGTGAAGCTATCTGGCCCTAGGCTTTTTTTTTTTTTTCTGGAAGTTTTTTGATGACTGCTTCAATTTCTTCCATAGTTATCAGCCTATTGAGATTTTTAGAATCTTCCTGTTTGAGTTTTGGAAGGTTGTATTTTTCTAGGAATATGTCCATTTCCTCTAGGTTGTCTAGTTTGTTAGAATAGAGTTGTTAATAGTATTTTTTTTTTAACAATCCTTTGTATTTGTGTAGGGTCTGTTGTTATCTCTCCTCTTTCATTTCTGATATTGTTTATTTGGGTCCTCTTTCTTTACTTCTTGATGAGCCTGGCTAGAGGTTCATCAATCTTGTTTATCCTTTCAAAGAACCAGCTCTTGGTTTCATTTATCTTTTGTATTGTTTTTTTGGCCTCTATGTCATTTATTTCTGCTCTGATCTTTATTATCTCCTTCCTTCTGCTCACTGTGGGCTTTTCTTGTTGCTCTCTTTCTAATTATTTGAGTTCTAGAGTGAGATGATTTATTACCATTTTTTTTTCTTGTTTTTTGAGGTAGGCCTGTAGCGCTATAAACTTCCCTCTCAGGACTACTTTCATTGTGTCCCATAGATTGTGGATTGTTGTCTTTTTATTGCAGTTAGTTTCCAGGATGTTTTCAATTTCTTCTTTGATCTCTTTGGTAACCCAATCACTGTTTAATAGCATGCTATTCAGCATCCAAGTGTTTGAGTTTTTTGGATACTTTTTATTGTAGTTTATTTCTAATATTATGCCATTGTGGTCTGAGAAAATGCTGTTATGATTTCAATCTTCTTGAATTTGGGGAGACTTTGCTTGTGACCCAATATGTGCTCTATTTTTTAAAATGTCCCATGTGCACTTGAGAAGAACGTATATTCCAGGGCTTTGGGGTGAAATGTTCAGAAGATGTCAATTAAGTCCATATGATCAAGTGAGTCATTTAGGATTGCTGTTTCTTTGCTGATTTTTTGTCTAGAGGATTTCCAGTGATGTCAGTGGTGTATTAAAATCCCTACTATGATTGTATTGTTGTCAATCTCTCCCTTGATATCTTTCAGGAGTTTTTTGTATTGTTGTTTTTTTATGTATTTGGGTGCTCCTGCATTGGGTGCATATATGTTTATGAGAGTTATATCCTCTTGTTGTATCAATCTCTTTAGTATTATGAAATGGCCTTCCATATCTTTTTTTATGGCGTTCACTTTGACGTCTATTTTGTCAGATATAAGTATTGCTACCCCTGCTTTTTTTTCATTTCCATTTGCCTGAATGATATTTTTCCATCCGTTCACTTTCAGTCTGTGTGAGTCCCTTTTTCTGAGGAGGGTCTCTTGTAGACAGCATATATATGGGTCATCTTTTTTATCCACTCAGCCACTCGATGTTTTTTGATTAGAGCATTTTGTCCATTTACATTTAAAGTTATTACTAAAAGGTAATTGTTTGTAGCCATTTTTATTTTTTGTGCCTGTGTTCTTTCTTACCTTTTTATTTCTTCTTTTTACAGCATTCCCTTTAGCATTTCTTGCATTGCTATCTTGGTAGTGATAAATTCCCTTAGCCTTTTTTTTTCTTTTTGTTAGTGATGCTGCTTATTTCCCCATCAATTTTAAATGATAGCCTTGCTGGATAAAGTATTCTTGGATTCAGTCCCTTGGTTTGCATCACTTTGTAAATTTCCTGCCATTCTTTTCTGGCCTGATGTGTTTCTCTTGAGAAATCAATTGATAATCTAATGGGAGCTCCCTTGTATGTAACTTTCTATCTCTCTCTTGCAGCCTTTAAGATTATCTCTTTGTCCTGAACATTTGCCATCATAATTATGATGTGTCTTGGTGTGGGTCTTTTTGGGTTCATCTTGTTTGGGACTCTCTGTGCTTGTGTCACTATTTTCTTCCCCACATCAGGGAAGTTTTCTAACATTATTTCTTCAAATAGGTTTTCTAACCCTTGTTCCTCTTCCTGTTGTTTTGGCACTCCTATTATTCATATGTTGCTTCATTTCATGTTGTCCCATAGATCCCTTAGTATCTCCTCCTATCTTTGAATTTTTTTCTCCAATTGCAGTTCAGTTTGGGTGTGTTTTGTTTCCCTGTCTTCTAGTTTACTAATTTGGTCCTCTGCTTCTCCTAGTCTACTGTTGAAACTTTCCATGGTGTTTTTTATTGCAGCTATATCACTCTGCATTTCTTGATTATTACATAAGTTATTGATTTTTTTAATCCATTTCTTCCTTATTCTTACATAACTTGTTGATTTTTTTCCACCATCGGGTTTATGTATTGTATGACTCTTAGTCTAAATTCTTTTTTAGACATATTGCTTGCCTCTGTTTCACTTAGCTGCTTTTCTGGCCCTTCCTCCTTTTCTTTCCTTTGGGGGTTTCTGTGTCTACACATTTTTGGTCTCACTGACTGATCTATATGTCGAGTCATGCAGTGGCTGCTCCTTGGGCGGCAGTGGCTCCTCAGGCTGCGGTTGCTCATTGGGTGATCGCTGAAGTGGCTGCCCCTCAGGTGGCAGTGGCATCTCTGGTGGGTGCTGTTCACAGCAGTGGTGTCTTCTCAGGCTGGTGGGGGATGCTTCATGTACAGCTGCTATTCCTTGGACAGGGGTGGGCTGCTCACGTGGCTGCTGCTCTTTGCATGGGGCGGAATGCTCATGTGGCTGCTACTCCTTATATCAGGGCTGGCTGCATGCTGCTCCTGTTACTCAGATGGTGCGGGCTGGTTATGAGGCTGTTGCTTCTTGGACAGGGGCATGTTGCTTGCCTGGCTGGTGCTCTTCGTACTGGTGCGGGCTCCTCGAGCAGCTGCTCCTCCTCAGGCAGGAGTGAGCTGCATGTGTGGCTGCTCCTCCTCGGAATGGGGCAGGCCACTCACCCACCTGCTGCTCGTTGGACAGGTGCAGGCTGCATGTGGCTGCTGCTCCTTGGACCAGCGTGAGCTGCACAGGGCTTCCACTCCTCAGACGTGGGCAGTCTGCTCGAGTGGCTGCTGCTCCTTGGTCCTGGGCGGGCTGCTTGGGCAGCTGCTGCTCCTCAAATGGGGGCAGGCTGCTTGCAGTGCTTCTGTTCCTCGTACTGGGGTGGGCTGCTCACACAGCTGCTGCTCCTCCGATGGGGGCAGGCTGCTCATGTAGCTGCTGCTCCTCAGACAGGGGCAGGTTGCCCACACAGCTGTTGCTCTTCGGACAGGTGCAGGGTGTGGGATGTGTGCAGCTGCTGCTCCTCAGATGGGGGCAGGCTGCATGGGGCTGCCGCTCCTCAATCATGGACGGGCTGCTCTTAAGGCTGCTGCTCCTCAGATTGGGTGGGCTGCTCACATCTTTGCTGCTTGTCAGATGGGGGAGTGGGCCACTTATATGGCTGTTATTCCTTGAACAGGCTCAGACTGCTCATATGTCTGCTGCTCACGTGGTTGCAGTGCCCTGGGCTAAAGCGGTGGGCTGATCAGTGTGGAGCACACTTCCAAACTCACAGGAGCCTGTGCCCAGGGTGGCTGAAGACTCGTTGACTGTGGGACCACAGCCGAGGTAACAGGTTCCTGGCAGGGGTGGGTGTAGTGTCCCACATGTTATCTGAGGGCACCCTGGGTGGAGGTGGGGCTGGGCTCCCAGTTACAGAAGCTCTCTCCTTCAAAAAGGCGAGGCCTCTGATGAAGAGCCGGCCATCCGGTACTGTTTGCATTGGTAGCAGCGGATGCCTAGCTAGGCGAGCCCAGTTAGCCTGCCCCCGAATGTACTGAGGGATCTAAATATGCCTCACTCCCCCCCCACACACACACCCCACATGATCACACACTCCTCTTTTGCTCCCTCCCTCACTCACACTCTCCCCCTCACTGCTGCCTTCTTCCTGCCTCTGTAGTTGCTTCTGGGATGTTATTGACCCATTCGTGGATGGAATCTCCTCTCCTCATGTCTGGTTAATGTGGCTCACTCTCTAGCTCCTGGCCAGACAGGATAAAATTCACCTCGACAAGACACAACACAAAGGAAACAAAGCACGAATATACTCGCAACACCAATGACCCCACTATAAGTAACCACATGAGAAAAGAGAATTAAGGGAGAGAAAAGAGAGCACAAATGATATCAAATAGAGAGAAAAAGATAAGAGAGAAAAGAAAAAGGAGAAAAAAAAAAATATATATATATATATATATATATATATATATATATATATATATATGGAAAACACCACTGAACCAATAGATAAACCAAAAAAATACAAATACCAAACACCCAGCAAAGAGGGTGGAGGCAGAATCTGTAGAGGCTGAGCTTATATACAGAAAATAAGGTTAAGAATTGGATGAATATGGGGAGGTCCTCAGTTCAGTGTAGAGGAAGTAGAAAGGGGATTGGTGGATAATAAGAAAGAGAATGAGAAGAAAATAATAATAATAATAAATTTACAAAATTGATTTCAAAAATTTTATAAAAATAAAAAATAGCAAATAAAAATAGAGTGATGGAAAAATAATGTGAAAAGAAATATAAAATAAAGTAACAAATAAAAACAGGGAAACAAATAATAAAGAAGAAAAAAAGAGATAAAATAATAAAAAAAAATAAAAAAGTGAAGTGTTGTTCCTTTGGCTAGCTTAAGATCCCAGTCTTCTGTACTGTCTTTAGGCCAGTCCCTTTGTACTCTCAGGGACTATTTAGATTTTTTTAAAATACCATTCAGGGTGGGATCTGGGTGTGGTTATATTGGTTGCCTGGAAACTGGAGGGAGGGGCTATCTCTTCAGGACAAAATGGCTGCCCAGGTCCTGGGCTCATGCATGACTCAGCGCCAGACATGCTGCCACTTCTCTTGGACCCCCTACTCTCCTCAGACTCCAAGAGTCCACACCTTCTCCCTCACCTCAGCCACAGGTAAGTGTCTGTATCCAAAAGGTCCTAGGAACCAGGTTCAGTGAAGAAAGGCTCAGGCCACAAAGAGGGGAAAATCTGGGCCTCTGCACTCTCCTCCCCTGCCAGTGCTGCGCAGTCTGGCCAGCCCTTAAGGTTGCACCCTCTGGGTTCAGCCTTTTGTGACTGTGGACCCAGATCTAGAATCCCCTGTGGTCCAGCAGTCCTGTGGCCCTTCTTTCCACAGTCAGATGCTGTGCCTGTCCCCAGGGATGAGGTTTGGTGCTGTGCAGGTTCCCTCTGACCCTCTGGGCTCAGAGGTCTGGCAGACTCTCCTGCCCAGCTCCTTGACTTTACCTTTTTCCAGGGATTCTATGCCCTTCCTGGCTGCAAACTGTCTCACCCGCTGAGTCTCCTTTGCCAATTCGGGTTGGATGTCATTCGTTTCAGCTGTTCATTCTATCTGCTCCAGGACAAGGCTCGGGACACGTCTGTCTATTCTGCTGCTATTTTGTCCAGCTAAAACAATATTCTTATCTACTAATTTTATCATGAGTCATTCCTAGTGTATAATGGATTTTTCTCCTAATTACAGGTTGTATTTTTATACTTCTTTGCATGCATGGTAGGTTTTATTAGATGCCAGACATTATAATTTATTTCTATTCTTATAAATATTGTTGACCTTTGGTCTGGGATAATTAAATTACTTAAACAGAGTTTGATCCTTTTGGTTGCTACTTTTAAACTTAGGCAGGAATAAAACTATGTTTATTAGTCTTGGGTTGTGTTTTTCCAAATACTATGCAGGTCCTTTCTTAGTAGTGAGAGTTAAATGAAGAAAAATGCCAAGCAATTTGCTAGGAATGGCACAATTCCCAAATAGAGGGGAGTAATGTCAGAGATGTACTCAAACCTATTCTTGGTGATGCAATAATATGGTCAGACATACCATATGGGAAACACTACTACACAGTGTGTCTGGACTCAACATCACCAACTAAAGTGCAGGGACTCAACTAAGCTCAGAGATGTGCTTTGCTTGGACCAGAAGAGGAGTCTTTTTCTGAATTTATTAACTATTTTAATGGTCAACTTCAATTTTAAAATATTAATGTCTTCTCTTGAAAAATAGAAGGAAGTATAGCAGTGAATTCACTTTTTTCACGTAGCAATATTTGGCTAGGGTACTTCATTTCAATTTACTAATTCCTATTAGATTCCTGGCCTTTATAAGCATTTGAGTTTGTCACCACTGGTCTAGTGGGAGAAAGTGGGTAAATCAGGATGGTAGAGCAGAATAGTTAGAAATAAGATGAGAAAGGCATGACTATCTCAGAACTTAAATGGGAAAATATAGAGAAAAAGTAGATTTCCATGTATTGAGTGTCTATTATGTGTCTGGTGTTGTAAAATGTAGTCATCCAAACAGTAATATAAGCTAGATATAATCATCACCATTGTACACATAAGAAAACTGGGGCATATACTGGTCATATAAACTTACCTAAGGTTACTTAGTTAGCAAGTTGCTAAAGCAGGTTTTAAATACTTGTATAAGACCACCCAAACACTTCCCCTTTTGATGGGTTCCCAAATCTGCTATGGTAACAGATTCATCTGTCGGACTATAAAGAAAAAACTGGTTTCCAGCCCTGGCCAGTGTGGCTCAGTTGGTTGAGCATCTTTTCTATGCACTGAAAGGTCGCTGGTTCAATTCCCACTCAGAGCACATGCCCAGGTTGCAGTTATATCCCTGGTTGGGATAAGTATGACAGAAACTGATCAATGTTTCTCTCTCATGTCAATGCCCCTCTCTCTCTCTCTTCCTTTCTCTCTCTCTCAAATCACTAAATCATATTGTTTTAAAATGCTGGTTTCCAAGCCCTGTCCCTAGAGTTTGATTTAGTAGATCTATGGAGGGCCCCTAGCTAGAATCTAGCTTTTGTAAAGCTTCTTAGGTGGATTCTGACGTAGCTGGTCTTCAAACTAACATTTGGAAAACATTTGTTCTGCCTTTCATGAAGAAATCTGATTGCCAGACATTCTTTGAACTTAATACTGTAGGATCTGAGGAACTGAGGCATATTTTTAAGCAGGTAAGTGATATGAGTATTTCAGAAATATCATTCTAGCAGCAGCAGAGTGGAAAATAAATTAGAGGGCAGAGACTGGAAACAATCTCAGTAAGAAAATTACTGCAGTAGTTCAAGCAAGGAATGATGAGGTTTGAATGAAAGCATTGGCAGTATGACTCATTCCAGTGTTATTGTCAGGATCCATTGTATTCGGACAAAATTGTGTTCTGGAAAGATCCTGTTGATACTCCAGTTAATCCCCCCCCCCCAAAACACACACACACACACACACACACACACACACACACACACACACACAAATGAGCCAATAGTGCAGTGGAAGTATTTCAACTCTGGAAAAGCCCAGTTGCACACTACTTCCCAAATCTGTTTTCTATGACAGTTCATTGGTAGTTTAAAATCAGCCATGGTAGAAGTATTTACACCAAGGAAATCAGTAAATACTAAAAAATAGGATTTTTATTTTTTTGGAGAGTGAGTTGGTTGTTTAATATTTATTAACACAATTCTGAGTTTAAGCTCTATTGGACAGGGGCCACAATGAGTTTTTGATATTAAATACCCAACTGTAATGAGTCATGCTCTAATGTAGTTCCAATATTCTCTTCAATAAAAATATTATTTAGGTTGAAAGTTCATCATGCACAAAATTATTAATTTTCTATATTTAAGATGTTTTATGTGTCTAATTTTATGTGCCCTCATTCAAGAGCTAAGGTTCATTCTCATTTCCCTTTCATGCAATTTTTATTTTCCCATAGATTTTATTTTATTTCATTTATTCCATCACTATTTATCTCCTCCATGTCAACTTCCACTGCTACCCCCACTTCCTCCACAATAACCACACTCTTTTACAACATTTTTAAGGCACTAGAAACTTGTAGATTTTTATTTTATAGATAACCTTTTGTCCAAAAAAAAAAAAAAAAAAAACCAGTATTTTTGTGTTTTTGTTTTGTTTTGTTTACTTTTTTTCTATAGCTGTTCTGAAACAGCAAATCCAGATGTAGAAAAGATACCATAACATTATGACAGGGTATGCTTACATTACAGATGAGGGTAACCTGTTAAAAAGTTACTGGTATACACATCTTTTCAGTTGAAAGGGCAATAATTTCAAATAGCAGTTTTTGTAAGTGAAATAACAGAGTAGTGTGGTATTGTCCTGAAATGTCTGTAAAATTGGCAAATACTGCCAATTCACTCTCATGGAATTAATAAACTCATTTTCACAGCATCTGCACTTTCCAAACTTTAGTTTTTGAAAAATGTTTATAATGTCTTAGTTTCACTATGTAGATATGCTGCTATCTCAAAAGTAAATGAGATTTAAGTTATTTTTGTTCTTCTTGTTGGATAAAATCTCTAAATTTACTATAGCCAAGATCTGTAAATAGCCCAAGTGCCCATCAGTAGATGAGTGGATAAAAAAGTTGTGGTACATTTACACAAAGGAATACTACCTGGCTGAAAAAAGAAGGAACTCTTACCCTTTGCAACAGCATGGAGGGAACTGCAGAGTATTATGCTAAGTGAAATAAACCAGTCAGAGAAAAACACCTATCACATGATCTCACTAATATGTGAAATCTAATGAACAAAATAAACTGACAAACAAAATGGAACCAGGAGCATGGAATCATGGAACAGACTGGCTGATGTCAGAGGAAAGGGGGATGGGAGTGACTGGGTAAGGAAAGTGAAGGGATAAGCCAAATAACATATATGCATTCCCCATGGACAGGGACAATGGTGTGGTGAATGACAAGTGAGGGGGAAGTGGGGGGTAGGTAAGAGTGGGAAAAGGGAAGAAAAGGGGGGACACCTGCAATAGTGTCAACATAAAAATTGTTAATAAAAAATCAATAAGAAGTGTGCCAAAAATAAATAGAATAAAAATACATGGCATGAGTTAGAAATGAATAGCACAAAGGATTCTATATAATGGGATAGCCAAATTCTTTCACACCAGGCTCATTTCATTTTCCCCTTTAGAGCAAGGTGACTGAGAATACTACCTGAAAGACATTAGGTAATGGCAAAAGTCGCTGTTTTCAGGATATTTTCTACTGGAAAGTCCTGCAAAGCTGTTTTTTTTTTTATTAGGAGAAAACATTCCTGAAATAAAATCCTTTTCCAATCTTTGGAATTGCTACTTGCCTGTAGTTAGTAAGAGTCACTGCTCAGCAAGTAGAAAAAAAAAAAGCTATATGTTCCTTATTTTTGGCCCCCTCTGCAGATACTCAGGAAAAGATTTGTGGATGAGTTTCAGGAATTCTCCTCCCGAAAAATTAAAAGAAAAAATAGCATGGGTAATAAGACAGTAGGTTCTTGCTTCTCATTTAAAAAATCTATTTATAGGCCTAGCCAGTGTGGTTCAGTTGGTTGAGCATCGTCCTGTACTCCAAAGGATCACTGATTCAGTTGTCAGTCTGAACACATACCCAGTAAGGGGGCATGCAGGAGGCAGCGGATCTATGTTTCTCTCTCACATGAATGTTTCTTTCTTAGTCTCTAAAATCAAAATCAAAATATTTTAAAAATTTATTTCTAGAGGAAAAACCAAGATGGTGGCATAAGGTATACACCTATATGTGCTGCCTCTCACAACCACACCAAAACTACAACTAAAAGACAAAACGGCTATCATCCAGAACCAAGGGAAAGCTGGCTGAGTAGAAGTTCTACAACTAGAAGGAAAGAAAAAAGCACATTGAGACTGGGTAGGAGGTGCAGAGGTGCGGAAAAGCAGAGGTACGGAGTCATGCGAACCGGGCAGGCAACTGGGTGTGCTGGTTTTTTTCAATCAGGAGGGAGATACAAGCTCCCAACTGCTCTGAATTCCAGTTTCCAGTGAGACTCTGGGGATCCAGAATCCTACGGGAAGAAACTGGACTGTCTGGCATTGGGTTGGAAAGTGAGGGGGGCTTTCTCGCAGAGGTGCTCACAGGAATCATTGTTACTGTGTGGGGGCGCGGGACGTGGGGACATGGAGACATGGAGACTCTGAGACGTGGAGACAGCTGACTGGCAGCCATCGCTGTTTGCTCTGCCCTGGTGACTCCCTGAGACCCCACCCCATCCAATTTACAACCCCACCCAAGCTGTGTCCAGCAGCTTTTGTATATGAATGCCCTGTCCTTTTGCAGCCTAACCTAACAAACTGCAGCTGTGTCAGAGAGCTCAAAAACTTCAAAACCTCAAACAAAGAGGAGAAATTTGTAGATCTCGCTGTAGCTCCTGCTGGGTGGCCTCAGGCAGTGGCTGACTTTGCACCTCCTTGGAGATCCAGAAGCCAGTGTACCTAGTGGCCAGTGTGA